>NC_044986.1:35827638-36196236 GCF_008728515.1 Papio anubis | reverse complement strand
GCGCCCGCCACCTCGCCCGGCTAGTTTTTTGTATTTTTTAGTAGAGCCGGGGTTTCACCGTGTTCGCCAGGATGGTCTCGATCTCCTGACCTCGTGATCCACCCGTCTCGGCCTCCCAAAGTGCTGGGATTACAGGCTTGAGCCACCGCGCCCGGCCTACTCTTTTTTTTGAGATAGAGTCTTGCTCTGTTGCCTAGACTGGAGTGCAATGGCATGATCTCAGCTCACTGTAACCTCCACCTCCCGGGTTCAAGCAATTCTCCTGCCTCAGCTTCCTGAATAGCTGGGATCACATGTGCCTGCTACCACGCCTGGCTAATTTTTGTATTTTTAGTAATAGATAGGGTTTTACCATGCTGGCCAGGCTGGTCTCGAACTCCCAACCTCAGGCGATCCGCCCACCTCAGCCTCCCAAAGTACTGGGATTACAGGCGTGAGCCACTGTGCCCGGGTTTTTTTTTTTTTTTTTTTTTGAGACACAGTCTTGCTCTGTCACCCTGGCTGGAGTGCAATGACATGGTCTTGGCTGACTGCAACCTCCACCTCCCAGGTTCAAGCAATTCTCACACCTCAGCCACACGAATAGCTGGGACTACAGGTGTGCACCATCATTCCTGGCTAATTTTTGTATTTTTTAGTAGAGATGGGGCTTCGCCATGTTGGCCAGCCTGGTCTCAAATTACTGACTTCAAGTGATCCACCCGTCTTGGCGTCCCAAAGTGCTAGGGTTACAGGTGTGAGCCACTGCCCCTGGCCTCCCCATCCACTCTTTGAAGGGCTTCTATAAATCCTTTTTTTTTGAGACAGAGTCTTGCTCTGTCACCCAGGCTGAAGTGCAATGGTGCAATCTCGGCTCACTGCAACCTCCACCTCCTGGGTTCAAGTGATTCTCCTGCCTCAGCCTCCCGAACAGCTGGGATTACAGGCACCTGCCAACACGCCCAGCTAATTTTTGTATTTTTAGTAGAGACGGGGTTTCACCATGTTGGCCAGGCTGGTCTCAAACTCCTGAACTCAAGTGATCTGCCCGCCTCAGCCTCCCGAAGTGGTGGGATGACAGGTGTGAGCCACCGCAGCCAGCCAGGACTTCTATAAATTTGAATAACTCCATGATGGATCACTGCTCTAGCTGTTCTCCTCACCTTGGTCCCTAGTTAGGCTGCAGGCTTTGAGGGCAGCGGGAGGGCATGCTGATTCTCATCTGTCCCTTCCTATCTTGAACCCAAGGCCAGACCCAAAGAAAATATGCAAGAGGGACCTAGAGGTCTGATGTGACTCAAGCCAGTGGTACATGGGAAACTGAGGCAGCGGGTACAGAGAACAGCTTGTCTGGAAGCCTGTCCCAGCCTGGGCGAGGATTCTCTTGGGCAGGAGAGGGCCAGGGACCCTATACCAAGGGGCTCTTCAGATCCTTCTGCAGCCCAGCAGGGGACCCAAAGGAACAGCCTCTAACCAGCAAGGTCAAAATGCAAGATGGGAAAAAAAAAAGGCAAGATGAGGGGGTCCTGTGAAGGGAGAGCCCAGCATCTGAGTCCCACAATCTGGAAAATCTCTGACCTCAGTTTCCCCATCTGTAAAATGAGGAGCGGCCCTGCCCGTGGGTCTCTGCCCTGAAGAGCCCCTGTTTCCTTCTATGTAGGACTCTGGGGTGAAGAAAGTCACCTGGGCAGTGTGCCCCCTGCTCACCTCCACCTGATGGGCATTCCCCTATGGGTCCCTTTTAGGGCTCCTTAATGACCTTCTGGCTACAAAAAGAAAGTTTGAAACTTGCTGGCCTTGAGGCTTGCTGGGTCCATGCCAGCAGCTCAGAGGCCACCCTGCTACCTGCTAAGGGGAACAGGGACACTCACCACCAGCTGCACGTGCTTGGCCAGGTGTGCCATATCCATGACAGTCACCGCCACCTTGATGAAGCCCAGTGCGGACTTGACCACATCACGGGTGCGGGAAGCCAGAAGCAGGCACACGTTCTCCAGCAGCTGCTCCACTGTGCTGGTCCCCATCAGACCTATGGCAGTGAGGGGGTCACTGTCTAAGACCTAGGACCCCACCCAGACCCAAACCCTCCCCATTGGAAAACAGCCACTCAAGTGTCAGTAGAAGCTGACATTGAGAGCCTTTCCATATGTCCAGGATGGTTCCAATCACGCTCCATGGAGTGGCCTTGGGTCCTTTTATCACCCTGAGGTGGGTGCTATTTCTTGCTTCCAGTTTAGAAATAGGAAACTGGGGTACTACGAGGCTAATCAAGCTGTTCTAGGTCTCATGTGGTTGCCAAGAGGCAGGACTAGTACTGAAATTCAGGCATCAGCCCTAACCACCTCCTAACCACTCTGACAGTGGGATGCAGGGCCGCTGGACTGCACAGTCACACACGGGGACAGGCCTGAGGAAGGTGCCTTGGCGTAGCTGCAAGGGCGGGAGAAAGAGACTCGCAGGAAGGGAGACAGGGAGGCAAGCTGGGCTGGGTGCGGCTTTTCTTCCTTCCTCCAGGCACCTTTTCCCAGTTCCAGGAGCCACCTTATCCTGACCTTTTGGGCATCTTCCTACCCCGAGAGCTTCTCAGACCTTCTAGAAATAAGCATTTACCTTTAAACTCGAAAAGGAGGTGGGTCAGGGCCAGGATGCTGCAGCTGACCATGGTCACCGCGCCCACCAGGCCAGGGTAGATCAGGACGAGGTAGCGCTGCAAGGCCTCTGGGGACAGAGACCAAGGTGGGTCAAGCAAGAAGGACCCATTAGGTAGGGGGACTGAGGGCCAGAGAGGAGCAGCCTGCCCAGGGCCAGGGCACAGAGCTCTCTCCACCTTTTTTGAGGGGTGCTTCCCCACACCCAGTCTATAAGCAGAGTGTCCACCCCCAGCCCGCATCACCCGGGCCTCACCTTCCTGGTTGGAGCCAAACCTTAAGAAAGCATGGCCCATCTCCACGAGCAGCGCAAAAGCATTCTTCCGTGCGCCCACCGACACCTCCTTGGTGCACAGAATCACCTGGCCAAGACAGCCCATTCAGCATCTGCTCCCTAAGCCATCCGGCCGGGCAGCAAATCGAGTCCCCTGACCCCCATCACTGCCCTCCCTGGATCCCGAGGCCCTTAAGAGCTACATTCCAGGGAACCTCTCTAAAATACACCTGCACACTCACCTCTGGGACGAGGGCAGTGATGAACTCCTCGTGCTCAGCTGAGAGCTTCCTCACGATGTGTAGGAGGCACTTCAAACGGGGCTGTGGGCAGGGGGCTACCAGTCAGGACCCCTCAATGCTACCTCCACCCCACAAGCCTCAACAGTGGCTCCTTTCCTGGTGTTGCCCTAGAGCCCTCACCCTCTTGGCGGGCGAGGAGGTGCTTCGCAGCGAGTCCAGCAGCGTCTTCTTCAGGTCCTCCAGGTGGCTCTGCACGAAGAGGGCCCCGGGGCCCTGAGGACTGGCACACACCTCCTCCAGCACTCGGTAGGCCTTCTTCTGCACCCCGTGGGCCTTACTCTGGCAGACAGGAACGGGTGAGGGAGGCCTGGGGCTCACCCCCGTCCAATGCCATTCATGGAGCATCCCCCAGTACTGGAGGGATTCTGAGCAGAAGCGGGCCCTGCCCCGCGGGGGCTCACGTGGCCTGACAGAGGACCAGTGGAATGTGGACAGCAAGTGGTTAACTCCTGGGCAAGGCACAGGGGTTGGGGGCGTGTGCCGTGCGGCCCACCAATCCACTCCACTTGCCCAGCTCCAGACAGCTCCCTCCAGCGGCCTGAGCTCATGGTGCCTGGCACGTGCCAAGGCCTGCACACCTGCTGCTCTTTCCAGCCGGAGCACTCCTCTCTCACCTTCCAAGACTGACAACTCCTTGCTCCTCCAAGCCAGCTCTCTGTCACACTCCCCCAACCCCCAACCCCGGACACCTTTCCTGAGGTGAGGTGACCTGGCCCTGGATTTCCATGTCCACCTGCAGTGCTGCCCCAGAGCACTTCTCACACTATTAGGTAACTGCTACTAAACTGTGGCAGTGGGGGCAGCTTTCAGGGGGTCAGTGGTGGGCTGAGACCTGCAGAGTTGCTGGCCACAGCAGAGGGCATTTCAAGCCTAGGACCTAAACCCTGCAAAGGCACAGACGGGGCCTGTTATATCAGGGGGCCTTAAGGCAGCTGAAGGAGGCTGCAGCAGGGGTAGAGGAGAGTGGAATGGGTGGGATGAAGCTCAGGCCGGTCTGGGATGGGCCTGGGGAGTAAGCCAGGCAAAGAAGCATGGCCTTGGTTCTACAAGAGTCACTCAGCAGGCAAGGCCTAAGCACTGCTGTGCATTTCAGTCCCTTTGGGACCTACAAGACAGATGGGCTACACAGGACACAAAGGGAAGCCACTGCAGGAGAAAGCAGACAGGGACCTGATCTTGGGAAACAGCAAGGGATAAAGACATGAGAACAGGCCCCACCTTCCCACAACCCACCTGCCCCCAAGCGTGGCTGTGTGGGGCTCCTGGCCACTGAGGCTCACCTCTAGGTAGGGCCGGATGGTGGAGTACAGCTTGCTGATTGCGGCTTCGTCAGCACACGGAGCCAAGGCCACGACCAGGTCCAGGACAGACAATCTGCTCGGGGCAAGAGACCGAGGAGAGGGGTGGGGAGCTGGAGAAGGGCGCAGACTACCAGTGTTCTTATGTCTACTGGGTACGGGGAGGTGGGAGAAATCAGGGTGAGGACAAGGGGCTTGAAGGAGCTCATGAACAGTAATAGCTAGCACCTAATTGAGCATTCATCACGTACCAGGCACTGTTCCTGGTGTTTTACACTTGCTAACTCCTTCAATCCTCATAGCAACCTTGTTGCAAGAACGATTATCATGCCCATTTTACAGAGGAGGTCTTAGAGGCAGAATGGATAAGTAATTTGTCCAAGGTCACACAGCCCATAAGTGATGGGGCTGGGATCAGAACCTGGGCAATGTGTCTCCTGGGTCCTTGTTCCTCCCTAGCAGACTAAATAGTCTCTCCAGGAAGAAGGAACTAGTCAGCACAGCCTCTCAGCACAGCCTAGACAATTAATACCTCAAGACTTCCTTAAATAATGGAAGAGGGAACCCACAGTGTTCTGCCAGATGCACCCTCCAGCTCCCTGGGATGCTCCAGCTCAAGTGGGAGGCCCTGAGCGTGTTACCTGGTAAAGTCAGAGCTGGCAGGGTCGAGCACCTTCTCACTGGCTTTTTCCAGGAGACTGTTCACCAACTTGAGGCCCCGACGGAATGAGGAGGAGAGAGTCGTTGAGGAGGAGTGAAAGAAAGCAGCAATGGCAGCAGTCCCAGAGTGGCCTCCCCACCACCAGCAGCCCCCAGCCCTGCCCAAGCCACGACTGCTGGTATGTGCTCCAGAACGCAGAGACCCACATGAGCCCTGGTGGGTAGGGTCTCTGCCTCTCTGACACTGCCCACCTGAGAGCTACCCTCCTCCCTCCTTCCCTCCCTCTCATGGCTCACCTGAGTGTCAGTGATGGTGAGGTAAGTTCTGATGGTTTCCAGCACAGCCCGGCGAGGGGCTGGGGTGTCCCCAGCTGCCACAGGCTGCCCATACAGGTTGAAGAGGATCGGCAGAAAGTTCTTAGCAAAACGACTCACTTCAACACGGTCGGCCTCTGGCAAAAGGACCAAAGTTTGCACTAAACGCACAGGAGTTGACTGTGCCTCAGTGGCTGCTGGGGCTGTGGCCCAGAGGCCTTCTCTTAGGGGAGTTGGCAGGACTTGGAACCCACAGGTTGGGGGCTCTCTGTGGCAGGAGCTGAGCCAGGGCATGGAGAGCCTGCTGCCCCAGTGGCCCATGGTCCTCAATGGCTCCAACCCCAGGGAGCCAGCAAAGTGGCAGCCACAGAGTAAAGCCTTCGACACTAACTGAACAAACCCGCAGCAGCTGTCAGCACACTGGAAGTAAAGGTAAGAGGGAAGGGTGGTTTCCAGCCTCCTACCATCCCCTGGGGTCTGCAGCAGAAGCAGCAAAGGATGAGCCCCAGAGGCAAGTCTCTGTGACTCTGCTTGGAAAGGAGCGTAGCAAACCAGGGGATAGGGCCAGGGACCTGTGTCATCCTCCCCAGCCCCCACGCCCACAGCCCACACGTACCTGCCTGGCAGCCCTTGGTGATGAGGGTACGCAGGGCCTGGCACACAGTGACCCTCAGGTCTGGACGCTCGCTGATGGCCGTGCCCAGCGTCCGTGCCAGCCCTTTGAAGGAGGTGGCCACATCCGTGGGCCTCGTGCAGAATCCAGGCAGAAGTGTCCAGATCTGGAGAAGGAGGGGACAATAAAGGAAAGTGACATGCAGCCACCCGTGCCCCTGTGTGCTTCTCCCCACCCCCTCCCCTAGTTGACCCTTACCTGCCACTGGAGTGTGTCGTAGATCTTAGACTCCACTGTGCTGCCTGCCTGAGCCAGGTCCATGGCTGCAGTGTGACACAGGGACAGAGTATGAGCCCAGCACCCTCATAGCCAACGGCCTTATTACCAAACCAAAGCAGAAGCCCAATGATGAGGACAGCAATATGGGTGACTTCCCCCCATCCCCATAAATTAAATCATACCTGTTCATTCTAAAATACTAAAATGAACCTATAATACACAGAAAGCAAACGTCTCTTCATACTCCCACTCCCCCAGAGATAGCCTCTGTTTCTTTTTTTTTTTTGAGACAGAGTCTTGCTCTGTTGCCCAGGCTGGAGTGCAGTGGCGCGATTTCGGCTCACTGCAAGCTCCACCTCCCAGGTTCACGCCATTCTCCTGCCTTAGCCTCCCGAGCAGCTGGGACTACAGGTGTCTGTCACCATGCCTGGCTAATTTTTTGTATTTTTAGTAGAGACGGGGTTTCACCATGTTACCCAGGATGGTCTTGATCTCCTGACTTCGTGATCCGCCCGCCTCAGCCTCCCAAAGTGCTGGGATTACAGGTGTATAACACTGCGCCCAGCCACATGCCCACTTTTAAAAACATAAACAGCCTGGGCGCGGTGGCTCACGCCTGCAATCTCAGCACTTTGGGAGGCTGAGGTGGGCGGATCATGAGGTCAGGAGATCGAGACCATCCCAGCTAACACGGTGAAATCCCGTCTCTACTAAAAATACAAAAAATTAGCCAGGCGTAGTGGGGGGCGCCTGTAGTCCCAGCTACTCAGGAGGCTGAGGCAGGAGAATGGTATGAACCCGGAAGGTAGAGCTTGCACCAAGGGCGGAGTCTTGCTATGTTGCCCAGGCTGTTCTTGAATTCTTGGCCTCACACAATCCTTCTGCCTCAGCCTCTCAGAGTGTTGGGATTACAGGCGTAAGCCACTGCCTCAGCCTGCCGAGTAGCTGGGATTACAGGCACGTGCCACCATGCCCAGCTAATTTTTGTATTTTTAGTAGAGACGGGATTTCACCGTGTTAGCCGGGATGGTCTCGAACTCCTGACCTCATGATCCGCCCATTTCAGGGGTTTCTCCATGTTGTTTAGGCTGGTCTCGAACTCCTGACCTCATGATCCGCCCATTTCAGCCTCCCAAAGTGCTGGGATTACAGGCATGAGCCACTGTGCGCGGCCTTACTTTCTTCTCTAAGCACTTCCTGTATATTCTCACAAGATCATGTGTGAAACCAGGAAACCATGCCCTAGAGCAGGGTTTCTCAATCTTGACAATGTGGAAATTTTAGGCCTGGTACTTTTTGTTGTGTGAGGCCGTACTGTGCATTGCAGGGTGCTTAGCAGCATCCTGACCTCTATCCACTAGATGCCAGAGCACCCTTCCCGCAACGGTAACAACCAAAAATGTCTCCAGGCATTGCCAAATGTCCTACAGGCAGCAAAATCACCCCCCTTGTTGAGAACCACTGCCCTAGACCAGGAGTCAGCCAATTTTTTGTGCAAAAGGGCCAGTACTTTAAGCTTGGCAGGCCATATGATTTATATTTTTCTTTTTTTGTTTTTTGAGACAGACTCTCACTCAGTTGCCCAGGCTGGAGTGCAGTGGCGCGATCTCAGCTCACTGCAACCTCCGCCCCGCTCGGGTTCAAGTGATTCTCCTGCCTCAGCCTCCCGAGTAGCTGGGATTATAGGCACCCACCATCATGCCTGGCTAATTTTTGTATTTTTAGTAGAGATAGGGTTTCACCATGTTGGCCAGGCTGGTCTCAGGCTCCTGACTTCAGATGCTCTACTCGCCTCAGCCTCCCCAAGTGCTAGGATTACAGGTGTGAGCCACTGTGGCCAGCCCGCAATACATATGATTTCTATCACAATAACTCTGTCATTAAAAAGTAGTGTGACAGGCTGGGCATGGTGGTTCCCGCCTGTACTCCCAGCACTTTTGGAGGCCGAGGCAGGCAGATCATCTGAGGTCAGGAGTTTGAGACCAGCCTGGCCAACATGGTGAAACTCCATCTGTACTAAAAACACAAAAAATTTTTAAAAAGTGAGCCGGCTATGGTGGCATGTGCCTGTAGTCCTAGCTACTTGGGAGGCTGAGGCAGGAGAATCGCTTGAATCCGGGAGGCGGAAGTTGCAGTGAGCTGAGATCACGCCACTGCACTCCAGCCTGGGTGACAGAGCAAGAATAAATGTGGCTGTGTTCCAATAAAATTTTATTTACAGGCTGGGCACAGTGGCTCATGCCTGTAATCCCAACACTTTGGGAGGCCAAGGCAGTTGGACCGCCTGAGGTCAGGCGTTCGAGATCAGCCTGGCCAACATGGTGAAACCCCGTCTCTACTAAAAATACAAAATTAGCTGGGCGTGGTGGCAGATGCCTGTAATCCCAGCTCCTCGGGAGGCTGAGGCAGGAGAATCTCTTGAACCCAGGAGGCGGAGATTGCAGTGAGCTGAGATTGCGCCATTGCACTCCAGCCTGGGCGAAAAGAGCGAGAGTTCGTCTCAAAAAAACCAAAAAAACAAGAAAATTTATTTACAAAAACAGACAGTGGATGAAATAGTTTAGCAATGCTGCCCTAGATCCTCAAAATCCAATGAAAACGAAAATCTCCTGAAGCCATCACTAGGTCGAGCAATGTAACCCGACGCTCTGCCTATCCTCATGTAGGCCTGAGTCTGCCTAACACAGGTCAGGAGTAAACTAGAGGATAAATGGAGAGAGGAGACCATGATCACGAAGGATAAGAAACTATGTCTGAAAGGAGAGGGGCAGGGGATTGGGGATGTGCAGCCTGAAGAAAGAACACCTCTGGGGTAATCATCATTTTCAAATACACATATATCACCTACAGTCGCGCATCGCTTGACAGGGTGCGTTCTGAGAAATGCGTTGGTAGGTGATTTTATTGTGTTAATAGCATAGAGTGTATTTACACAAACCTAGATGGCACAGCCCCTACACACCTGGGCTATGTGGGGTAGTCTATTGCTCCTAGGATAAAACCTGGACAGCATGTTGCTGTACTGAGTGCTGCAGGCAACTGTAATACAATGCTAAGTATGTGTATATCTAAACACAGGTAAATACTGAAAAAGTACAGTAAAATACGGTATTATCATCTTATGAGACCACCATCATTGAAACGTCATGTGGTGTGTGACTGTATATGTATGTACATATATACTCATATATATAAATACACCTGGCTAGGCGTGGTGGCTCACATCTGTAATCCCAGCACTTCAGGAGGCCGGGGCGGGCAGATCACCTGAGGTCAGGAGTTTGAGACCAGCCTGGCTGCCACGGCAAAACCCTGTCACTACTAAAAATACAAAAATTAGCCAGGTGCGGTGGTGGGTGCCCGTAGTCCCAGTTACTCGAGAGGCTGAGGCAGGAGAATCACTTGAATTGGGAAGGTGGAGGTTGCAGTGAGCCGAGACTGCACCACTGCAGTCCAGCCTGGGAGACAGAGTGAGACTCCATCTCAAAAAAATAAATAGGCCGGGCGCGGTGGCTCACGCCTGTAATCCCAGCACTTTGGGAGGCCAAGGCGGGCGGATCACAAGGTCAGGAGATCCAGACCATCCTGGCTAACAGGGTAAAACCCCGTCTCTACTAAAAATACAAAAAAGCCCAGCGTGGTGGCGGGCGCCTGTAGTCCCAGCTACTCGGGAGGCTGAGACAGAAGAATGGCGTGAACCTGGAAGGCGGAGCTTGCAGTGAGCCGAGATCGTGCCACTGCACTTCAGCCTGGGCGACACAGCGAGACTCTGTCTCAAAAAATAAAAAAAGTAAAAAAAAAAAAAAAATAAATAAATAATAAAAATATATACCTACAGGCTGGGCATGGTGGCTCACGCCTGTAACCCCAGGACTTTGGCAGGCCAAGGCAAGTGGATTACCTGAGGTCAGGAGTTCAAAACCAGCCTGGTCAATATGGTGAAACCCCATTTCTACTAAAAATACAAAAAATTAGCCGGGTGTGGTGGTGGGCACTTGTAATCCCAGCTACTCGAGAGGCTGAGGCAGGAGAATCACTTGAACCTGGGAGGCAGAGGTTGCAGTGAGCTGAGATCAGCCACTGCACTCCAGCCTGGGCAACAAGAGCAAAACTCCGTCTCAAAAAAAATAATAATAAAGCAAACAAATAAATAAATAAATACACCTAGAAGTATATAAAAGTATATATACGTATAAACAAATGTATCACAAACTTTTACAAAATCGATCTCAAGGGCTTGCGTGAGAAAGAAGGGGCACAGCTGTTCTCTGTGATCCAAAGGGGAAGAACAAGGCCCAGTTGGGGCAGCTCCATGTGGAGGCAGCTCCTGTCTCACAGGGCAAGCTCTGCCACAGGGCGGGCTACCTGGTCACGCCTCGGAGCAGCAGGGAGGGAGACAGGCACTCGAGCACTGGCTGGCCAGCTGCTCGGCAGAGGGATGTTGTCAAATGTCTTGAAGGCTGGATGTGTGGGACTCAGCACCCTTCCCAATCCCATCTGTGAAGCCTTCAGGACTGTGGGGAGCCTCAGGTCACACACAGGCACTTCTACCTTTGCTCTTCAGGGTGTTAGCCAAGGGCAAGAAGTAGGTGGTGAAGAAACCAAGTCGCGTTTCCTGAACGTGGTCTCGGATGACAGGTAGCAGCCAGCTCCGTGGGAAATCCAGAGTCTCCCTGGGAGGAGAATGGGAAGAACCCAGTGAGGACGAGGGGACAGCCCTGAGGGCAGTGCATAGCGTACTGAGCCCAGGACAGAGCGAGACCACCTCTGGCCCCTCCTGCCGAGCCCTGCACTGACACAGACTTTAGTCCACAGCAGCAGACATCCTTTCCAGGGGAGAGAATAAGTCGGGCTTGTCAGGAAGCCAGCCAAGGCCACACTTACTCAGAGCCATCAATTTCCAAAGGCACAGCCTGCAGCACCACCTCAGGTCCCATACTGGTCACCGCAGCCCCCACTGCCTGGTCGAGAGCCGCCGTGTGGGGGAAATGAGGGGAGAGGCGCAGGTCACACAGGGACTGGAGGCACTGGAGCAGAGATGAGTGACCACACATCAAGACATGCTCAAAAGCTGGGACCCATGACAAGACCCCGCCGAAGGATGAGGCTGGAATTCTGGGCCTGGGTTCAACGCTACACCAGAGGGTACAGAGTGAGAACCCAATTAACCACTGGTGACTATAAAATCCCAGGGCCTAGGATTTTACAAAATTCTGTTACATTTAACGACATATAAAAATTAGGAAATTTCAACACAAATGTAGATTTCCAGTTTATCTTCGAAAATGGGACAAATTTATCTTGTCTGCATGCAACAATTAGCAAATCAGCAGGCGCTGAGGAGACAAAGCTGCACCCTTGGGTTCACCCGGGCCACAGCCCTCCCCCAGTCACACTTTCATGGCCCTGCCTGGCCTCTTGTATAAAGCCAAATTGGTCAACCTAATCTATGAGGGCTCCAGCCAGGCCTCTTGAGGGAGACTCTGTCCTCCCACTAGGGTTCCTTTTCTCCAGCATGGGAGGGAGTCAGCGAGGAAGGCCCCACAAGGCCAGGAGCTGCTGCCTCTGCTGATGTGGGACCAGTCTGGGGGCTTCCTCAGGTCCCTACTCTCTCCTGGACTAGGGTCTGCTCAGGATCCCTGAGTGATCCCTGATCCTTAAATGGTTAACCCTGGACTGGAGGAACCTTCCTGGAACCTAGGGCTGTTGAGAACATCAACGCTATACTCACTGGTTACAGGAAACTTAGATAACTGAAATGTAAAAGATAAGGGCTGGGAGTAAGGGAAAGCAAATAGATTCCCCAAGCTTCAAAACCAGCAACTCCAGCAAAGGCTAGTGAGCAGGTGGGGGGACTCCCACCCTTTTTCCTGCCCCTCCCTTATTGGCTCAGTCACCTTCCAGGGGATACTGCATGGGGCATCTGCTATGGCCCTGTCAGGGTAGGGTGGGGAGCAGAGTGCAGATAACAGACACACATGCCCTCCAGGAGCCCTCAGTCCAAGGGCCAGCACCACCTTCTGCCCTGGCCCCAGTCGCTCCCCACTTACCTTCCTCATCACAGGGTGGGCCTGTCTCCCACACACCTCGAAAAAGACACACAGCAGCTGCAACACGGAGCTCCAGGCCGCATGGAATTTGTATGTCAGGCCCTCCTCCACTGCCCTGCCAAGGGAGCGGCGCAGTCAGGGCCACGGTCACACGCCACCCTGTACCCCCTACCAGAGAAAGTCAATGACCAGCACCCTGAGCTACAGATGCTAGCTGGCCAGCAAGAATGGGGCCCCAGGACAGACAACGGAAGAGAACTAACATTTGTGACATGCCCACACTCCATATGTGAAGAGTTTAATTTAGATAATGCTAGTGCTTAAAGAAAAATTGATGAGGTGGTTATCTGACCCAACTTCAGATGGGGAAACCACTAGGAAACCAAGAGGTAAAGTGTGGCTAAAATATGGCAGGCGCTCAAGTCCACGGTAGCTGCTCTGACAGATGTTCAGTAAGCAGCCTGCAATCCCGTAAAGCACTGCCACTGCAAGCCTGGCCCACAGCAGGTGGACAGTGGAGCATTCGTATTATATAGAACTTTCCTCAAGGTACCACCATCCCTTCCTAATGCGGACCCCATATCCTCACCTGAACATCTTGGCAACAGACTGGGCAGGGCCCGAGGCTGAGGAGGTCACGGAGCCAACATCAGCCATGTGGGGAGCCACGCATTCCTTCAGGATCTCCTGCAAAGAGAGGCCACAGGCTTTCTGGGCTCAAGGTAGCCCCCCAGGACCACTCTCCCCGCCCAGGCGATAGCTTCCTGGGAGTCTAAGAAGCTTCAAAGAAACCTATCTCCCATTTTGAGAGCGGCCTCTCTGGGCCTGAGCTGGTAGCCTGGGGCCAGTGCTGGGAAAGACAGGGCAGCCCGCAGAAGCCCCTGTGTTCTCTGCTTCCTCAGCTAAAGTTGCAGTACCTTGAGGCTCTGCGTGGCAGCAGTCACCACTTGCGAGTGTGGGGAAAGGAGGCAGGTCACCGCGGTTCCAAAAAAGCGAGGGAGGTGGCCTAGCCCCAGGTCCCACTGCAACCTGTCAAAACAAAAGGTTTCTGTGGGGCCTGGCCCTGAGCCCTGGGGACCCGGGCAACCAGGGCTCAGGGCTGAGATGGCCCAGGTCTGAAAACAATCACAAACCCACTGATCTGCAGGGCTCCACAGGGCCCTTCGGGTGGGTGGTTTTTAAAAAGGCACTATCATTCAAGTAATAACTACATGTGGTAAAAAATTCAAACAGGTCTTCAAGGTGTAAAATGAAGGGCATGCCTTCCCCAACTCACCCTTCTGGCCTGACCCTTATATGCATTTCCCAGGGGAAAATCAAGGTTAAGTTTCTTAAATATCCTTCCAGAAGTTCTAAAACGCACAAACATAAAAATAGTAACTTCTGTTAACTTTTTTTTTTTTGCAGTGGTGCAATCATAGCTCACGGAGTCTCAAACTCCTGGGCTCAAGCGATCCTCCCACCTCAGCCTCCTGAGTAGCTGGGGCTATAGGCACAAGCCACCATGCTCAGCTATCTTTTTATTTTTTGTAGAGACAGGATCTCACTGTGTTTCCCAGGTTAGTCTCCACCTCCTGGCCTCAAGTGATCCTCCTGTCTTGGCCTCCCAAAGCCCTGTGATTCAGGTGTGAGCCACAGCACCTGGCCTGGTAGCATTTATATAACTCTTTATCATATACCAACCATTGATATAACATACATCCATTTAAACCTTGTAAAAACCAATGAGATAAATCCTGTTATTTTTCTATTTTATAGATGAGGAAAGACACAGAGAAATCAAGTAACTTGCCCAAGGCCACCCAGCTTGGCAATGGGGTCAGGATTCACATCCTTAGCAATGTGGTTCCAGAGTATACATAGAGAAACAATCACACCATACCTGCTATTCTATGTCTTGTTTTTTCCCAGTATATCTTGGAATTCTTTCCACGTAAGTGCACATACAACCACTTCAACTGTTTTTTGTTTTTTGGGTTTTTATTTGAGATAGGGTCACCTTGTCACCCAGGCTGGAGCGCAGTGGTGCGATCTCAGCTCACTGCAACCTTCACCTCACAGGTTCAAGCGATTCTCGTGCCTCAGCCTCCCAAGTAGCTGGGATTACAGGTGTGCACCACCACACCCAGATAATTTTTGTATTTTTAGTAAAGATGAAGTTTTGCCATTTTGGCCAGGCTAGTCTCAAACTCCTGGCCTCAAGTGATCTGCCCACCTTGGTCTCCTAAAGTGCTGGGATTATAAGTGTAAGCCACTGTGCCAAGCCCACTTTGATTGTTTCTAATGGCTGCACAGTACTTCATTGTTTATATTTCACCCCTCCATGGGACATTTAGCTTGCTTCCAGTTTTTATGTGTTACCTAGAGTGCAATGATAAGCATCCTGGGATGCACACTAGAGCCTGACTGTGGGTGTGCTCCTGCAGGATGAAATCTGAGAAGTGGTGAATGGGGTGATTTTGCCATTTTTGGACACCTCCTAGTAAAGGCAGTTTGGTGCAGGAAAAAGAATGTGGGCTGGGCAGACCTGGGCCGGGCAGACCTAGGCCAGAGACCTGACCTTACTCATCAGGGGCTGTGTGACTAGCTCACTCACAGAGCCTCGGTTTCTGGCTTATAAATTGGGGCTAAACGCTTCCTCATGGGGTTGCCTTGATTAGTGAAAGGAAACACAGATGAAGAGTGTGTGGCACACGCCTGGGTGAGAGCAGGCCGCCTGGGTGAGAGCAGGCTGCGGGAACCGTTCAGCTGCGGAGAAGACAGGTCCAGCAAAACACAGCCACGAGGCCTAAGAGACCCCTGCCTCCCTCCATGCAGGTCACCAACTGGTTACTGTATACTCAATTTCTTCTCAGCCTTATTCCAGAAAAGTGGAATTACTATTAAGTGGCCAAGCCCGAACCTGAAAGTATGCAGACACAAAGCAGAAAGTCGGTTCACGGGACTACGGAACCTAGAGAAGGGAGCCACCAGTCCAGGCGAGTGGAGTGGAGCGACAGAAAGGATATGCAATGGCCAGGAAACTAAGTGCACAGGAAGACACAGCCAGGGAGCAGCAAGAGGCAGGGTGAAACTCAGGCCTCAACCTGGGACGCAGGGCTCACAGCCCACCTTGCTGCTCCTCATAGCTGGCTGGCAAACGCTCTGGCAGGAATCAGACCCTGTTAGAACGAGCTGCACCGTCCTACCCCATGCCTCACAAAAACAAGAGCTGCTCTGTAGCTCATTTGACACGGAGATGTCGTCAGGCCCCGAGAGGCTGAATAGCATATCCAGCCTCTGAATGGAGGCCCTGAGCACCCCCAACCTCAAAAGCCAGGACGGAGGCCCTGAGCACCCCGAACCTCGGCAGCCAGGACAGAGGCCCTGAGAACTCCGCAACCTCTGCAGCCTGGACAGAGGCCCTGAGGACCCCCGACCTCGGCAGCCTGGACGGAGGCCCTGAGGACCCCCAACCTCGGCAGCCAGGACGGAGGCCCTGAGGACCCCCAACTACCTCGGCAGCCAGGACGGAGGCCCTGAATCCCACAACCTCAAGCTGCGACAGAGGTCTCTAAGGACCCTTCCCCAGCCGGGCGCTGTGGCTCAAGCCTGTAATCCCAGCACTTTGGGAGGCCGAGATGGGTGGATCACGAGGTCGTGAGATCGAGACCATCCTGGCTAACACTGTGAAACCCCGCCTCTACCAAGAAATACAAAAACTGTCATGCAGGTGGCGGGTGCCTGTAGTCCAGCTACTCGGGAGGCTGGAGGCCGGTGAATGGCGGAACTCCGGGAGGCGGGAGCTGCAGTGAGCTGAGATCCGGCCACTGCACTCCAGCCTGGGCTACAGAGCGAGACTCCGTCTCAAAAAAAAAAAAAAGGACCCTTCCCAACCTTGGCAGCCAGGACGAAGGCCCTGAGGACCCCCGACCTCAGCAGCCTGGACACAGGCCCTAAGCACCCCCACCTCGGCAGCCTGGATAGAGGCCCAGAGCACCCCCACGTCGGCAGCCTGGACAGAGGCCCTAAGCACCCCTCCTTCATCTGTACCTCACCAGGTTGATGTGGGCTTTCTCCATGACCTTAAGCCAGGCTAGCAGGGGCTGTAAATCATTCTCACTGGGAACATAGTCGTACAGGGCCTAAAGGTGGGAATAAGCAGGTGACTAAGCATGTGGGGTCTGCAACAGCCCAATGACCATGACCCCTTCCCATCCTGGCACCAGCAATGTCCTGGGTACAGTGCTTGTGACCCTGGCACTCACAGCCCCCTTGGCTTTCCCAGATCCTGCCTCTCCCTTCTCCACGAAGCCCTCCCGGCTCTGATTCTTTGGGAGAACAGCCTCTAGGAGCAGCGGAATATCATGGGTCACACACTCATTTGTGCCTCTGACAAAAGCCAGAGGCCTTCTTTGGGGAAAAAAAGCCGTACATTTTGCTAACAATTTGGGGGATCTGTTCCCCCTCCCAAAATCCATCCCAGACCTCTAAGGTCGAAAGCCTTGCTCAAGGTATCTGTGAGCACCACGAGACTATGCCAAAACAGTTCATTAAAGTTAACTAGGTCAAGGGTCAAGGTCCCAGCTCCTGGGGACACTGATGTGAATTTGATGGCTGGACTCCAATCCTCCTTCCCCGTCTACTGGCCTCTTCCACTGGGACAACCCAGCCCAGCCAACCTCACTCTGTAGACAAGGGACAGAGCCAGTGCCCCCAGCACAGCCTCCCAAGGGACCCCCCTCCACAATGTCCCCACACCCCACCAACAGGCCTCACCGTGATGATCTGGGCGTTGAGCTCTGCCGACAGGGTGCTCAGGCCAGGCCTGGCATGGAAGAGGCTGTGAAAGGCCTGCATGGCACAGGCTGTCACCAGCTGGAGGGGGACACACAGGCTTAGAAAGGAACTACAAAGCTGGCCCTGGACCCCTCAACATTCCACTCCACTCTGTGTGCTAGGGAGTTAAGGGCCCCCTGAACCTCACACATGCCCCCTGCACAGAGACACCCTGAGGACTGCCACCTTAGTAAGACATGGAAGCCCCTGAAAAAGTTTTAAATGATTTAAAAAGACAGAAACATTAACAAAATGGTTTTAACATAACAGCCAAAAAAGCAGGCTATAAACGGTCTGCATGCTATAATTACAGCTTTTTTTTTTTTTTTGAGATAGAATCTCGCTCTGTTGCCGGATACAGGGATGAGACCAATACAGATGCATGCCACTGTGCCTGGCCAATTTTTAAATTTTTATAAAGATAGAGTCTTGTCTTACTATGTTGCCCAAGCTGGTCTCAAATTGCTTGCCTCCTGCCTTGGCCTCCCACGTGCTAAGGTTACAGGTGTGAGCCACCGCTCCTGGCCTTTACATGTTTTATCATGTATATTTGTTTACCCAAAGAGAAAATGTCTGAAAGGATAACCAGAAAGTTATTCGCATTGTCTACCTTAGGAAACAGAATTTGGAAGGAAGGAGATTTTTACTTTATACACTTCTGACTTTTTTTTTCCTTTTAAACAATGATCATATTATTTATATTTTCAATTTTAAAAATATGTATGTAAATAAACACTACAAAAGAATACACAAGGCTGGGCGCAGAGGCTCACACCTGTAATCCCAGCACTTTGGGAGGCCGAGGTGGGCGGATTACGAGGTCAGGAGATTGAGACCATCCTGGCTAACATGATGACACCCCGTCTGTACTAAAAATACAAAACAGCAGCTGGGCATGGTGGCAGGCACCTGTAGTCCCAGCTACTCAGGAGGCTGAAGCAGGAGAATGGTGTGAACCCGGGAGGCGGAGTTTGCAGTGAGCCAAGACCACACCACTGCACTCCAGCCGGGGCCACAGAGCAAGACTCTGTCGCAAAAAAAAAAAAAAAAAAAAAAAGAGAATACACAGTGAGTTGGTGGGGTATCTGTGAGGGGGGATTGGTTCCAGGACTCCCCATGGACATAAACTACCAATGCCCAAGTCTCTATTTTAAATGGTGTAATATTTGCATATAACCTACATGCATTCTCCCATATACTTTAAATCACCTGGATTACTTATGATACGTAATGCAACATAAATGCTGTGTAAATAGTTGCTACACTCTGTTGTCTAGGGAATAATGACACGGAAAAAACACTGTACATATTCAATACAGAAGCAAGCAACCGTTTTCTTTTTCCTGAATATTTTCTTTTCTTTTTCTTTCTTCCTTTTTTTCCTTTTTCTTTTTTTCCTGACACAAGGTTCTTGCTCTGTTGCCCAAGCTGGAGTGCAGTGGCATGACCAGAGCTCACTGGGTTCACTGCAGCCTTGACCTCCTGGGCTCAAGCAATCCTCCCACTTCTACCTCCCAAGCAGCTGGGACTATAGGCACGTGCCGCCATGCCCAGTTTCCAAATATTTTCAATCCAAGGTTGGTTGAATTTATGGCTTTGGGACCCACACATACAAAGGGCTGACTGTATAAAGATTTACAGAAATGTGCCAGAAATGGTAGAAATACAGGAAATCATTTTTCATGTGTCTTTAAAGCTGCTAAAAAAAAATTGGGTGGCTCACGCCTGTAATTCCAGCACTTTAGGAGGCTGAGGCAGGCGGATCACCTGAGGTCGGGAGTTCAAGACCAGTCTGACCAACATGGAGAAACCCCATCTCTACTAAAAGTACAAAAAATTAGCCAGGCGTGGTGGTACATGCCTGTAATCCCAGCCACTCGGGAGGCTGAGGCAGAAGAATTGTTTGAACCCAGGAATCAGAGGTTGCAGTGAGCCAAGATTGCGCCATGGCACTCCAGCCTGGGCAACAAGAGCGAAAATCCATCTCAAAAAAAAAAAAAAAAAATTTGGTATAGGGTACATAGAGCTGGGGCAGGAGGGTTTACCAGCCCACTACAGATCCACCCTGACTCTGACCTGATCTCTGAGGTCAGCTTCCATCTGGAAGAGGACTCTGATATGGCCTGGCCTAGCCAAACACCACAGATTGATGTAGTACCGTTGGTTTTAGCCTAAGAACACAGGCAGGGAGACCCTAGGCCCTGCATTTTGACTGACCAGCGAGTTCCTCAAATGCCACCACTGCAGACCCCCCTTCCTCTAGCTCTTGGGCCTGAGCTCACCACATGGCTCAAGGTCATGACCCTGAGGAGAGTCTCACTGCAGCTCTTCACCAGGCCTTCTGGGAAGCACGGCAGCAGGTCCTTCAGCAGCGTCAGCATGTGCAGCGTGGTGGTGGCCTCCTTGGAGCCTGATAGACAGAAGTGGAATTGAGACACCAGCCCTCGCCCTGCAGCAGGCCCTGTCCTGCTCTGCCAGCCACTGCCTCCCATCCACCTGCCCTCCATTGGCTTCCCCACCTCCAGACTTCTCAATCTCCTGGATGCAGAACTTGGCAGTGGAAACGGCAGCAGGATGATGGGCAGGGGCCTTTTCGCCAAACATGAATTCACTGCCCTTGAGGACTGAGCATACTCCATGCTGGGCAGCCTTCCGGATCTGAGGGGCAAGGAGAGCAGGGGACAAGGCCAAATCAGCATTCCACCAGCATCATGGGTGTCTGGCACAAGCACCAACCAATTAGCTTTGGCTGAACATATAGATCCAATGATGATCTAACTACTACAGATCCAGTGCTATGCCAGGGCCTTCATGTGTACAGAATCCTGAGCTGTGAAGCAAGACAAACCTTGGTTCAAATCCCTGCACTACGACTAACTCACCAAATGGCCTTAAGCAAGCCCAACTACCTAATTTGTGAGTTTCAGTATCATCTTTAAAACAGGGGGTTCTTCATTCACTCAATCATCCGGCAAACACGGTGTGTCCACCAAGCCAGGCGCTGTTCTAGGTCCTGGCAAATTGGCAGTGAATAGCAGGCAACGCACCTTCCAGCTGGGAGGCGGAAAACAAATACATAGCAGAAGGTTCAAAAGTACTTTGCAGACAATCAGGCAGGGGCTGCCACTTCTTATACAGTGGTCAGGAAAGTGTGACCACAGTGAAGTGCCACTGCAGCGAGAGCTGAAGAAGGTGAGGAAAAGATCATGTGAGCACCGACGGAAGGAGGCATGAGAGCATCTGGGCTGATGGTGCTCAGCACTGGGAGTGATTACATGACTGTTATTGTTACCACCTTCTGCCCTAAATTTCCAGAAGAAACAGTGGGGAACCACCACTTCCCAAGCACCTGCCGTAAGCCAGGAGATGCACCAGGCCTGTGGGGAACACTGGAGTCTCCCCACAACTGTGTAGCAAAGCTGGTGTGATTATCTCTATTCCTTTTTTTTTTTTCTTTTGAGATGGAGTCTCATTCTGTTGCCCAGGCTGGAGTGCAGTGGTGCAATCTTGGCTCACTGCAACCTCTGCCTCCTGGGTTCAAGCGATTCTCCTGCCTCAGCCTCCCGAGTAGCTGGGATTACAAGCGCCCACCACCATGCTCAGCTAATTTTTATATTTTTAGTAGAGTCGAGGTTTCACTCTGTTGGTCAGGCTGGTCTCTAACTCCTGACCTCAAATGATCCTCCCACTTTGGCCTCCCAATTCACTGCTCACACCTCGAGCAGTGAATTCAGGATCCAACTCAGGTCTGTGTGACTCCCCCAGCTACGCCACCCTCCCTACCGAGGTAAACAGACATACGGGGAGAGTCCATGTCAACAGGGCAATGGCTGACAAGGCACCAGAGACTCAGACAGGGCTGACAGAGAACAGCCTCCTGGAGGAGGAAGAGCAGCCCCGCCTTCTGCATCTAAATGCATGGTGCCTCAGAGGCAGAAATCAGAAGCCAGTACTCAGGGCAAGCTCCCTGATGCCACTCAGCTAGCCAAGTCTGGGCTGCGCTGGGCCGAGTGGTGGCTGTCCCCTTGTCACATTTTCTCACCTTGGGCTTGGAATGCACCGTGAAGCTCAGCAGCCCATGGTACACCTGAAGGGTCACAGGGTAGCCCCAGGCCTCCAGGTCTTGCTTCCGCAGAAGGGTGGCCAGGCAGGAAAGGACCTGGAAGAAAGTCAGAGCCCTCAGTGCCACCAGCCTTGGCCAGGAGGGAAAAGAGCCCAGGTTCTCACTGACTCCAGAAAATCCCATCTGTCTGAGGTCCCCAGGGTGCCTAAACCCCTCTCAGGGAACATCCAAGCATCACCAAATCAGACAGGCTCTGGGAGATGCCAGATGAGAAACTAAACCCCAGACACTAACCCATCGGAGGACAGAGGTGGAGCCGCTGCTGGCCTGGGCTGACATGACATCCATGAAGGCTTTGGAGGTATCAGAGAACTTCTTAATGAGCACAGGGCTGGGAACACTGTGGGAAAGAACATAGACGGTCACCCCAGAGGATCCCTGAAGAGCAGCTGGTGCAGCCCCTTGTGGTACCAAGGACAGGGCAAGGGGCGCTGGTGGCACAGTCACTCAGCAAGTAAGCAACAAAGTCAGAACAGGTGCCCACCGTTATCAGCCAGCTCAGTGTGCTTTCCACCCGGGATCCCTGCCTCCCTCACCTTCCCACTACCCACTCATAAACTCACACCAATCCTCTCTCCACCTCCCCTGGCAGTTCACAGCTCCAGAAAGCCCGGGGCCAACAACCCCTTCCCTCCCTTCTGCCACTCACTGCACCAGGGATGCCCCTCCTAGGGGCCAACACTCACACTCCCTGGTATAATGACCCAAATCACCCAGGGCCTTATGTTGTAGAATGCCACCTGATACACAAATATCTTTTAAATTGTATTCTGTTTTTTTTTTTTTTTTTTTTTGAGACAGAGTGTCGCTCTATCACCCAGGCTGGAGTGCAGTGGCGCGATCTCGGCTCACTGCAAACTCCGCCTCCTGGATTCACGTCATTCTCCTATCTCAGCCTCCTGAGTATTTGGGACTACAGGTGCCCACCACCACGCCTGGCTAATTTTTTTGTATTTTTAGTAGAGACAGGGTTTCACCGTGTTAGCCAGGATGGTCTTGATCTCCTGACCTCGTGATCCGCCCGCCCCGGCCTCCCAAAGTGCTGGGATTACAGGCGTGAGCCACTGCGCCTGGCCTAAATTGTATTTTAAAATTTGTGGCCGGGCACGGTGACTCACGCCTGCAATCCCAGCACTTTGGGAGGCCGAGGCTGGTGGATCACCTGAGGTCGGGAGTTTGAGACCAGCCTGACAAACATGGAGAAACACTGTATCTACTAAAAATACAAAATTACTGGGCGTGATGGCGCATGCTTGTAATCCCAGCTACTTGGGAGACTGAGGCAGGAGAATCACTTGAACCCGGGAGGTGGAGGGTGGGGTAAGCTGAGATTGCGCCATTGCCCTCCACCCTGGGTAACAAGAGCAAAACTCCATCTCAAAAATAAATAAATAAATAAATTTCTAATTGTGGTAAAATACACATAAGATAAAACATCATTTCGGCCAGGCGCAGTGGTTCACGCCTGTAATCCCAGCACTTTGGGAGGATGAGGCGGGCGGATCACGAGGTCAGGAGATCAAGACCATCCCGTCTAACATGGTGAAACCCCATCTCTACTAAAAATACAAAAAATTAGCCGGGCATGGTGGCAGGTGCCTGTAGTCCAAGCTACTTGGGAGGCTGAGGCAGGAGAATGGCATGAACCTGGGAGGCGGAGCTTGCAGTGAGCCAAGATGGCGCCACTGCACTCCAGCCTGGGAGACAGAGCAAGACTCCATCTCAAAAAACAAACAAACAAACAAGCAAACAAACAAACCAAACATCATTTCAATGATTTTTAGGTATATCATTCAGTACTGTTAAGTATATTCATGTTGTGGGTTTTTGTTTTTGGAGACAGGGTCTCACTCGTCACCCAAGCTGGAATGTAGTGGTACAATTAGGCTCACTGCAACCTCCACCACCCAAGTAGCTGGGACTACAGGTGCATGCTACCACGCCTAGCTCATTTTTGTATTCTTTTGTAGAGATGAGGTTTTGCCATGTTGCCCAGGCTGGTTTCAAACTCCTGAGCTCAAGCAATCCACCTGCCTCAGCCTCCCAAAGTGCTGGGATTATAGGTGTGTGTCACCACACCCAGCCAAGTACACTCACATTGTTGTGCAATCAATCTCAAGAACTTTTTCATCTTAAAGAATCAAGGTTTTTGGTTTTTTTTTACTTTATTATTTATTTATTTATTTATTTTATTGAGATAGAATCTCACTCTGTTGCCCAGGCTGGACTGCAGTGGCTTGATCTTCGCTCACTGCAACCTCCATATCCTGGGTTCAAGTGATTCTCCTGCCTCAGCCTCCCGTGTAGCTGGGATTACAGCCGTGCACCACCACATCTGGCTAATTTTGTATTTTTAGTAGAGACAGGGTTTCACCATGTTGGCCAGGCTGGTCTCGAACTCCTGGTCGCAAGCAATCCTCCTGCCTCAGCCTCCAAAAGTGCTGGGATTACAGGTGTGACCCACTGCGCCCAGCCATGACTTTTAATTTTTATTACTCAAAACAATTTTCATTTTCTTTCTTTCTTTTTTTTTTGAGACAGAGTCTTACATTGCTGACAGGGTTGCAGTGCAATGGCACCATCTCAGCTCACTGCAACCTCTGCCTACCGGGTTGAAACTAACTCTCCCGCCTCAGCCTCCCGAGTAGCTGAATTACAGGCGCCTGCCACCATGCCCAGCTAATTTTTGACAGGGTTTCACCATGTTGGCCAGGTTGGTCTTGAACTCCTGACCTCAGGTGATCTGCCCACCTTAGCTTCCCAAAGTGCTGGAGTTACAGGTGTAAGCCACAGCATGTAGCCTACCCAGCTAATTTTTGTATTTTTAGTAGAGACGGGGTTTCACCATGTTGGCCAGGATGGTCTCGAACTCCTGACCTCTTGATTCGCCCGCCTCGGCCACCCAAAGTGCTGGGATTATAGGTGTGAACCACCGCACCCAGCCAAAAAAGTTTCATTTTCAATAGAGCTTTCTGACTCTGCTTTTGCCTTCAACACTTTCACAATGATTTTCTGCTCCTCGATAAGGAACGCACACTGGATTCTGTCATGAACACACTTAGCACACATGGAACCAGGGAAGCACTGCAGGCCCTATGGACGTGCCTTTTGTTTTGGACAATCAAATGAGAACTTTAGATCTCACAGCATGAGCTCCTGAAAGTCTGCCTGGGCACACACCACGTGAAGATTCTGGTGCTTTCCCAATCTTCTTGGCATAAAGGTAAATGATTCTATTACCAGAGGTTCAGGACAGCCTAGTTTTGTTAGAGGTTTCTCACTAGAGGCTTATGACGGTATGTCACACGCTGGCCCGTTCTGCGTGCCTCTAGACAGTGGTCATGAAGAGCAAGTATCTTTTTAAGAAACAATTCCCTGATCCTGTTTCTCCTGTCCACATTCCCTTCTCTCTTCCACAAAAAGCCTTGGGGTTCAAAAAGGAGGCAGAACTCACCGCTTCAGGACAAGGTTCAGCAGGTAAGCAACAGCGGCCAGGGACTCCGGGGACTCCACTGCTTCCATTGTTGTCATCTGAGGGCCAGATTGAGGGGGTGTGAATGGATAAAAATTTATACTGAGCAAACAGGAAAAACAGTCGGAGAACATGTGCCCAGCAGAACAGTTGTGACCGAGAACCACAGTATCAGAGGTTCAAATCCTGACTCTGGCATTGTGTGGTTTTAGGCTAGTAATTTAACCTATCTGTGACTCAGTTTCTTAATTTGTAAAGTAGGGAGAGTAATGCTACATACCTTGTAAGTTGTTGTGAGGTTTAATTGAATTAATATATATAAAATACTGCCTGACACATAATTAAAACTATATATATGTGGCTGGGCGCGGTGGCTCATGCCTGTAATCCCAGTACTTTGGGAGGCCGAGGCGGGCAGATCACAAGGTCAGGAGTTCGAGACCAGACTGGCCAACATGGTGAAACCTCATGTCTACTAAAAATACAAAAAGTAGCTGGGCGTGGTGCAGGTGCCTATAATCCCAGCTACTCGGGAGGCTGAGGCAGGAGAATCGCTTCAACCCAGGAGGCGGAGGTTGCAGTGAGCCGAGATTGCGCCACTGCACTCCAGCCTGGGCGACAGAGCGAGACTCTGTCTCAAAAAAAAAAAAAAAAAAAACTATAAACATGTTTATGTGCATATATATATAGAGAGAGATAGACAGTTTTTTTGAGAGACAGGGCCTCCCAGGTTAGAGTACAGATATGATCATAGCTCACTGTAACCTTGAACTCCAAAGCTCAAGAGATCCTCCCACATCAGCCTCCCAAGAAGCTAGAACTACAGGCATGCACCATAAAACTTGGCTAATTATTTTATTTTTTGGAGAGATAGGGTCTCACTATATCGCTCAGGCTGGTGTCGAACTCCTAGCCTCAAGCACTCGTCCCACCTTGACCTCCCAAAGTCCTAGGATTAAAGGCATAAGCCACCACACCCAGCCAAACATATACTGCCATCTAATTTATTTCATTATTCTAGAGCAGACGTTGGCAAACCTTTTCTTTTTTTTTTTTTTTTTTGAGACGGAGTCTCGCGCTGTGTCACCCAGGCTGGAGTGCAGTGGCGCGATCTCGGCTCACTGCAAGCTCCGCCTCCCAGGTTCACGCCATTCTCCTGCCTCAGCCTCCGAGTAGCTGGGACTACAGTCGCCCGCCACCACGCCCGGCTAGTTTTTTGTATTTTTAGTAGAGACGGGGTTTCACCATGTTAGCCAGGATGGTCTCGATCTCCTGACCTCGTGATCCACCCGCCTCGGCCTCCCAAAGTGCTGGGATTACAGGCTTGAGCCACCGCGCCCGGCCGGCAAACCTTTTCTATGAAGGACCAGACAGTAAATATTTTCGGCTTTGTATGCATATTTGGTCTCTGTTGTATGCTCTTTTTGTATGTGTTTTAACAATTCTTTTTTTTTTTTTTTTTTTGAGACGGAGTCTCACTCTGTCGCCCAGGCTGGAGTGCAGTGGCCGCATCTCAGCTCACTGCAAGCTCCGCCTCCTGGGTCTACGCCATTCTCCTGCCTCAGCCTCCCGAGTAGCTGGGACTACAGGCGCCGGCCACCTCACCCGGCTAGTTTTTTTTGTATTTTTTAGTAGAGACGGGGTTTCACCGTATTAGCCAGGCTGGTCCCGATCTCCTGACCTTGTGATCCGCCCGTCTCGGCCTCCCAAAGTGCTGGGATTACAGGCTTGAGCCACCGCGCCCGGCCCGTGTTTTAACAATTCTTTAAAAATGTAATAACCAGGCTGGGCATGGTGGCTTATGCCTATAATCCCAGCACTTTGGGAGGCCGAAGTGGGAGAACTGATTCAGCCCAGGAGCTCAAGACAAGTCTGGGCAACGTGACGAAACTCCATCTCTACTAAAAATACAAAAATTAGCTGGGTGTGGTGGCAGGCACCTGTAATCTCAACTACTCAGGAGGCTAAGCACAATCATCATTTGAACACAGGAGTTGGAGGTTGCAGTGAGCCATGATCATACCACTGCACTCCAGCCTGGGCAACAGAGTGAGATCCTGTCTCCAAAACAAAACAAAAACAACAAAAAACACCAAAAATAAAATAAAAAGAATATATATATACATACACACATATATACACATATATATTTATTTATTTATAATGTAATAAGAAGGCCAGGCATGGTGGCTCACACCTATAATCCCAGCACTTTGAGAGGCTGAGGTGGGGGGATCACCTGAGGTCGGGAGTTCGAGACTAGCCGGGCCAACAGGGTCAAAACCCATCTCTACTAAAAATACAAAAATCAGCCAGGTGTGGTGGCATACACCTGTAATCCCAGGTCCTCAGGAGGCTGAGGCATGAGAATCACTTGATACCATAAGACAGAGGTTGCAGTGAACTGGGATTGTGCCACTGTAGTCCAACTTGGGCAACAGAGTGAGACTGTTTCAAAAAAAAAAAGTACGCCAGGCCTGGCGGCTCACGCCTATAATCCCAGCACTTTGAGAGGCTGAGGCAGGCAGATCATGAGGTCAGGAGTTCCAGACAAGTCTGGCCAACATAGTAAAACCCCTTCTCTACTAAAAAAATACAAAAAATTAGCTGGGTGTGGTGGTGTGCACCTGTAATTCCAGCTACTTGGGAGGCTGAGGCAGGAGAATCACATGAACCCAGGAGGCAGAGGTTGCAATAAGTCGAAATCATGCCATTGTACTCCAGCCTGGGGGACAGTGCGAGACTCCGTCTCAAAAAAAAAAGTACTAAGTAATCAGTTGCAGTGGCTCATGCCTGTAATCCCAACACTTTGGGAGGCCAGGGCAAGATGACAAGACGGTTTGAGCCCAGGAATTTGAAACCAGCCTGGACAACATAGTGAGACCAGGTCTCTTAAAAAAAAAAAAAAAAAAAAAAAAAGAAAGAAAAGAAAGAGAAAATAGAAATGTAGCAAATACCACCAGCCTTCCTAAGCCACCTGAGAATAAATGCAGCACTTTCATCTGGTCAAGGCTGTCCTCTACCCCCACATGCCAGGGGCACTCGTCTTCTCACTAAATCTTGCATAACCTGCTGCTCTGAACACTCACCCTCCAGCGGCACCCACTCACCAGAGCAGCGAAGTACTCAGTCTCTGTCTCCTTCCCTCCCTGGGAGCGAATCACCTCAGTGACAGCAGCCAAAACAGCACAAATCTGCACAGGAGGGAGAAAGCACTGTGACTATTTGAGACCTAACCCCACCCCAGGGGAGCCTTCTTTCCTTGCTCCTTCACAGATTAATCTCTGGTTAAAGCCCAGAGACAGACAAGACAGGCAACATTCAGGGCCTGGGTCCATACCAGGGGGCCCAGCAAATAAGAAGACTCAGAAAATGCTTGCTAAAATTCCACCATGAGGTACTAACCTTGTAGAAATACCTGCATGAGATGAGTGTGCAAATATTTATGTACAAGGATGTTCATGGCAGCAGCAAATTGGAATGGTCAAGAAGCCATCAACAGGAGATTAATAATGTACTGTAGTTGTCTCTAATGTACTGCAGTTATCGAGGGGGGGATTGGTTCCAGGACCCCTAAAGATACCAAAATCCAAGGATGCTCAGGTCCCTTATATAAAATGGTGCAGTATTTGTGTATAACCTATATACATCTTCTCATATACTTTATTTTTTTTGAGACAGAGTCTCACTCTGTTACCCAGACAAGAGTGCAGTGGCATGATCTCAGCTCACGGCAGCCTCTGCCTCTGGGTTCAAGCGATTCTCCTGCCTCAGCCTCCCAAGTAGCTGGGATTACAGGTGTGCACCATCACACCAGGCTAATTTCTGTATTTTTAGTAGAGATGCAGTTTCACTATGTTGACCAAGCTGGTCTTTTTTTTTTTTTTTTTGAGACGGAGTCTCGCTCTGTCGCCCAGGCTGGAGTGCAGTGGCCAGATCTCAGCTCACTGCAAGCTCCACCTCCCGGGTTTACGCCATTCTCCTGCCTCAGCCTCCCGAGTAGCTGGGACTACAGGCACCCGCCACCTCACCCGGCTAGTTTTTTTTTGTATTTTTTAGTAGAGACGGGGTTTCACTGTGTTAGCCAGGATGGTCTCGATCTCCTGACCTTGTGATCCGCCCATCTCGGCCTCCCAAAGTGCTGGGATTACAGGCTTGAGCCACCGCGCCCGGCCTGACCAAGCTGGTCTTGAACTCCTGGCCTCAAGTAATCGCTCTCCTTAGCCTCTCAAAGTGCTGAGATTACAGGCATGAGCCACCATGTCTGGCCTCCCATATACTTTAAATCATCTCGAGATTACTTATAACACCTAACACAATGTAAATGCTATCTAAATAGTTGTATTTTTGTTGTTGTTGTTGTTGTTGCTTTGAGACAGAGTCTCACTCTGTTGCCCAAGGTGGAATGCAGTGGCGCACTCTCCGCTAACTGCAACCTCCACCTCCCAGGTTCAAGCGATTCTCCTGCCTCAGACTCCTGAGTAGCTGGGATTACAGGCATGTGCCACTATGCCAGGCTAATTTTTTGTATTTTAAGTAGAGATGGGGTTGCACCATGCTGGCCAGGCTGGTTTTGAACTTCTGACCTCAAGTGATCTGCCCGCCTCGGCCTCCCAAAGTGCTAGGGCTACAGGTGTGAGTCACCTCACCCGGTATATTATTATTATTTTAAAAAGATTTTTCAATCCATGCTTGGTTGAATCTGCAGGTGCAGAACCTGCAGATATGGAGACCCGACTGTATCATATAATAAATAATGAAACATTTAAATAGTGCATTATTAAAAAGAATGAGAACAACTATATATTAACTTATAAATATCGTTCAGTAGGGAAAAAGTTGCAGAACAGTGGATAGAAAATAAACTAATCAAGCAGGGCACAGTGGCTCATGCCTGTAATCCCAGCACTTTGAGAGGCTGAGGTGGGCAGATCTGTTGAGCCCCGGAGTTTGAGACCAATCTGGGCAATATGGCAAACCTCATCTCTACAAAAAATACAAAAATTAGCTGGGTATGGTAGCACTCCCCTGCAGTCCCAGCTACTTGGGAGGCTGGGAGGCTGATCAGCCACTGCACTCCAACCTGGGTGACCAAGTGAGACTCTGTCTCAAAAAAAAAGAAAAGAAACGAATCACATTTTGGTAAACCTAAATAACAAAATTGGGTAAAAAATATTTTCTTTCCTTTTCTTTTTTTTTTTTTGAGACAGAGTCTCACTCTGTCACCCAGGCTGAAGCGCAGTGGTGCAATCTTGGGTTGCTGCAACCTCCGCCTCCAGGGTTCAAGCGATTCTCGTGCCTCAGCTTCCTGAGTAGCTGGGATTACAGGCGCATGCCACCATGCCAGGCTAATTTTTTAGTAGAGATGGGTTTTCACCATGTTGGCCAGGCTGGTCTCAAACTCTTGACCTCAAATGATCTGCCCACCTTGGCCTCCCAAAGTGCTAGGATTACAGGTGTGAGCCACTACGCCTGGCCTGAAAATTTAATTTTTAAATTTTAACTACTCATAATTTAAAATACTTGATCCATTTACTAGGAAACATATATTTGTAACAACCTGGCGAATAGGTTCGCAGTAATTCATAGTAGGCGAATCTACTTGTACAACTATAAATGTTATGAACTCTAAATACACACGAACCAAGTATTTCCAATGAAAATTTAGCATCTAAGTAGGGGAATATGGGTAAATTATACACTAGATTTTGAAGACTTAGTATCATAAAAATAATGCTGTAGTAAAATATATTGATTATACATTGAAGTGATAATATTTTAAAGATACTGAGTTAAATAAAGTACATTATTAACATTAATTTGGGCCAGACGCAGTGGCTCACACCTGTAATCCCAGCTACTCGGGAGGCTGAGGCAGGAGAATCACCTGAACCCAGGAGGCGGAGGTTGCAGTGAGCCGAGATCGCACCATTGCGCCCTAGACTGGGCAGCAAGAGCGAAACTCTGTCTCCAGGGAAAAAAAAAAAAAAAAAAAAAAAGGTTATTTTATTTTACCTGTTTCAGTTTTTAATATGGCTACTAAAATTTTTTTAATTAATTACATATGTGGCTTGAATTTAGATTACTATTGGACAGAGCTGGTCCAGGAAGACAGACAATGACCCATTAACAGGAGCTCTGTGAATGACTCAAGTTGGGGGCTCTACCATCACATTTTATTCTTCTTCTATCATTTTGATATCATTTAGAATTTTGACATTTTTTATTTCAGTAACAAAAAATATATATAACTTTAAAGTATAGATAAAATAATAAAAGTAAGGCCAGGCACGGTGGCTCATGCCTGTAATCCCAGCACTTTAGGAGGCTCAGACCAGCCTGGCCAATATGGTGAAACCCCTTTTCTACTAAAAAAAAAAAAAAAAAAAGAAAAGAAAAAAAGAAAAAATTAGCCAGGCGTGGTGGCACATGCCTGTAATCGCAGCTACTCGGGAGGCTGACGCAGGAGGATTGCTTGAGCCCGGGAGACGGAGGTTGCAGTGAGTGAAGATCATGCCACTGCACTCCAGCCTGGCCAACAGAGCGAGACTCTGTCTCAAAATAAATACATGAATTAAATTAAATTAAATTTAGTTCTTGCTAGATAAAACGTTTCCTAATAACTGTTACTCAGCATTTATTTACTCAACATATGTTTACTGAAAATACTCTGTGTAAGAAGTGCTGTGTTAGATACACCTGAGGAGAGAAATGTTTGGAAAATATTTCTACCCTCAAGTATTTCTTCAGCAGGGGAGTTGTTCTTATAAAAAGCAGAAAGTGGAACCTGCCCTAGGAGGGGACATAAAAGGGAGGAGCGATGACACATCATCCAGAAATACCAGCTGTTGTCATCGGAAACCCGTCAGCCAGAGCTGAAGAAAAGGCATGAGTTGGCCTCTCCTCACTATCCAATGGCCTTCCTGACCCTGGCTCCTACCTCCTTGTGGGCAGCCGAGTTGGACTCCCAGAAGCGCTGCACTTTGCTGAAGGTGACGTTTGTGCAGTCAGAAAGGCCACTCAGGAAGGTGCCCGAGGACTTCTCGGTGAGAGCCAGCTCTGTCTCTTCTTCCATGGGCGTCTCGGGGACTTCGCTTTTGCCCAAGCGCAAGGACCCTGACTGCAGCTCATTATGTAACTTCACAGCATCGACTGTCAGGTCACTCCTTCCTGAGAGCCAGAGGCACAAGATAAGGCCCAAGTCTCCTTTTAGTCAAGAGAACAGAACCCCTGGGAAACAAACCAGCTCAGGCCAAATCGCCAACCCGAGAGGCTGAATTCTGAACACAGCCAGTCTCATAAACCCACTGTATGCCTAAAAACTTGAAAAACCAAGAAGAAAGGCAATCCTCCATGTAAGAGTTTCTGCTTGCCTGTAGCAGTGGCATAAACGCCACTGGGAATCGGCTGGGAGCTACATTCAGAGGGCCTGGAAAATAAATGAAGGTGAAAGCGCTCTGTAAAGAGTTATCCAAGGTCCAAGCCATCAGTCTCAACTCTGACACCCGCGGTACCTTACACAAGACATTTCCCTACTGCGGACCTCAGTTTCCGTATCTGCTAAATTGGAAGGGCTGCCCTTCAGAGAGGGCTCCAGATCCGACATCCTAAGAGATGAAAGGTCCAATGCCTGGCCCCGGACTCTCCCAGAGGCCCAAGACTCATCTGGACCCAGGTCTTCCCGGAAACCCGCCGCCGGCTGAGCTCGGGTCCCAACCCAGCTACCTGACGGCCGGCTGAAGAAGCGGCTGCGGGCGGCCTGGCGGTGGCGGCAGATGGCGGGATTGCTGTCGCTGCTGTGGCCTTTCTTCCAGCGCTTCAACTTAGCTGAGACACCAGAGGGCAACTTTCCCGAGCGACCCATGTTGACTAAGCCGTGGCCGGCACTGAGCTTAAACGACCGGCTTCCAGGAACGTGGAAACACGCTCAGAACCCACGTGGATACCCTGTAATCTTCACGTCCTCTTCTTCTGGCGTCACTTCCGGATTCGTGTGCATTACTATGGTAAAACAGTCAACATCCGGTTTTACGCCCCTTCCTGGCTTCGGATGGGGAGAAGCTCCAAGGAGATCTGTTGCTAGGGAGGAAGTTAGGTTGCTAAGGGTTCTATGGGGTTCTTACTCCAGCCAGGACCAGGTTTCAGGGCCACAGGAGTGAGCCTTATAAAACTGGAGTGTGGCCGGACGTGGAAGGGCGTGGCAGGGCGTGGCGGCTCATGCCTGTAATCCCAGCACTCTGGGAGGCTGAGGCGGGTGGATCATTTGAGGTCAGGAGTTGCACCTTGGCACTCCAGCCTGGACAACAGAGTAAGACTGTCTCAAAAAAACAAAACAAAGCAAACAAAAAACTGGAATTCTTTTGCAGTTAACAACAAAAAGTTGTTTTTGAAAATCTATTTTCAAAATTAAGCCTAGAAACATTTATATGAAAGTCATATACTCTCATATAAAAGTATATATGTAATCCCAACACTCTGGGAGGCCGAGGCAGGCGGATCACCTGAGGTCAGGATGTTCGAGACCAGTTTGACCAACATGGAGAAACCCTGTCTCTACTAAATATACAAAATAAGTTGGGCATGGTCGCACATGCCTGTAATCCCAGCTACTCAGGAGACTGAGGCAGGAGAATCGCTTGAACCTGGGAGGCAGAAGTTGTGGTGAGCCGAGATCACGCCATTGCACTCCAGCCTGGGCAACAAGAGCGAAACTCTGTCTCAAAAAAAGAAAAAAAGAAAGAAAAAAGAAAAAGTCAAAACTTATGGAGACTTGAAAGGGTGAAAATTAGCTTGACCTGAAAAGAGAAAAAAGCAGTCAGTGTCTTCTAGACAAGCTTTGCTATTTTCATTTGTTACTGGAGATACTCGGTTGCTGCCACCCTTGCCTTATGACAGCATTCCATCCCTAGTTAATCTCCAGTTCTCTCTCTCTCTTTTTTTCTTTTGTGTGGAGATGGAGTCTTGCTCTGGCGCCCAGGCTGGAGTGCAGTGATGCGATCTCGGCTCACTGCAACCTCCACCTTTCAGGTTCAAGTGATTCTTCTGCCTCAGCCTCCCAAGTAGCTGGAATTATAAGCATGCACCACCACGCCCGGCTGATTTTGTTGTTGTTGTTGTATTTTCAGTAGAGACAGAGTTTCACCATGTTGGCCAGGCTGGTCTCGAACTCCTTACCTCAGGTGATCTGCCCACCTCCCAAAGTGTTGGGATTACAGGCATGAGCCACCACACCCGGCACCTAGCCAATTCCCAGTTCTAATTCCACCTCAGAACCAGCAACCAGTCCAGTTTATCCCCACTCCCTGAGGCCCTCCTTAAAATCCTTCAACCAGATCCCAAACCTTACAAAAGACACATTTCTCTTCCCTCTTGCCCAGCAGCTTTATTCTAAACCTTTAGCAGCATTCTTTGGAAGAAGATATATATAACTAACAAAGTATATCTACAATATATAAAGAATTCCTACCAATCAGTAAGAACAAGGCAGACAATCCAATAAAAAGAATGGGCAAAAGGGACAGGTGGGTGCAGTGGCTCATGCCTGGCCTGTAATTCCAACACTGTGGGAGGCCCGGGGGCAGGGAGTAGAGGGGAGGGAGGATTGCTCTAGCCCAGGAGTTCAAGACCAGCCTGAGCAACATCATGAGACCCCAGTCTCTACAAAACATACAAAAATTAGCTGAGCATGGTGGTGTGAGTCTGTATAGTCCAGCAACTCAGGAGGCTGAGGTGGGAGCCCAGAGAAGGTCGAGGCTGTAGTGAGCCGTGATTGCACCACTGTACCCCAGTCTGGGTGACAGAGTGAGACCCTGTCTCAGAAAAGAAACAAAATTTAAAAAAAAAAATGGATCACGAGGTCAGGAGTTCAAGACCTGGCCAACACAGTGAAACCCCATCTCTACTAAATACAAAAAAAAAAAAAAAAATTAAGCTGGGCGTGGTGGTGGGTGCCTGTAGTCCCAGCTACCTGTGAGGCTGAGGCAGGAGAATTACTTGAACCCAGGAGGTGGAGGTTACAGTGAGCTGAGATCGTGCCACTGCACTCTAGCCTGGGCGCCACAGTGAGACTATGTCTCAAAAAAAAAAAGAAAAAAAAAAGAAGAATGGGCAAAAGACATGAACAGCTGAACATCATGGTGTATTGTACAAAAAAGAAAAAAGACATGAACAGGCACTTCACAAAAATGAATATCCAAATGGCCAAGAAATATATGAAAAACAGGCCAGGCATGGTAGCTCACGCCTGTAATACCAGCACTTTAGGAGGCTGAGGCAGGAGGATCACTTGAGCCCAGGAGTTGGAGACCAGCCTGGCCAACGCAGCAAGACCTGTCTCCTCAAAAACTAAGCAAAATAGCGGGGTGCAGTGGCGTGCGCCCATGGTCCCAGCTACCTGGGAAGCTGAGACAGGAGAATCTCTTTAGCCCAGGAGTTTGAGATTTGTAGTAAGCTATAATAGCACCACTGCACTCCAGCCTGGGTGACACAATGACACTTTGTCTCAAGAAAAAAAAAAGTAAAAAAACAGACCAGAACAGAAAAGATACTCAGTTTCATTATCAACATGGAAATACAAATTAAAATCACAGTGAAATGCCACTACACACCCACCGGAATGGCTAAAATTAAAAAGACTAGCAATACTAATGTTGGTAAGGATGTGGAGAAACTGGCAAATATGCTGCCGTTGGAGTATAAAGTGATACAACCATTTTGGAAAACTGTGTGATAGTATCTAGTAAAACTAAATACAGGCCTGCTCCATAACCCAGCAATACATTCCTGCGTATTTACTCAACAGAGATGTTTACTTGTATGCAAAAAAGAGATATAGGAGGATGTTCACAATGGAAATAATAAAATGTCCATCAACAGTAGAATGAGGCTGGATGCAGTGGTTCACACCTATAATCCTAGTGCTTTGGGAGGCTGAGGCAGGAGGATTGCTTCAGGCCAACAGTTCAAGACCAATCTGGGCAAAATAGTGAGACCCCATCTCTAAAAAAATAAAATTAAAAATTATCAACATGTGGTGGCATGTACCTGTACTTGGGAAACTAAGGAGGATCACTTGAGCCCAGGAATTCAAGGTTAGAGTGAGCTATAATCATGCCACTACACTCCAGCCTGGGCAACACAGTGAGACTCTGTGTCTAAAATATAGATAGATAGATAGATAGATAGATAGATAGATAGATAGATAGACAGACAGACAGACAGATAGATAAAACAGGCAGACAGAGCAGAATGGATAAATTGTGACATATTGATATATAATGGAATACTATAGCATTTGACTCTGTATAGCAATGAGAAGGAACTACTGCTACATATAACATCATGCATGACCTAGGTTGAGTAAAAGACTCCAGACACAAAAGAGTACATAGTTATAATCCCATTTATTTATTATTTAATTATGTATTTATTTTGAGACACAGTCTTCCTCTGTCACTCAGGCTGAAATACAGTGGCACAATCATGGCTCACTGCAGCCTTGACCTCCAGGCCCAAGCAATCCTCCCACTTCTGCCTCCCGAGTAGCTGGGACCACAGGCATGCATTAACATGCCTGGCTAATTTTTTTTTTTTTTTTAAAGATAGGGCCTCACTCTGTCACCCAGGCTGGAGTCCAGTGGCATGATCATGGCTCACTATAACCTTAAACTCCTGAATTCAAGCCATCCTCCTGCTTCAGCCTCCCAAATAGCTGGGGCTACAGACACATATCCACCACACCGAGCTAATTTTTTTTTAAGAGACAGAGCCTTGCTATGTTGCCCAGACAAATCTCGATCTCCTGGCTTCAAGTGATCTGCTCGCCTTGGCCTCCCAAAGTGTTGGGATTATAGGTGTGAGTCACCATGCCCTGCTTATATGTATATTACACTTTATGGACTTACTGAAAATACAAAATGGGCCAGGGGCAGTGGCTCACGCCTGTAACGCCAGGACTTTGGGAGGCTGAGGCGGGCAGATAACTTGAGCCCAGGAGTTCAAGACCAGCCTGGGTAACATGGTGAAACCCCATCTCTACAAAAAATAGGACAATTAACCAGGCATGATAGCAGGCACCTGTAGTCCCAGTTGCTCAGAGGCTGAGGTGGGAGGATCGCTTGAATTTGGGAGGCGGAGGTTGCAGTGACTCGAGATTGTGCCACTGCACTCTAGCCTGGGTGACAGAGTGAGACTGTCTCAAAAAACAACAACAAAAAGTGGTCCTCACACCTAGAGCAGAGAGAGCATAAAGTGTGTTGACGTGAGAAAGTGTCGCTGCAGAGAAGACTGAAGTCAGCTCAGACTCTGGGCCTCAGCTCCTCCAAGCCTCTGGAGACATTATCACCCTCCAGTGGGGCCCTGTGCCTGGGACACAGGCTGAGACCTCAGTGGGAAGGCTGAGAAAAGGGAACTGGTGGCTGGGGGAGGAAAAGGAAGCAGAGTGTGGAAACTGTTATAAGCAAGCTGTGCTCACGACCAGAGGTCTAGACTTGGGATAATTGCTGAAAGAAGGCAGGTAAAGTGCTGGGTTCAAGACAGGACATACTTCAACTATAAACCAAGCAAGGGATTTAACCTCTCTGAGTCTCTGATTCCTGTTCTTTTTTTCCCCTTTATTTATTTATTTATACATTTTTTTTTTACACATTCTAATGTGTCATATTATTTAAAGTTATGATAATAATTCCTTTTTTTTTTTTCTGAAATGGAGTCTCACTCTATTGCCCAGGCTGGAGTGCAGTGGTGCGATCTTGGCTCACTGCAACCTCCAACTCCTGGCTTCAAGCAATTCTCCTGCCTCAGGCTCCCAAGTAGCTGCAATTACAGGCACATGCCACCACACTCAGCTGACTATTTGTAATTTTAGTAGAGATGGGGTTTCACCATGTTGGCCAGGCTGGTCTCAAACTCCTGACCTCAAGTGATCCACCCACCTTGGCTTCCCAAAGTGCTGGGATTACAGGTGTGAACCACTGTGCCTGGCTGAAAGTTGTGATAATAATTCTGAACTCACTGGGCTGCTGTGAGGATTCAGTGTGAAATTATGTATTTGTGGCTGTGCACGGTGGCTTACACCTGTAATCCCAGCACTTTGGAAGGCCAAGGCGGGTGGATCACCTGAGGTCAGTAGTTCGAGACCAGCCTGGCCAACATGGTGAAATCCCGTCTCTACTAAAAATACAAAAATTAACCAGGTGTTGTGGTGCACGCCTGTAATCCCAACTACTTGGGAGGCTGAGGCAGGAGAATCGCTTGAACCTGGGAGGCAGAGGTTGCAGTGAGCCGAAATCATGCCACTGCACTCCAGCCTGGGCAACAGAGTGGGACTCTGTCTCAAAAAAATAAATAATAAATAAATAAAAATAAAAGAAACTGTGTATATGTGTCAAATTACTGTAAATGTGTAGTACTGTGCTTTACAGAGGGGTCAGTGGTGCATCTTTGCCACCAGAGGGAGTGCTACCAACAACCTGTTAGGGCTAAAACCCTATAGAGAGCCTGCAACACCAACTAGTAGGCTGGGATTTTGCAAATCAGATGGGGAGATGCAGAGGCCAAGGGTAGTGGCAGAATTCCCATCCTTTTCCTGGGCTACAGAAACCCGCTGGCCTCCAAACTGAGTGTGTCGTAACTGAATACAGCCCCTGGCTACATCGCCAGCCTGGTATGGGCATCTGAGGGCCCTAGGCCACCTGCTGGCCGTCCATCCTGAGGTGTCTGCTCTGAGCCTCCTTCAGGAGTCGTGCTCTATCAGAAGAGGGAACAATAGGCATCCAAATGGCCTGAGCACAATCTCTTCCACCCCCGCACCCCAAGGCTCACCTCTCCACCCCTGAATTCTAGCAGCAACTCCCACCCAGAGGCTCTAGCTGTGTCCATGATCAGCCACTCCACATATGGCTAATAAGGACCACTCACATCTGTAGGATAGGTCCTGCAGTTAGACTCTCTGGGTTGGAATTCAGGTACCACCACTTGCTCTGTGACCTTGAACAACTCACTTTACTCTTCCCCGAGTCTCAGTTTTCCACATCTGTAAAATGCAGATAAGAATGCCTACCCAGAGGGCCGGAGGCTGTGGGAGCAGTTTCATCCTAGCCCCTTTGGGTCGAGGCAGGATACGAGAAACAGACCATCCTGGCTGATAGTGGAAACCCTGCTCTTACTAAAATACCAAAATTGCCGGTGGCGAGCGCCGGTCCTTACATTGAGGCTGTGGAGGCAGGAGAATGGCGGCGGAACCTGAGGTGGAGCTGGCGAGCTGAGATCGCGCCACTGTAATCTTTGTACACAGCCGAGACTGGTATCAAAAAGAATGCCTTACCCATACGGTTTATGGAACTTTTCAAATAAGATAATGAATTTAGTGCGCTGAGCCGCGGTTACCTGGTATACGCTGGTGAGCATGCAATGCGAAGCATTTTTTTGAGACGGGTCTCTCGGCTCTGTCGCTCCAGGCTGGAGTGCAGTGGCCAGGATCTCAGCTCACTGCAAGCCTTTATCTCCCTGGCTTCTTACTTATCTCCTCCTGCCCTCAGCCCTCCGAAGACCACAGGCGCCTGGGCCCACCTCAGCCTGGCTAGTTTTGTATTTTTTAGTAGAGACGGGTTTCACTGTGTTCACAGGATGGTCTCATCTCCTGACTGCGGATCTCGCCTCCCTGTCGGGCCTCCCAAAGTGCTGGGATTACAGGCTTGAGCCACCGCTGCCCGCCCTAAATGCAGCTTTTTATTATTATCATCCAAAAAATCTTCAAGTTGGAAATGGAGCTGCTGAATCAAAAGCACTTTTGGGAGGCGGAGATGGGCGATCACGAGGTCGCAGACCTGACCCCCGAAGCACGGGTGAAACCCTTGTTCTTACCAACACCAGGTTTTGCAGGAAAGCGCTTCAGGAACTTCAGCTGGATGGAGGCATCGGCGAAACTCCTCGGGAGGTGGAGCTTGCAGTGAGCTGAGATTCGGGCCACTGCACCTAGCTCTGGCGACAGAGCCAGACTCGCCTCAAAATAAAACAAAAACAAAACAAAACAAAAACTCTTCCCTCAGTTCCAAAATACCTTTCTTTCTTTTAGGACGGAGTCTCGGCCTTCCAGGCTGGAGTGCAGTGGGCGATCTTCGGTTTCACTGCAAGTCTGGGCCTCCTGGCTCACGCTTTATCTTCCTGCCTCAGCCTCCCGGAGAAGTTGACTACAGGCGCCTCCGCCAATCAAGGCCTTCAAGTTTTTGTATTTTTTTAGTAGAGACTTGGTTTCACCTGTGAGCTAGCCAGGATGGTCTCGGATCTCCTTAATTCCTCGGATCCACCTTGTCTCTGCCTCCCTAAAGTGTTGGGATACAGGCTTGAGCCACCGCTACCGGGGTTTTGAGACGGAGTCTTGCTCTGTCGCCTGGGGCTGGAGTGGGTAGAGGCCGGGATCTCAGCTCACTGTGCTCCCACCTCCCAGGTTTATGCCATTCCCTCTGCCTCTCAGCCCTCCCAAGTAGCTGGGACTACAGGCTTCGCCACTCGCCTGGCTAGTTTTGTATTTTTTAGTAGAGGACTGGGTTTCTTACCCATGTTAGCTTGTGATGGTCTCTGATCTCCTGACTCATGATCCGCCTGGCCTCTGGCCTCCCAAAGTGCTGGGATTACAGGCTTGAGCCACCGCGCCCGGCCTCCTTTTCATTAATTCTCTAAGTGAGGAGGACACAGCTGGTGTCCTCATTTCACAGATGGGCTTCAGTGACACCCCCAAGGTCACATAGTAAGCAGAAGCCAGGAGATCCAACGCTTAGCCCAGGGTGAGCCCCCTCCCCCCATAGCACTGCTCTTGTTTTTTAGTTTTCTTGTTTTGAGATGGAGTTTCGCTCTTGTTGCCCAGGCTGGAGTACAATGGTGCGATCTCAGCTCACCACAACCTCTGCTTCCCGGGTTCAAGCGATTCTCCTGCCTCAGACTTCCCCAAGTAGCTGGGATTATAGGCATGTGCCACCAAGCCTGGCCAATGTTGTATTTTTAGTAGAGACAGGGTTTCTCCATGTTAGTCAGGCTGGTCTCGAACTCCTGACCTCAGGTGATCCGCCCGCCTTGCCCTCCCAAAGTGCTGGGATTATAGGTGTGAGCCACCATACCTGGTCTGCACTGCTCTGCAAGGCTCCTGTAGAGGGAACAGAGCTGCCACACCCAAAGTTCTGAGGCCATGGGGAGCAGTAAGGCCAGTTTTAGGTCAGCAAGTTATAAGCTGTTATGACACTGGTCAGGAGGAAAGGGAAATTGAGGCTTAGCCTCTTGCCTCAAAGAGGAAGCAGATGGTCTGGGTGTTTAACCTGGGGCTCAAGCTCAGGGCATTTTGACCAACCCGTTGTGGTTGCAGCTGCTCCGGATGGTTTTCCTAACTGCTGGAGCTGTGTTAAAGCCCGGGCTTTGGACTTAGGAAGACTGGGTTTGGAGCCACATCCCAGCTGTATGACCCAGGGCAGGCGGCTGAGCTCTGTGAGCCAGTCTCCTCATCTGAAAATGGGGTTGCTGTTATGAGACTAAAATGAGATAATGCATGTGAAATCCTTAGCCCAGTGCCTGGCACAGCACTGCTGCAGGGGTCTAGCATCCCTCAGCTCCTGGGGCATTACAATTCCATTTGATGCTGGGTGTGGTAGCTCCCGCCTGTAATCCCAACACTTCGGGAGGCCAAAGTGGGAGGATCGCTTGAGCCCAGAAGTTCAAGACCAGCCTGTGCATCACGGAGAAACCCCAACTCTACAAAAAATACAAAAATTAGCCAGGCATGGTGATGTGCACCTATAGTCCCAGCTACTCGGGAGGCTGAGGTGCAGGAGGTCAAGGCTGCAGTGAGCCATGATTGCACCCCTGCACTCCAGCCTGGGTGACAGAGTGAGAACCTGTCTCAAAAAAAAAAAAAAAAAAAAAATCCAAAAGCAAAAAAGAGTTTGCTTTCTAGAGTAACTCTTGGGGAAAGAGCCTGGTGTGCTGGAGAGGAAGCATGTCTCCTCCTAGGCTGAGGAAGACTGGAATCTGGGCACGGCAGGGGACTCTGCTTAATGGGGAGGACTGCTCTCTCTCCACTTACCCCAAAATTAAACTGTTCCCCATTTACCACTTCAAATTCTTCGTTCTTCTCAGGGCCTCTATATCAGCAAGGAATTGTGTTCAGCTGCTATAAGAGACGCTACAGTGGCTTAAACAGGCAATGGTTAATTCTCTCATATTCAAGAAATGGAAATCAGGAGGCAATGGGCAGTCCAGGCTGCTACGGCAGCTCCACAGAATCTTCAGGATCCCAGGATCCCTCTCTTTTTCTGCTTCAACCTCCATAGTGTATCACTTCCATTTTCACTGTCACCTTGTGCTCCCCAGATAGGCTGCAGGAGCTCCAACTGTCATATTCACGATCCAGGTGGAGGCCTAGTATAGGAAGGAAGGGAGGAAGAGCCAAAAGGTGCACCTTCCAGCCAAGTCAGTTCCACTTATACCTGATTGACTAGAATTTAGTAATTTGGCCAAATTTAGCTGCAGAAGGGACTGGGAAATTTAGTCTTTTAGTTGGGTAAGTTGCAGCTCACCCCCTGTGCCTATTGAGAGAGGGAAGAATTGGCCTGGCACGGTGGCTCACGCCTGTAATCCCAGCACTTTGGGAGCCTGAGGTGGGCGGATCACGTGAGGTCAGGAGTTCCAGACCAGCCTGACCAATATGATGAAACCCCGTCTCTACTAAAAATACAAAAATTAGCTGGGTGTGGTGGCATGTGCCTGTAATCCCAGCTACTCGGGAGGCTGAGACAGGAGAATTGCTTGAACCCGGGAGGTGGAAGTTGCAGTGAGCTGAGATGGCACCATTGCACTCCAGCCTGGGCAACAACAGTGAAACTCCATCTCAAAAAAAAAAAAAAAAAAAAGGATAGAATTGATACTGGGGAGGCAACTAGCAGCCTCTGGATCTCAGCTGGGTGTTAGGAGGACTGGTTATGATCAATTTAACTGAATTACATACTCAAAAGTTATTTCTTGAGCACCTATTATGTGCAAGGTACTATGCTAAGCACACATATGAAAGTATTTAAAGAAGCTTATGGCCAGGCACAGTGGCTCACACCTGTAATTACAGCACTTTGGGAGGCCGAAGTCGATGGATCACATAAGGTCAGGAGTTCAAGACCAGCCTGACCAACACGGTGAAACCCCATCTCTACTAAAAATACCAAATAAGCTACGCACAGTGGCACATGCCTGTAGTCCCAGCTACTTGGGAGGCTGAGGCAGGAGAATCACTTGAACCCAGGAGGCTGAGGTTGTAGTAAGCTGAGATCACGCCATTGCACTCCAGCCTGGGCAACAAGAGTGAAACTCCATCTAAAAAGACTCTTGGCCATGTGCGGTGACTCACGCCTGTAATCCCAGCATTTTGGGAGGCTGAGGTGGGTAGATTACCTGAGGTCAGGAGTTCGAGACCAGCCTGGCCAACATGGTGAAACCCCGTCCCTACTAAAAATACAAAAATTAGCTGGGCATGGTGGCGCATGCCTGTAATCCCAGCTACACGGGAGGCTGAGGCAGGAGAATCACTTGAACCCGGGAGGCAGAGATCGTAATGAGCCGAGATTGTGCCACTGAACTCCAGCCTGGGTGACAGAGCAAAACTCTGTCTCAAAAAAAAAAAAAAATAATAATAATAAAAGAAATAAAAAGCCTCTTGCTCTGCCTTAAGAAACCTACAGGGGATAATTAGCTGGGCATGGTGGCACATGCCTGTAATCCCAGCTACTTGGGAGGCTGAGGCATGAGAATTGCTTGAACCTGGGAGGTGGAGGTTGCAGTGAGTCAAGATCGCACTGTGCCACTGCACTCCAGTCTGGGCGACAGCAAGATACTCTGTCTCTGAAAAAAAAAAAAAAGAAAGAGAGAAACCTACAGGGGAGTGGTGAAAAGACAAGCACAAAACTCTTCGGTTTTCTTATTTATAAATTGAAGATGTTGTACCCAGAGCTCTCTAAAGCCCCTGGTAACTTTATTGTTCACTGATGCTCAATTAATAGAATTGCATTTTGCTTCTCTGCCTCCCCCATCTGACCATCTGACTGTGAAACCCCTGATTACAGGAACCATGTCTGGTCTACTCTGGTGCCAGCAGAGCCTACCACAGTGTGTGGCTCAATACCTCTGCTTGCCAAGTGAACACATGATTTATGCAGAGCTCAGCAAGGGGCACAAGAGAGGTTCAGATAAAGCTCTTAGGGTGTCTAAGAGGGGCCGTCCGAGGTGTATCTTTTATGTCTGTCAACCAGGCTGGAATGCCATAGTCATGCAGGCTGGAATGCCATCACGGTTCACTGGAGCCTTGACCTCCTAAGCTCAAGCGATCCTCCCACTTTAGCCTCCCAAGTAGCTGGAACTACAGGCGTATACCACCATGCCCAGCTAATTTTTTTTTTTTTTTAGACGGAGTCTCGCTCTCTCGCCCAGGCTGGAGTGCAGGGGCGCGATCTCGGCTCACTGCAAGCTCTGCCTCCCGAGTTCACGCCATTCTCCTGCCTCAGCCTCCCAAGTAGCTGGGACTACAGGCGCCCGCCACCATGCCCGGCTATTTTTTTTTGTATTTTTAATAGAGATGGGGTTTCACTGTGTTAGCCAGGATGGTCTCCAGCTCCTGACTTCGTGATCCACCCGCCTTGACTTCCCAAAGTGCTGAGATTACAAGCGTGAGCCACTGTGCCAGGCCAAGCCCAGCTAATTTTTAAATTTTTTGTAGAGACAAAGTCTCCTTATGTTGCCCAGACTGGTTTCAATATTCTGGACTCAAGCAATCCTCCTGCCTCAGCCTCCCAAAGTGTTGGGATTACAGGTGTGAGCCACCTTGCCTGGACAATAATTTCTGAAGGCTGCAATCAGGGAAAATAACAGAAATATTGGTCCATCATTTATCCAACCACTATACCATCCTGCTAAGTAAATTGGGCATTGTGGTAGAGAAGAGGAGAGGAAAATAGAATTTAATGGATGTCTCCTTTGTGTCAGACGCTCTCTGTGGTAATAAGAACTATCATTTGTTAGCCTCTATCCACCTGGGCACTTTACATGTGTGATCCTACTGCGTCCTCGCAGCCACTCTGTAGGGTAGGTGCCATTATTATGCACATTTTATTTTGTTATCATTACTTTTTATTTATTTTTGAGATGGATCTCGCTCTGTTGTCCAGGCTGGAGTGCAGTGGCACCATTTCGGCTCACTGAAACCTCCACCTCCCTGGTTCAAGCAATTCCCCTGCCTCACAGCCTCCTGTGTAGCTGCGATTACAGGCACACACCACCACGTCTGGCTAATTTTTTTTGTATTTTTAGTTGAGATGGGGTTTCACCATGTTGGTCAGACTGGTCTCAAACTCCTGACCTCAGGCAGTCTGCCTGCCTCAGCCCCACAAAGTGCTGGGATTATAGGGGTGAGCCACCACGCCTGGCCTATTTTTTTTTTCTTTCTTTCTTTTTTTTTTTTAATGAGAGACAGGGTCGACCAGGCACAATGGCTCATGCCTGTAATCCCAGCATTTTGGGAGGCCGAGGCAGGTGGATCACAAGGTCAGGAGTTCAAAACCAGCCTGGCCAAGATGGTGAAACCCTGTCTCTGCTGAAAATACAAAAATTAGCTGGGCGCAGTGGCAGGCACCTGTAATCCCAGCTACTTGGGAGGCTGAGGCAGGAGAATTGCTTGAAACCGGGTGGCAGAGGTTGCAGTGAGCCAAGATTGTGCCACTGCAGTCCAGCCTGGGTGACAGAGTGAGACTCCATCTCCAAAAAAAAAAAAAAAAAAGGCAGGGTCTCACTGTTATCCAGCCTGGTCTCTAACTCCTGGCCTCAAGTGATCCTCCTGCCTTCGCCTCCCAAAGTGCTGGGATTACAGTCATGAGCCACTGCACCCGGCCTATTATCCACATTTAAAAATGGGGAAACCAAAGCTAGGGAAAGATTCCCAATAGCATTAAGTGGGGAGTTATAACTGTAATTTACTCCTCTCCCAATTCCTGTTCTTTATAACCATTTGGTTATCAAGCAATGAAAGAAGCCTAGTTCTCACATCTAGAGTTCACAGGCTGGTTGGGGTGGCAGTAAACAATCCCCGTGGCAATCAGTGCCATCATCCAGGTATGGCCAGGAGCTATGGGAGCCCAGAGCCTAGCAGACTATAGTCATGTCTAAGAGGTGAGTCAGGGCCAATTTTTGGGTGAGGTGATGTTGGAGCTGAGTGCTGCAGCATGAACTAGAATTGACCAGGAAGCTGAGGGTGGCTGTTCAGGCCAGGCAAGGCAATAGCAGCTACAAAGGCACACGGGCAAGTAAAAAATGACGTGTTTGCTCTAGATGCCGGCAAGACATGAGTCACTGATGCGTTAGAGACTGCTGCACCAGTACAGGCAAGAAACCATAAGGGCTGAAACTAAGAATGTGGCAGTGAGGGCAAAGAGGGAAGGACAGACTGGAGAAGGTATCGAGGAGGGAGAATGGCACATGAAGGCTAGCGGTTATGAGGGGTGAGCAGGGTTGTCGTGTACAGTTGTGAAGTCTATGGACTGCTTAGTTTCCCACATGAGGGGTCTGAAATTCAGTCTTCATTGCTGCCTTGTACAGAAGAAGAGTTGGCCTTTTTTTTTTTTTGAGGCAGACTCTAGCTCTGTAGCCCAGGCTGGAGTGCAGTAGCACAGTTTCAACTCACTGCAGCTTCTACCTCCCAGGCTCAAGCAATTCTCCTGCCTCAGCCTCTGGAGTAGCTGGAATTATAGGGGCCTGCCCCCATACCCAGCTAATTTTTGTATTTTGGTAGAGATGGGTTTTCACCATGTTGGCCAGGCTGGTCTTGAACTCCTGGCCTCAGGTAATCTGCCTGCCTCAGCCTCTTAAAGTGCTGGGATAACAGGCATGAGCCACCATGCCTGGAGTTTGTTTGCCTTTTTCTCATTCACCAGTGACACCATAGAGGCATATGATGCGTACAGGTATATGAGGCTCATGACACCACAGAGGAAGTGAGAATAAATCACTCCCAGGAAGGCAAGATTCCAGAATATGAATGTGCCTAAGAAAAGACCACCTCTCAATATCTGAACCAAAAAGCTGCATTTACTACAGTATTTACTTAAGGCAGGTGGAGCTGGGCCTGTTAGGTGCAATCCCTATGAGTGGAGCAGGGCACTGATCTTATACATAAGGTGCCAGGAGGTTGAAGATCAATGGTGGGCACATATCAAGGGAGGTAGCACTTAGGGATTGGTTGGTCAACCAGTGTGGCTGTTACCAATTGGCTGGCTGTCAGATGTCTGGTCACTAAGGAAAATTGTTCAGCTGAAGGGAGATGAATTGTCTTTAAGTGGCTTAAAACTGGTTATGGTGGTGACTTGTTGCCATGGCAATGGAACAGTCTTTCCTGTGGGTATGAACTTTTTTTTCCCCCTCAAGTGACTGGTAGCACAAAGCATTCACTCTCAGAGGTTGTTTTCCTTTATGAAGGACCATGTTGGCTCTGGGGAGGGAAGTTCACAGGCTGGCTAGGGTCAGAATACTTGCCTGGCCCACGTATTCAAAGGCCCAGTTTGTCACCTCTCCAAGATCCTGTGGCTGAGGTGTTTCCAACACAGGGATCAGGGAAGTTAGTTGCATTGTAGGGAACATAGCTAATCAGAAATGGGACCTAGGGCTGGGTGCAGTGGCTCACACCTGTGATCCCAGCACTTTGGGAGGTGAAAGCAGGAAGATCCCCTGAACCTAGGAGCTTGAGACCAGTCTGGCCAACACAGTGAGACCCCATTTCTTAAAAAAAAAAAAAAAAAGCCCGGGCACGGTGGCTCACGCCTGTAATCCAAGCACTTTGGGAGGCCAAGGCGGGCGGATCACCTGAGGTCAGGAGTTCGAGAGCAGCCTGAACAACATGGTGAAAGCCCGTGTCTACTAAAAAATTTAAAAAATTAGCCGAGCGTTATGGTGGGTGCCTGTAATCCCAGCTACCTGGGAGGCTGAGGCAGGAGAATCCCTTGAACCCAGGAGGCAGAGGTTGCAGTGAGCCGAGATCGTGCCACTGCATTCTAGCCTGGGTGTTACAGAGCAAGACTCCGTCTAAAAAAAAAAAAATTAGCTGGGCGTGATGGCACATGTTTGTAGTCTCAGCTATTTGGGAGGCTGAGACGGGAGGATTGAGCTCAAGAGTTTGAGCTCAGGCTGCAGTGAGTCATGATCACGCCACTGCACGCGCACCCACAAGACACAGTGAGACCTTATCTCAAAAAAAAAAAAAAAAAAAAAATCAGAAATGAGACCTAGGAGCCCGGACTCCCAGTCACTTCTTCCGTAAAGGAGACTATGAAGTGCTGGTGGGCAGTGTGGTGCAGCTGGCCAGACCTCACAGCCAGCTTTTGCCCCTGCCTTCTCCACAGAGGCCTCTCCTTAGTCCCTCCTTTATGTCTCTCCTTGGGCTTTGTAGGAACCACATGTGTTTGCCCAACCATAATCCTGAGAACTATCCCTGGAGCTGCCATGGGAGGTTCTGAGCTCTGTCAGGACTAGGTTAAAAGCAGACGGGTGCTTTTCTGCAGCTCAGCGGCCACTTAGATTCATCAGAGCTACCCTCACACTTCACTCCCATTGAGCAACGGCTTCTGGTAGGTAGGCTGGGGTGGGTTTGTTTTTTAAAACAATTGTTTAAAACTTTTGGTCAGGCGCTCAAGCCTGTAATCCCAGCACTTTGAGAGGCTGAGGTGGGTGGATCACCTAAGGTCAGGAGTTCAAGACCAGCCTGGCCAACATGGTGAAACCCCGTCTCTACTAAAATTACAAAAATGAGCTAGGCATGGTGGCACAAACTTGTAATCCCAGCTACTCAGGAGGCTGAGGCAGGAGAATCACTTGAACCCAGGAGGTGGAGATTGCAGTGAGCTGAGATCGTGCCACTGCACTCCAGCCTGGGTGACAGAGTGAGACTCTGTCTCAAAAAAAATAAAATAAAATGAAAAATAAAGTGTACAATTCAGTGGTTATTGGTATCTTCACAGATGTGTGCAACATCACCACAGTCAACTTAAAACATTTTCGGCACCTCAAAAAGAAACCCCACCCCCTGTATTTATCACCCCCAACCCTCCCAGCCCCTGGGAATCACTACTCTACTTTCTGTCTCTATAGATTTGCCTATTCTGGACATTTCATATAAGTAAAATCATACACCATGCAGTCTTTTGTAACTCGCTTCTTTGGCTCAGCATAGTTTTCTTTTCTTTTCTTTCTTTCTTTTTTTTTTTTTTTTTTTGACAGAGTCTCACACTCTCGTCCAGGCTGGAGTGCAGTAGTGCAATCTCAGCTCACTGCAAGCTCCGCCTCCCAGGTTCACGCCATTCTCCTGGCTCAGCCTCCCGAGTAGCTGGAACTACAGGTGACTGCCACCATGCCCGGCTAATTTTTTGTATTTTTAGTACAGACTGGGTTTCACCGTGTTAGCCAGGATGGTCTCGATTTCCTGACCTTGTGATCTGCCCGTCTCAGCCTCCCAAAGTGCTGGGATTACAGGCGGAGCCACCGTGCCCAGCCATCTCAGCATAATGTTTTCAAGGTTCATCCATGTGTGTCATAGATCAGTACTTCATCCCTTTTTATAGCCAAATAACATTCCATTGTATGGATGTACCATATTTTGTTTTGTTTTGTTTTGTTTGAGACACAGTGTCAATCTGTAGCCCAGGCTGGAGTGCAGTAGCATGATCTTGAGTCACTACAACCTCTGTGTCCCAAGTTCAGGCGATTCTCCTGCCTCAGCCTCACGAGTAGCTGGGATTACAGGTGTGTGCCACCACACCTGGCTAATTTTGTTGTTGTTGTTGTTCTTGTTGTTTGTTTTTGTTTTTGTTTTGAGATGGAGTCTCACTCTGTCGCCCAGGCTGGAGTGCAGAGGCGCCATCTTAGCTCATGGCAATGTCTGTCCCCTGGGTTCAAGCGATTCTCCTGCCTCAGCCTCCCAGGTAGCTGGGATTACAGGTGCCCACCATCACACCCGACTAATTTTTTTGTGTATTTTTAGTAGAGATGGAGTTTCGCCATGGTGGGCAGGCTGGTCTTGAACTCCTGACCTCAGGTGATCTGCCTGCCTTGGCCTCCCAAAGCATTGGATTACAGGTGTGAGCCACCATGCCTGGCCTAATTTTTGTATTTTTAGTAGAGATGGGGTTTCACCATGTTGGCCAGGCTGATCTCAAACTCCTGACCTCAAGTCATCCACCCACCTTGGCCTCCCAAAGTGTTGGGATTACAGGCATGAGCCACTGCTCCCAGCCCCATGTGGGTTTCTGATGGTTGTTGTTTCTTGTCCATATTTCTTAGGCTGGTCAACATTGAGCCTGCTCCCAATGACAGCTCTGGGAGACTGGACATTTTCCTCCACTGCAGTCAGAAATATAACAGTCAGCTCCTACATGTAAACCCAGCACTTTGGGAGGTCGAGGCGGGAGGATCACCTGAGCCGGGAAGTTCGAGGCTGCAGTGAGCTATAATCATGCCACTGCACTCTAGCCTGGGCGACGGAGAAAGACTCTGTCTCAAAAAAAGAAAAAAAAGGAATATAACAACCAGTAGTTCCCCTGTTCCACCTCTGACAAAATCCTTAATATTGGATACTTGCCACCTTGCCATCAGCTGGCAGGTACCTTTAATAGCTTTCCTTAGTCAATTGGTAAGTAGCCACTGAATGCTGACCTGAAAGCACCTGATCAATTTATAGACTATACTGTGGCAGCCATGAGAACACACGCTTCAAATCTCAGAGCAGCAGCTGATTTTTTTTTTGTTTTGTTTTGAGATAGAGTCTTGCTCTGTCGCCCAGGCTGGAGTGCAGTGGCATAATCTTGGTTCACTGCAGCCTCCAACTCCTGGGTTCAGGCAGTCCTCCCATCTCAGCCTTCCGAATAACTGGAACTACAGGCATGCACTACTATATGGGCTAATTTTATTTTATTTTTTAAATTTTTTAATTAATTAATTAATTTATTTATTTATTTTGAGACAGTCTTGGTCTGTCGCCCAGGCTGGAGTGCAATGGCGCAATCTGGGCTCACTGCAACCTCTGCCTCCCGGGTTCAAGCGATTCTCCTGCCTCAGCCTCCTGAGTAGCTGGGATTATAGGCACCTGCACCACACCCGGCTACTTTTTGTATTTTTAGTAGACATGAGGTTTCACCATGTTGGCCAGTCTGGTCTTGAACTCCTGACCTCATGATCCACCTGCCTCAGCCTCCCAAAGTGCTGGGATTATAGGCGTGAGCCACCACACCTGGCCTATCTTTTTATTTTTATTTTTTTTAAGAAACAGGGTTTCGGCCGGGCGCGGTGGCTCAAGCCTGTAATCCCAGCACTTTGGGAGGCCGAGGCGGGCGGATCACGAGGTCAGGAGATCGAGACCATCCTGGCTAACATGGTGAAACCCCGTCTCTACTAAAAATACAAAAAACTAGCCGGGCGTGGTGGCGGGCGCCTGTAGTCCCAGCTACTCGGAGGCTGAGGCAGGAGAATGGCCTGAACCTGGGAGGCGGAGCTTGCAGTGAGCCGAGATCGCGCCACTGCACTCCAGCCTGGGTGACACAGCGCGAGACTCCGTCTCAAAAAAAAAAAAAAAAACAAAACGGGGTTTCACTGTGTTGCCCAGACTGCTCTTGAATTCCTGGACTGAGGTGATCCACCTGCCTCAGCCTCCCAAAGTGCTGGAATTACAGGCATAAGCTACCGTGCCCAGAGCAGAGAGCTGATTGGCTGAGGGCCCCTCCCAGCATTCAGAGGCTGTGCTGCCCATGGGCTGCATCCAGTCATGATTTAGCATCCCTGTATTGAGAATGTGAAGGCAGGCTGGTCTTGGGAGCCCGAGGACCCCTCTAAAGAGTAACTTTGGCTGGAATAGCCCCCCACAGGCTTGCCAAATTTTTCCCCAGAAGTGCATTTGCAATCTAAGACAACACTGCCACCCATCACACCTTCCTTCCTCCTTCCCTTACTCAGCATCACACCTGCACTCCCAGCCCCATTTCCTGTCACAGACACATCTAATATATTTCCTGCAAATCCTGTCTTGGCAACTGCTTCTCAGAGATCCTGGACTAACACACTGCTAACCTCTCAACAATTCACTAAACTTGATGCAAATCAATCCCAAATAACTAAGTTTCTGCCAGTTTTGTTTTTGTTTGGTTTTTAAAAATTTTTTTAGAGACAGGGTCGCACTTTATTGCCAGGCTGGAGTAGAGTGGCTATTCACATGTGTGATCATAGCGTATAGAAGCCTCGAACTCCTGACCTCAAGCCATCCTCCTGCTTTAGCCTCCCAAGGAGCTGGGACTACAGGCACGTGCCTCCTGTGCCCAGAACGTCAGCTTGTTTTGAATGTACAATTTTGAGGTCAGGCTCAGTGGCTCACACAGGTAATTCCAGTGCTTTGGAAGGCCAAGGCAGGAGGATCGTTTGAAGCCAGGAGTTTAAAACTGGCTTGTGCAACATAGGGCGACCTCATCTCAAAAACAAAAAAAGTGATCCAAGATTAATATAGACTGAGAAATCAGTTTCATGTGAATGAAAGCAGAAGGGTCAAAATTTGCTTATTGCCCTGCTTTGAGCATTTTACCATTACAGTTTTCACACAGGGTCTAGTGGCAGAGGGCTTGGTGCACACCAGGTGGTTTTGAGAGTGCCATAAATTTAAAAAAGAAAGAAGGCTTGGACTAAAGCCTGGCCTTATACTAAGTCTGACAATGCGGGGGGGATCAGGGAAGCCCAGGTGCTATCAGGGGAGCCCTTGAGGAAGCCGCAGCCTGCTGGAAGCCCTCCTCTCTTTCCCGGCAGCACCAGCTCCAGCTCCAGCTCTGTTTACCTGCAGATGGCGACTGCATTTCGGGCGGGGGCAGTCCAAGTCCCTGAAGCACTGCTTTCTCTCCTAGAACCTGAGTCTTGAGGCATCATCTGGGCTCACGCCCTCTATGAGGCATAAATCTTCTCCTCCTCAGACACCAGCTGAGCCGGGAGATCTGAACAACAGGCGATGAGTTTGCAAGATGGTTCAACAACTATGGACACGTGGTGTCCTCACAGGAGTCCTGTGGGCTGAACGGCAGCCGCCCCTCCTTCCACCCAGCACAATACTTGGTTTGTCCTGCTCACTGCAAATCTGGGCCTTCAATGAATGTTCAGTCCTCGATGAGGGAGTTCTGTGGAAAAAAAATAAATGGGAAAGGAAGGTTGGAGAGGCCTTTATTAGCTTAAGGGGCAGTGGAAGGTAAAAGGGCTGTGACTCCTGGTTAGCTTTTTTTTTAAATTGTTTTTTGTTTTGTTTTGATTTTTTTTCTGGTAGCTTCTTTATCTCAGTGTTTTTTCTTTTCCTTTGCTTTTCTTTTTTTTTTTTTGAGACAGGGTCTCACTCTGTCACCCAAACTGGAGTACAGCGGTGCAATCATAACTTACTGAAGCCTTGACTTCTGGGGCTCAAGCAATCCTCCCACCTCAGCCTCCCTAGTGGCTGGGACTACAGGTGTGCACCACCACACCTGGCTAATTTTTGTATTTTGTTGTGGAGACAGGTTTTCGCCATGTTGCCCAGGCTGGTCTCAAACTCCTGGGCTCAACTGATCCCCTCGCCTGAGCTTCCCAAAGTGCTGGGATTACAGGCATGAGCCACCATACCTAACTCTTATCTGAGTTTTTGTAACAGTTTGACAAACGAGCTTGTTGTTGGAAAATTGTAAGAGTCCTGGGAATTTCCCTGGGGCCTGAGGAATGAAACACTGCTCTACAAGGGGAGGCTTTCTGTCCTCGAGTTCAGGGTTTAGGGGCTGGCTGGAGGCCTCGGGTAGAGATGAAGGCCCAGTTAGGATTTCCTTCACTGGAATCCATCATTGATGTGTGCCTTGACTGGGGGTTGCCTGCTAAGAGGGCACGGAGCACAGAACCTCCACTGACACCCCTGCAGTTCTAGCAGGAAGCAGGACTTGGTGGCCCCACTTACTCCCTACAGGATAGGAAAAGAGGGCAGTGCCCTGGTGAGGAGCTGTACAGGGGGTCCCTCAGGATGCTTGCTGGGAGGGGTGGGGAGGGCACAGGACTTGCTGGGACCCCGCTGGGAGCTAAGCCCCTCCCAGCTGATTTATTTTTAGGACCAGTAATACTCGCCTGCGTGTGCCTCGAGCTTCAGAAGGCCCAGGAATTAACCCCGACAAATGTCTTTTTGTGCTGTGTTCAGTAGAGATAAGATTAAAAAATAAATTATAGAGAGTAAAAAACAGTGGTTTACTCTCTTTACTGGCATTCAAGAAACTTCTTCGGTTTGATAGGCTTTAAGCTTCTTCCCAGATTTAAAATGCTGTGATTGGCACTAAATGGACCCTATCTCTGCCCAGGAATTCTGGCTTCTGGCTGCAAAGCCTTTGGGGTCCTTGCAATGGGGCAGGCATAACCTCCCATAGTCCCTCCCTCAATCTTCCTTTCCTGCCTTGCTCTTTTTTTTTTTATTTTTGAGACAAGGTCTCACTCTGTCACCCAGGCTGAAGAGCAGTGGTGCAATCATGGCTCACTGCAGCTTCAACCTCCTAGGCTCAAGCAATCCTCCCACCTCAACCTCCCAAGTAGCTGGGACTACAGGCACACACCACCACGTCCAGCTAATTTTTGTATTTTTTGTAGTGATGGGGATTTGCCACGTTGCCCAGGCTGGCCTTGAACTTCTGGGCTCAAGCCACGCTCTCACTTCAGCCTCTCAAAGTGCTGAGATTATAGGCTTGAGCCACCATGCCCTCCCTGCCTCTCTCTTCTGATAAAGGAAGCCCTGACTTTGGAGTCCTTCCCTGTGGATCACCTCTGATAAATCTAGTTTCTTGTTCATCTGCTCTTTTATTTATTTATTTAAAAAATTTTTTTTAAAGACTAGTAAAGTGCAGTAGTGAGAAGTGGGGAAAGGGTAGAACAAGGAGTTTGACCTGTAACTGACTGTGAACAATCAATTGAAGTAACTCCTGACCTTCGGACCAGCCTCATCAGCCCTTTTGAATGGCTCCTCTCAGTTTCTTCATCTGGAAAATGTGAATCGTGCATGACAGGAGGTGGGTGGGGATTTGTAGTAGAGAATTCTCAAGGTCTCTCCCGGCTCTGACACTTGGGGACCCAGGGAGTCTACCAAGGGCAAAGGCATCACCCTAAGTGCAAGTTCGTGTGTGGGGGTGTATGAAATAGTTAAGATGAAGTGCCCATCCTCAAGGAGTTTGCAGTTGAGTAGCTCAGAGGCATGCATAATAAATCTCAGGTAGGCCCAGTGCGGTGGCTCATGTCTGAAATCCCAGCATTTTGTGAGGCCGAGGCGGGTGGATCATGAGGTCAAGAGGTCGAGACCAGCCTGACCAACATGGTGAAACCCCATGGCTACTGAAAATACAAAAATGAGCTGGGCGTGGTAGCGGGCGCCTGTAATCCCAGCTACTCGGGAGGCTGAGGCAGGAGAATGGTTTGAACCCAGGAAGCAGAGGTTGCAGTGAGTCGAGATCACGCCACTGCACTCCAGCTTGGGCGACATGGCGAGACTCCGTTTCAAAAAAAAAAAAGTAAATAAATAAAATAAAAATCAATCAATCAATCTCAGGTAGATATCCAGGAAGTGAGGCATATCAGAGTTCATCAGAATTCCAAGGAGATACAAGATTCCTTCTGGAGGCAGAGGGGGTTGGTGAAGGGGATAAAGTAAGGTTCCTGAGTTCCTTTCCAAGGCCAGTGGCGCAGATGGTTTTGGCTTCCCAAACAAAGAATCCCAGTTATTGCCCAACTTTGATCCCGGCAGGCAAGTCTTCCCCTACCAGGCAGCCACACTCACACCTTCTGAATTGGTGGCTCATTAAATCTTTTTTGCCTTCTTAATCACACTGCTAATAATACTTATTTTTGTTTTATTTGTTTGAGACTGAGTCTCACTGTTGTCGGGTCAGGCTGGAGGGCAATGGTGCGATCTCGGCTCACTGCAACCTCCGCCTCCTGGGTTCCAGCGATTCTCCTGCCTCAGCCTCCCGAGTAGCTGGGATTACAGGCACCCGCCACCACACCTGGCTAATTTTTGTATTTTTAGTAGAGATGGGGTTTCACCATGTTGGCCAGGCTGGTCTCGAACTCCTGACCTCAGGTGATCCACCCATCTTGGCCTCCCAAAGTGCTGGGATTACAGGTGTGAGCCACCGTGCCCAGCTAATAATATTTATTAATATAATATTACCGGCCGATAATATCACTGGCCAGGTGTAGTGGCTCACGCCTCTAATGCCAGTACTTTGGAAGGCCAAGGCGGGAGGATCACCTGAGCTCAGGAGTTCGACACCAGCCTGGCCAACATGGTGAAACCCCATTTCTACCAAAAATAGAAAAATTAGCCAGGCGTGGTGATGGGCACCTATAATCCCAGCTCCTCGGGAGGCTGCGGTAGGAGAATTGCTTGAACCTGGGAGGTGGAGGTTTCATTGAGCCGAGATCGCACCATTGCCCTCCAGCCTGGGTGACAGAACAAGACTCCATCTAAAAAAAATATATACATATATTGGGAGGCCGAGACGGGTGGATCACGAGGTCAGGAGATCGAGACCATCCTGGCTAACACGGTGAAACCCCATCTCTACTAAAAAATACAAAAAACTAGCCGGGCGAGGTGGCGGGCGCCTGTAGTCCCAGCTACTCGGGAGGTTGAGGCAGGAGAACGGCGTAAACCCGGGAGGTGGAGCTTGCAGTGAGCTGAGATCCGGCCACTGCACCCCAGCCTGGGCGACAGAGCAAGACTCCATCTCAAAAAAAAAAATATATATATATGTGTGTGTATATATATACATTTATTTATTATTAATATATTTAAAATTTGTGACTAGTTGTTTCCATTCATTATCTCATCTATTTCTCACAACAGGGCTTTGCTTAGGTGGGTATGAATATGATTACAGACAGGAAAACGGAATGAGAAGTTGAGTGACTCGTGGCAGGCCCAGAGCTAACAAGAAACAGGAATATTTGAACTTGAGTTTCCGAGAACATCTTCTTCCTACTCACATTTCTTACTCATTGCAGAAATGAGAGAACCCAGTGAGGAGACGAGGTGACAAGGGCACAGAATCTTGAATGTCTTGAGAGCAGGAGGAGGAGAAGAAAACATGGTAGGAGTCAGGCTAGGAGCATGGATTTGGGCCAAGGCAGGACAAAAAGCCAAGGTTAAGGCTGGAACAGCTCTCCCTGGGAGTGCCTGAACAACAGATTAGGATGACTGAGCAGCAGGAAAGATCAGAGGGAGAACTGCCTATGAGACAGGCTCCTCAGCGAAACTCCCATAGGGGTGACACCCCTGGGGCTTGAACCATAAGCCCTTTGAGGGCATTCTAGCTTGGCAGCTCTGGGGTCCTGTGAGTTCTGGTGCAGCTTCTAGGGCTGCACCTCATCCCAGTCACCTGTCTAGTTACTGAATTCCATCTTCTCCCAGCTACAGAGGAGAGAAGCAGTGGAGTGCTGTGGTGAGAGTGCAGACTAGGCCATTGGGTGACCTGGGTTTGAGTCCCGGTTTCTCCTCCACTTCCTAGCTGTGACTTTGCACAACGATTCCTCTGGTCCCTGGTTCCCTCATCTGTGGAACGGAGCTATAGTAGTTCTTACATAAGTCTAGGTATGGTGGCTCACACCTGTAATCCCAGCACTTTGGGAGGCCGAGGCAGGCGGATCACCTGAGGTTGGGAGTTTGAGACCAGCCTGACCGACATGGTGAAACCCCGTGTCTACTAAAAATACAAAATTACCCAGGCGTGGTGGCACATGCCTGTAATCCCAGCTCCTCGGGAGGCTGAGGCAGAAGGATTGCTTGAATCCAGGAGGCTGAGGTTGTGGTGAGCCAAGATTGAGTCACTGCTCTCCAGCCTGGGCAACCAGAACAAAAATGCGTCTCAAAAAAAAAAAAAAAAAAACAGTTCTTACATAATATGAATTGCTGGGGTTGAAATTATACATTAAAAGGCTAGTTGCACTAAACCGTCACAAACAGGAGCCATTATGATAATGTAGCTACAAACCACTTGTGTTTTGGTTCATGTTGTTCCCAAAGTGCCTTTTCTCTGCCTCTCAAATCCTTCCCACACTTCAGAGTCAACAAATGCCAAAAATACAACAAAAATGTGGAGGCCACAGACAATAGTGGAGTAAGAGCATGGTCTTGGGAGCCAGCAGCCTGGGCTTGAATCCTAATCTCTGTCACCTTGGGCAAATTTCCTCATCTGCAAGTGGGGAAAAGATAGAACCTGCCTCAGAGGGTCATTGTGGAGATATGAGGAGTGAACGAGTTAATATTTGCAAAGCACTTAGAACACTGACTGGCATGCTGTAGGTGTTTTACTGGTACATGATTGCCGCTCACTGCAACCTTGGCCTCTCAGGTTCAAGTGATTCTCCCGCCTCAGCCTCCTGATTACAGGCACACTTCACCATGCCCAGCTGATATTTTTGTATTTTTAGTAGAGTGGGGGGGGAGTTTCACCATGTTGGTCAGGCTGGTCTTGAACTCCTGACCTCGTATGATCTGTCTGTCTCGGCCTCCCAAAGTGCTGGGATTACAGGCGTGAGCCACCCAATGTTACTGTTAGCTACTCGTACATGCGCCTCATTTGCCCTCTGCTTGCTTGAACAACAGGAAACACATTCAGCCCATCCTTGAGTCTAGTCCACTGCCTGGTTCATGTTTGGTGCTCATTAAAGTGTCTAGATTGAAATCAACCAGGAGACTGGCCTGCCACAGTGGCTCACACCTGTCATTCCAGTGTCTCTGGGAGGTTGCTGCAGCAGGATGGCTTGAGGCCAGGAGTTTGAGACCAGCCCGGTCAATATAGCAGTCAACATAGCGAGATCTATCTCTACAGAAAAAAAAAAAAAAAAAAAAAAAAAAAATTAGCCAGGCTTGGTGGCATGCCTGTAGTCCCAGCTATTCAAGAGGCTGAGGCAGGAGGATCACTTGAGTCCAGGAGTTCAAGGCTGCTGCAGTGAGCTATGATCATGCTACTGCACTCTGCTTTGGGAACAGAGGGAAACCCTGTTTCAAAAAAGAAAAAGAAGGCTGGGCACGGTGGCTCACGCTGGTAATCCCAGCATTTTGGGAGGCCGAGGCCGGTGGATCACTTGAGGCCAGGAGTTCGATACTAGCCTATACAACATGGTGAAACCCCGCCTCTACTAAAAGTACAAAAATTAGCTGGGCGTAGTGGCGGACACCTGTAATCCCAGCTACTCGGGAGGCTGAGGCAGGAGAATCGCTTGAACCCGGAAGGTGGAGGTTGCAGTGAGGCGAGATCGAGCCACTCACTCACTGCACTCCAGGCAGGAAGACAGCGCCGTCTTAAAAAAAAAAAAAAAAAAAAATTGTGGTAATAAATTGCTGATTGGGGCTGGGAGAAGGACAGGCAGTGACGAGAATTCGCCCCTTTCTGAAATATTTGAAGGGTCCTAGCGTTTGCTTCCTTGTTGGAGGCCCAGAAAGCACTGACTTGACGTGTGTGAAAGATTGTAGACAGAGACGGGATAAAGAACCCCGTGCTGGAAAACGAGCAGGCTCTGGAATCAGCAGGGTCACGGGCAGTTTCCTTACGTGTAAACTAGGAGTAAAAAGATCAGTGTCCCGCCGAAATGAGAGAGTAATAGTAAAAACTATTTACTGAGCACTTCCAGGTACTCGCTAAGTATTTATGATCCCATTTTACAGATGAGGCTGGGAGGTTTCCCGACCTGCCCGAAGATACAAAGCAAGTAGTATGCACGAGGGAAGACTCGAACACAGGTCTGTGAATCAATCTCTGTGTGCGGATGGGAGCGGTTTCAGCGATAAGAGCCACTTAATCTGGCCGAGCCGCTCGAGAGCAGCGCAGCAGCCACCGGAGTGGCACCGCCCCTAGAGCCCGCCGCCCTCCGCCCTCTGCGTGCTTACGTGCGCTCCGTGACCGCCGCGGCCGACGAGGGGCTGGCGAGGCAGGACGCATGCGCTCTGAGTGCCGGAGCGCGCCCCCCTCCCGTCTGGGGCCGCGGAGCCAGGATGCGGCGCATGCGCACACCTGGCGGGCGGAGAGCGGTCCAGAGCAAGCAGAAAGATTTGGGCGAGACTGTGCGCGGGAGCCGGGCCATGCGGCGCGAGCGCGCAGGCGCGGCAGAGGGGGCGGGCTGCTACTCCGGAATCTGCGAACCGCAGTCGGTGCCGCATTCTCAGCTCGCCGCCATGGCCGCCTACAAACTGGTGCTGATCCGGCACGGCGAGAGCGCATGGAACCTGGAGAACCGCTTCAGCGGCTGGTACGACGCCGACCTGAGCCCAGCGGGCCACGAGGAGGCGAAGCGCGGCGGGCAGGCGCTGCGAGGTGCGGAGGGGCCGGGTGGGAGCTGCGAAGGGCCGGGTGTCCGGCCTCGGAGGCCGCCTGGCTGGCGTCTGCGCCCTCCCGGAGAGGGCCGGCACCTTGGGCAGCATCTCTTTAGCAGTTTCGTGTGTAGTTGAGAAGATGAATCCAGAAGGTAGAGTCGACTTGTTCAAGGTCACGCCGTGGAGCGTGAGGGACTGTGCCGGGGGAGGACCCAGGGCGGTCGCCCCGCAACCCTTTGCGCTCCCCACGACACCGCTTAGCAGTTTTCCCGTTCTAGTCTCGACGTTTAATAAGTCGGGGACAGGCCGGGCGCGGTGGCTCACGCCTGTAATCCCAGCATGTTGGGAGGCCGAGGCGGGTGGATCATTTGCGGTCAGGAGTTCGAGATCAGCCTGACCAACATGGTGAAACCCCGTCTCTACTGAAAATACAAAATTAGCCGGGCGTGGTGGCGCACGCTTGTAATCTCAGCTACTCGGGAGGTTGAGGCAGGAGAATCGCTTGAACCTGGGAGGCGGAGTGCCGTGAGCCGAGATCGCGCCATTGCACTCCAGCCTGGGGAACGAGACCGAAACTCTGTCTCAGAAAAATAAAAAAAAAAACAATAATAAGTCGTGGACAGTTTGCCCTAATGGAGCCATTTGTGGCGGCCAGGTCTTTTTCAGATTCCCCCAGCGCCAGAAACGGTTGGTACAGTCTGGGGCTCCTGGAGGAGGACACCCTGTGCCTTACAGCAGCTGTAACCAAGGCTTCTCAAGAGGCGGCTACGGATCCTAGCGGATCGGCAGGCCACACAGCCTCGTCCCCAGCAGTAGGTGGAGTCCCCAGGGGTGCCTAACAAGCCTCAGGACACCAAGAAATCCGCGTGGTTGTGTAGGACTTTGCTGTTCAGTAGCATTCCACAAATAGTGTGTCCAAAACGCATCCGTAGATATAACTGAGTGAATGAATGAATGGTTTGAGTTGCTCCTTCTACCCAATAAAGTAGATAAGATTTTATCCTCCTCAGCCTTCCTAGGCCCCTTTATAGTTGGGAAAAGTGAGGATGTGGAAAGATGACTTGTCCAAGGTCATGTCTTATTGCTAGTCCAGTGTCCTCACCCTAGTTCTGGGTGAAGTAACAGGTAGGTGTTAGGAACCGGTAGGCTTTTGGCCAAGGACGCTGGGCAAAGGTGGAAGTGGCTGTGAGATAATGCTTGCCTATCCAGGCTTGCCCCCACCCCAGTCTGCTCTCTGTGGTTTCGGAATGCTAATGAGGAAGCATTTCCTGCTGCCGGCAATGCCAAGAATCCCTGAAGAGGTGCTTCCACTGATGATAGGGGCAGATCCTCCTTTGCTCCCTTCTCACCTCTGGACAAAGAAGCAGCCATTCACAAGGGTCATTGACGAGGCACAGGTATTTGGCCTCAGATTGCTCTCCTAGCTTCTTGCCTTCACTGTACTATCCTCAAATGAAGCAAAACGCGGGACAGTCTGGGAAATGTAAACCTCTGCGGGGTGGGTGGGCAGGGGAGTGAATGTTTCAGATGGCCTGGTGTGACCTCATCTTTTAGGAGAGGCTGGGAAATGGAAAGTGCTGGTAAAGGAGGCCATTTTCTTTAGCTCTGTGGCAGGACGAACTGTATCAGTCTGTGGTGGTTTCCCAACAACTAGTCCACGTTAAACCATGTTGTCTCTATTTGAGACTGATCAAATAGTTAAACTTGTAATCTCTAAAATAACAGATCCTATTTCAGTTTTAAAATAAATGTTAGCATTAAATTAAAAAGTTAACAGTATAAAAATTAAAATATGTAACAGTTTAAAAGGTCGAAAACATATAAATAATTCCTCAATGCTTTAAGTGATAGGGTTTGTACAGTCTTGAATCTGATTTCAGGAGAAAGCTAGTGAGAACTGAGTTTCCCCATGCATCCTTACTGCTAAGAGAGGGATGGCCTGGGGGAGGATGGAGTCCACACCACAGTGTCCACTCCTACCCCTGTGAGTGTCCCTAGGCTATGTTTTACTTTGATGGGCAAGTTAAAGGAAGAGACTTTATGCTCTGATCTTTCAGGTTCTCTGTTAAGAGTCCTAAGCAGAACTTCTTTTGTCCTCAAGGTCCTATTTATGTGTCCAAAGTGAGCTGCCTCATTGCAAGTGGAAATAATTGCAGTAAAACAGCCTGAAGCTCTCCAGCATGGGGCTGAGGCGAGCACTGTGGGTATTCACTTCCGGGTGACTCAGCCTTTTGTTGGGGAGCCATTCCTCTCCTTACAGTTAGGAAGGTAACAGTAAGTGAGTCTACTAGGACTTGTCTGGCGGCTCAGTGATGAGACCTGTTTTTTCTCTTGTGGGTGGTGTGAGTTTTCCTGGTGATTAATTCCCCCCAGCCCTCACTCAGTAAGATTAAGTTCTTCTTGGCCTCATTCTCATTTGAATGACTGGCAGGAAAATTCACTTCATGTTTTATTAATTACTGTTGCTAACCTCAATATGAAGCAATATCCAGGCAAGTTTGTGCTGAATTTCTAAGAGGGCCTTCCAGCCTCATGGAGAAAAACAGGAATGTTTTCTTGGTCATCAAGGAAAGTGCCGTCTCCCCATTATGGTGGGAGGGAGAGTAATCTTTCATGAAACAAAATCAATAAGACTGTTTTTTTTTTTTTTTTGCGCGCGACAGTGTCTTGCTCTGTCGCCCACACTGGAGTGCAGTGGTGCAATCTCGGCTCACTGCAAGTTCTGCCTCCCGGATTCACACCATTCTCCTGCTTCAGCCTTCTGAGTAGCTGGGACTACAGGCGCCCGCCACCACGCCCGGCTAATTTTTTTTGTATTTTTAGTAGAGACGGGGTTTCACCGTGTTAGCCAGGATGGTCTCAATCTCCTGACCTCGTGATCCGCCCGCCTTGGCCTCCCAAAGTGCTGGGATTACAGATGTGAGCCACCATGCCCGGCCAAGACTGATTTCTTGTAACCTATTCGTTGGGCCAACATAACTCTTGCCACAATAACTACTGTGTATGGAACACATATTCATTGATGAATCAGATAGTGCACAACACTGGGTCTTTCTTTAGTGAGTGGCTTCTCCTGAACTTGGTTTAATAGTTAAGTAGGTATACTCTTCTGAGGGTACTTGGGATTAGGCTGGAACTTTGACTACAGTAGAGAGAAACCATGGATTAGAGTTTGTGACGTGATTTCCATACTCCACAGTGAATACAATTTCATACAACAAACAAATACAATTGCAAACAAATACAAAAACAAAATACAATTTCATACAACAAACTGAAGTTTTATCAGTACAGGAAGAGCTCTTCCTGTGTCCTGATTGGGACTTAAATCCTAATTTTCTTAGATCAGAGTTCTAGTAAAATATCTATTAGAAGTGACAATTCCCAGCCTGGGCAACATGGTGAAACCCTGTCTCTACTAAAAATACAAAAATTAGCTGGATATGGTGACATGTGCCTGTAATCTCAGCCTACTTGGGAGGCTAAGGCAGAAGAATTACTTGAACCTGGGAGACGGAGGTTGCAGTGAGCCGAGATCATGCCACTGCACTCCACCCTGGGCAACAGAGTGAGACTGTCTCAAAAAAAAAAAAAAGCCAGGCGTGGTGGCTCACGTCTGTAATCCCAGCACTTTGGGAGGCTGAGGTGGGCGGAGTTCGAGACAAGCCTGGCCAACATAGTGAAACCCCATCTTTACTAAAAATACAAAAAATAGCTGGGTGTGGTGGCACGCACCTGTAGTCCCAGCTACTTGGGAAGCTGAGGCAGGAGAATCGCTTGAACCTGGGAGGCAGATATTGCAGTGAGCTGAGACCACCCCATTGCACTCCAGCCTGGGTGACAGAGTGAGACTCTGTCCCAAAAAAAAAAAGTCACAATTCTAACTGAAATACAAACATCAGGATCCTTGGGGAAATGGGGATAGCTAGAGATGGTGGTGAAAAGTTGGATTCTGGAGTCCCACAGCATGGGTTTTAATCTCTTACGTAATTGCTGTGACCTTAGGTAGATTGCAAGGATAAACAAAACAGTTGGCCAAATACTTTGTTTTTTGGCCAAATATTGTCACTTGGACTACTTGTACAGGAGATTGATAAGGAAGAACATTTTGGCTCAGAGTAGACCTCGTTAGCTTATCACTTTGAACTTCTGATTTCCAGATGCTGGCTATGAGTTTGACATCTGCTTCACCTCAGTACAGAAGAGAGCGATCCGGACCCTCTGGACAGTGCTAGATGCCATTGATCAGATGTGGCTGCCAGTGGTGAGGACTTGGCGCCTCAATGAGCGGCACTATGGGGGTCTAACCGGTCTCAATAAAGCAGAAACTGCTGCAAAGCATGGTGAAGCCCAGGTGAAGATCTGGAGGCGCTCCTATGATGTCCCACCACCTCCGATGGAGCCCGACCACCCTTTCTACAGCAACATCAGTAAGGTATGGACAAACAGAGGTTTGGTCACTCCGCCCAGGATCAGGGGCTTTTAGTAGTGTCTGCCTAATCTCACTGAGCTTGTAATTCATGGTAAAATAGTTAATTGTAATCCTTCTCCAAGGAATGACCTTCACTTACTAGAAGATATGGTTGATAGTTTACTATCTCCTTTTTTGTATTTCCATTGTCAGATTTTATAAAAACCTGTGAATGTGCATGGGCCAAAATTAATACATCATGAAGTCTTTTAACAGATGTAACTGTTAATAAGTGGTGAACTTGGATTCTTTATTGCTTAGGATCGCAGGTATGCAGACCTCACAGAAGATCAGCTACCCTCCTGTGAGAGTCTGAAGGACACTATTGCCAGAGCTCTGCCCTTCTGGAATGAAGAAATAGTTCCTCAGATCAAGGAGGGGAAACGTGTACTGATTGCAGCCCACGGCAACAGCCTCCGGGGCATTGTCAAGCATCTGGAGGGTATGTATGTGTTTTCAGAGGTGCCTTCAAGGCAGGATAAAGCAGAACTGCTACCAATCAGGGACTTGGTAAAAAGGAGTCTAGGAAAGGGCTGGACTTGTTAACAGCTTTAGAGGTGGTGTAGATTGACTTTGGTGAAAAAACACCCTCAACCCTTGTTTCTCAAAATGTGATCTGCAGAATAGTGACAGCTGGACCCCCTGGGAGCTTGTTATACTTGCAGAACCTCAGGTATCACTCCAGACCTATTTCAGAATCAGCATCTATTCCGCAGGTGATTTGGATACATTTTTTTTTTTTTTTTTTTTGAGACGGAGTCTCGCTCTGTCGCCCAGGCTGGAGTGCAGTGGCGCGATCTCGGCTCACTGCAAGCTCCGCCTCCCGGGTTCACGCCATTCTCCTGCCTCAGCCTCCTGAGTAGCTGGGACTACAGGCGCCCGCCACCGCGCCCGGCTAATTTTTTTTTTTTTTTTGTATTTTTAGTAGAGATGGGGTTTCACCGTGGTCTCGATCTCCTGACCTTGTGATCTGCCCACCTCGGCCTCCCAAAGTGCTGGGATTACAGGCGTGAGCCACCGCGCCCGGCTGGATACATATTAAAGCTTGAGAAGCTCACCTCTAGATTGGAATTGTCAAATGAAACTGCTAGTAAAAATCCTCCTTAGCTGGCCAAGCACAGTGGCTTATGCCTGTAATTGCAACACTTTGGGACGCCAAGGCAGGAGGACCACTTGAGGCCAGAAGTTTGAGACAGCCTGGGCAACATAGTAAAGCTGCATCTCTAAAAATTTTTAAAGGCCAACCACAGTGGTTCATGCCTGTACTATCAGCACCTTGAGAGTTCAAAACCAGCCTGAGCAACAAAGCAAGACCTTGTCTGTACAAAAGAAAAATGAAAAATTGGCTGAGTGTGGTGGCTCAAGCTTGTAATCCCAGCACTTTGGGAGGCCAAGGCAGGCGGATCACAAGGTCAGGAGATTGAGACCATCCTGGCTAACACAGTGAAATCCCGTCTCTACTAAAAATATAAAAAATTAGCCAGGTGTGGTGGCGGGCGCCTGTAGTCCCAGCTACTCGGGAGGCTGAGGCAGGAGAATGGCGTGAACCTGGGAGGCAGAGGTTGCAGTGAGTCGAGATCGCGTCACTGCACTCCAGCCTGGGCAACAGAACAAGACTGTGTCTCAAGAGAAAAAAAAAAAAGAAAGAAAAATGAAAAATTAGCTTGATGTGGTGATGCTCACCTGTAGTCCCAGCTACTCAGGAGGCTGAGGTGGGAGATTGCTTGAGCCCAGCAGTTCGAGGTTATAGCGAGGTACGATTGTGCCACTACATTCTAGCCTGGGAGTAAGACTTTGTCTCTTAAAAAAAAAAAAAAAAAAGGGAAAACATCTATAAAATATTCTCCTTAGTCACAACCAGGCACAACTTTACACATGAATCTCAGTTTGCATCTTAAATTGTTTCCTCCCCGAGGACCTAGAGGCCTGTGTGTGCTAATTTTTGGTTGGATGGACTATATGGGATATTTGAGATGTGTACAGTCTTGCTTCACTGTGGGCTTCTAGACCTCACTTTGGTAGATACCTGGCCATACACCTTGCTGTAGTTTATTGGTGGTTTATCTTGTATACCTTTTCTTGCTTTTCAGTTTAATGGCTGAGAAATAAGTATGGTGGGGGCCATTCCCTGGGTTCAGAACTACTATAAAGATCAGAAAGAGTGTCTTACTTTAATTTCTGTCAAAGTCCTTTGTCCCCTGGAGGACAAAGAGTAAACCTGGAGGGGTGATGTGGATTTATGTCTTGTGTGGCTGATGATGGTGGATGTTTTCAGGTCTCTCTGAAGAGGCTATCATGGAGCTGAACCTGCCGACTGGTATTCCCATTGTCTATGAATTGGACAAGAACTTGAAGCCTATCAAGCCCATGCAGTTCCTGGGGGATGAAGAGACGGTGCGCAAAGCCATGGAAGCTGTGGCCGCCCAGGGCAAGGCCAAGAAGTGAAGGCCAGCGGGGAGGATACTGTCCCCAGGAGCACCCTCCCTGCCCGTCTTGTCCCTCTGCCCCTCCCACCTGCACATGTCACACTGACCACATCTGTAGACATCTTGAGTTGTAGCTGCAGATGGGGACTGGTGGCTCCCATTTTCATTTTAGCCATTTTGTCTTCTGCACCCACTCCCTTCGTACAATCTAGTGAGAATAGCACTTCTAGAGCATAGGTTCTCAGTCCAAGCTGTGGAAAAGCTCCCCTTATCCAACAGAGTTTAAAGGTAGTAACTTGGGTTTTTGCAAGTTCTTTGTTTACTAAGGACTTGTGGGGAGGAATCATGCTAAGCCATGACCAATGAGGAGAAGCAAGAGCCTCTCTGTCCCCAGGAGCCAGTCCTCTGCTCTTCTGCAGTCAGGCCACTGCCTGGGGGCTCTAGTCATTCCAGTGGAAGATGATGTAACCTGCATGGTGATGTGACAGCTGTTTCCTCCCTGACCCTAGAGGACCTGGCTCTAGAAGTTTGGGATCAATCCTGAATTTAGTTATGTGTTACATTTACTTTTATTAAAAAAGTATAGTATATATAAATAATACAAAACAGTAACCCTTCTGGGGTTTCTTGTGGCGGTTGAAATAGTCCCACATGTGGTCATCAGAAAATAAGCCATTCCTCATACCAGTATGGGATCAGTTCCTTGACCTCTGAGGGGCAGGAGTGCTTCCTGCTGTGTGTGTTAGAATCCCTTCCTGCCTTGTTTCATGGCAGTGAAACGTCCCTTGGTCCTGCCCAAGTGTGTCTTTCACTGATGTCTGAATCATGTTCTAGTTGCTTGGCTCTGCCACATGGGTCCAGTGTTCACCTGAGCATAACTGTACTAAATCCTTTTTCCAGATCAGTATAATAAAGGAGTGATGTGCAATAGTTTCTTGTGTGATGTGGAAGAGCTTATCTGAGGAAACCTTAGCATTTAACTTGAAATGTCTCCCACTACCCTAGTCCTTGTGTGGCAGTTTGTTTTGGGACACCCAGTCACAACTTTACATGGTTGGTCCAAAAATGACACATCTCCCTGGGCTTTTCATGTCAGCCTGGTGAGCTGAGGTGGCGGTGGGAGGCCCTCCTGGCCAAGCCCTCCATTCATGTTGCCCCCTGCAGCTCTTGCTTGGTGCTCCCCTGACTGGAAAGTCACTGAAACTCCATTGTATCCTCTTTAGAGTAAATAAAGTCTGCTGTTTTTTTTTTCTCTTTTTGAGACAGTCTCGCTCTGCCGCCCAAACTTCAGTGCAGTGGCACAATCTCAGCTCACTGCAGCCTCTGCTTCCAGGGTTCAAGCAATCCTCCTGCCTCAGCCTCCCAAATAGCTGGGACCACAGGCTTGTACCACTATGCCTGCTTAATTTCTGTATTTTTTAGTAGAGACGGGTTTTTGCCAAGTTGCCCAGGCTGGTCTCGAACCAGTTTTGGCCTCCCAAAGTGCTGTGATTAGAGGTGTGAGCGACCGTGCAGGCCTCAGAATTTTTTAACCGTTTTACCAACTTGAAAACTTAAAAGATGACCTCAAAAAGTGACAGTGCAGTGGAAAGGAGTATAATTACATTATAAACACAATTGCCTTCTCTCTCCTTTGAAAATATCACTGGAATACAAGAAATCCATAAAGCTGGAGAAAGAACATTCCCTTTTCCTTCTGGTGGGAGCAAGTAACACCCTCCATCTGTTGAGCTCCTAATGCTCCTCTGCCATCCACTGGATGAGGGATATTACATACGTTAGCTCTAATCTTAACCCACGAAAGGGCTGGTAACTCCTGTTTAAGGAAGGGGAAACAGGCCCAAAGAAACATGTAAAAAGCACCAAATGTCACACCACTTGGTACTGGGGCTGGGATGGATATTACTAGTTCAAGCAAATCAAGGTTCTAAGATTTAAATACTTTCAAGCATCTTGCTTTTCAATTTTAGATTTTCATTTGACCTACACAATAACCTTGAGTAATTTCAGTCTCCAAGAGGCTGGTGGAATGTTACTTTCCTAACCTGTGCAGAATCCTAGACCAGAAGTTGGTAATTTTGGCCAGCACGGTGGCACACACCTGTAATCCCAGCACTTTGGGAGGCTGAGGATCACTTGAGGCCAGGAGTTTGAGACTGGCCTGGGCAACATAGCAAGACCTGGTCTCTACAAAAAAAATTAGCCAGGCATGGTGGTATGTGCCTGTAGTCCCAGCTACTCAGGGGACTGATGTGGGGGAATTACGTGAGTCCAGGAGTTTGAGGCTGCAGTAAGCTATGACTGCACCACTGCATTTCATCCTGGGTGACATTCTGAGGCCCTGTGTCTTTAAAAATTGCATGTACAACAAACAAAAACACCAAGGCCAGGCATGGTGGCTGATGCCTATAAGCCCAGCATTTTGGGAGGCCAAGGCAGGTGGATCAACCTGAGGTCAGGAGTTCAAGACCAGTCTGGCCAACATAGTGAAACCTCATCTCTACCAAAAGTTAGCTGGGAATGGTGGTGCATGCCTGTACTCCCAGCTACTGGGAAGGCAGAAGCTGAGTGAGTTGAGATCGCGCCACTGCACTCCAGCCTAGGTAACAGCAAGACTCTGTCTCAAAAACAAACCAAAAACAAAACCTGGATGTGGATCTACAATGCTCTCAATCTCGGTAAAATTTTCAATTAAAGAAACCCTAACGTTCAAGGTTAGGAAGCAGAGGATAGAAACTAAGGTGGGCTGATTCTAAAGCTCACATTATGCACTGTCACTAATACTGAAGAGATGGGCTTCTTGAGTAACATCTCAAGAAGTGACATCTCAAGACTCGTATTTTGTCAGCAACCTCTCCATGCTTAACTTTCATCCCTTCCTCATCCCCAAACTTATGCCTTAATTTCTGCTTCTGTACTTAGCCTGGGCTTGTCTCTCTGCCTTGAATATATTCACTTACTTATGTTCTTTAATTTATTTTTATCTCATGTCACTAATCCTTTCCTGGCCACCTCATATGACAGTACTCTGTCCCACTTTTCAATTCAGATTAAACATTTCCTGGAGTACCCACTATATCAGTAATGTGTATCAAATACTTTTAGACATGTTACTTATTTTTTTTGAGACAAGAGTCTCGCTCTGTTGTCCGGGCTGGAGTACAGTGGCACAATCTCGGCTCACTACAACTTCCACGTCCAGGGTTCAAGTGATCTTCCTGCCTCAGCTTCCCGAGTAGTTGGGATTACAGGCATGTGCCACCACACCCGGCTAATTTTTGTATTTTTAGTAAAGATGGGGTTTTACCATGTTGGCCGGCCTGGTCTCGAACTCCTGACTTCAACCTAACTCGGCCTCCCAAAGTGTTGGGATTTACAAGCATGAGCCACCACGTCCGCCTCACATGCTATCTGTATCACATGTGTCCTCAAATTTTCATTAGACCATAATGTACCTGAATGAAGGGGACGTACGTAAAGCACTTGACTCAGTGCCTAGCACAGTGAGTACTCAATAAGCAGAAGTACTGAAATGTCCTGACACCATTTAGACGTCTTTCTCTGCTTAAGACAACTATAACATCCTTTTTGTAAAAAAGTTTTATCATAACAAAAAATATGTATTTATAAGGACTGTCAGGGGGGATAGGCTATTTCCAATATCACAGTTTTGTTTGTTGGTGCCTTGAAAAGATAAGTTTTATTACTCAAGAGAATGAAATCCACTGATAGGTTCACAGAAACGTGTTCCATCTACAGCATAAGTTTCTGGCAGATTTTTCTGGAAGTGGCTGTTGGCCGACGCCAGGTGTTTGAATAGACAGCAGCATCTTGGTGTTATACTCAGGAACAGCTTACCCCCTTCCATGGGGTAAAAAGTGGCTTCTTAGGTCTGCAAGAATTCAGGTTGTACTCGGGCTACTTTCCGGAATTCTTTAGTGTGGGTCTTAGGGCACTGCATCTCACACCAGCTGATGGGAACCATCTGGATACCTGGAAGGGAAAAGCTGGTGGAGCCCAGATCCCAAAGATTTGCCTGGGACTCCTCTTTTATGCTGGGTATGAAAATGAAGTGCCACCAAGCTTCCTACTGAACCTCAACTCACAAAGAAAAAACTTTGTTCTACTGACTTATGGAGTCCCGTTTCCTTGGATTTATATAAGGAAAATCAGGCTGGGTGTGGTGGCTCACACCTACAATCTCAGCACTTTGGGAGGCCAAGGCGGGCAGATCATTTGAGACCAGGAGTTTGAGACCAGTCTGGCCAACATGGCGAAACCCCGTCTCTATTAAAAATACAAAAATTAGCTAGGTGTGGTGGCATGTGTCTGTAATCCCAGTTACTTGGGTGATGAGAATTGCCTGAACCCGGGAGGTGAAGGCTGTGGTGAGTGGAGATCGCACCACTGCACTCCAGCCTCCTCGACACAGTGAGACCCAGTCTCAAACAACCACCACCACCGGCACCAAGCAAAGAAGAAAAAAAAAATCATTCTAATCTCAGAAGGAAATATCTACAGCCATACTGCTTCCCAGATAAGGGAAACCAGGAAAAACAATGGATTAATCCCAAACCATAGCTCCAGGGAAAGTAAGGATGTGGAAGCAAGGCCATCTCACCTGACTCACTGTGGGCTACCACCACTCCCAGCTCGTTCTCGGCAGTGGTTAGCAGGTAGTTGGACTGTGCATCACCTAGGGAGATCTAGTCACATAACACTGAAGGAAAATGAGGAGTTAGAAGTCTTCCCCCAACCTTAGCCAGCTGAGTTGTTTTTCTACTTTCTCTGTTTTGTTTTTTTGAGACGGAGTCTTGCTCTGTTACCCAGGCTGGAGAGCAGTGGCGCGATCTCAGCTCACAGCAACCTGTGCCTCCAGCGTTCCAGCGGTTCTCCCGCCTCAGTTTCCCGAGTAGCTGAGATTACAGCCATGCGCCACCACGTCCAGCTAATTTTTGTATTTTCAGTAGAGACAGGGTTTCACCATGTTGGGCCAGGCTGGTCTCGAACTCCTGACCTCAGGTGATCCACCTGCCTTGGCCTCCCAAAGTGCTGGGATTACAGGCATGAGCCACCACGCCCAGCCTCCATCTCTTCTTTTGACAAAAACCCAGAAGTCTGCTGGGAATAAAGGATACCACTTTGGCCAAGACAATGTCACCTGGGCGGAAACTCTTATAAATTTCAACCTGTAAAGAAAGAACAGGAATGGTAAGTGAAAGTTCTAGACTGGGTCTATATGAAACTGTGAACCCTTCTGGTAAAGCCAGTCTACTTTCTAATCCTGGAGGGTAGAAATCATCATTACTCATGTCAAGTCAACAACTTTTAATTGCTTCTATAGTATTATCATACAAATGAAAAGTTGTTTTTTTTTTTTTTTTTTTTTTGAGATGGAGTCTCGCTCCGTTGCCCAGGCTGGAGTGCAGTGGTACGATCTTGGCTCACTGCAACCTCCACCTCCCAGGTTCAAGCGATTCTCCTGCCTCAGCCTCCTGAGTAGCTGGGATTACAGGCGCGCAGCATGACGCTGGCTAGTTTTTGTATTTTTAGTAGAGATGGGGTTTCACCATGTTGGTCAGACTGGTCTTGAACTCCTGAGCTCGTGATCTGCCTGCCTTGGCCTCCCAAAAAGCTGGGATTACAGGTGTGCACCACTGCACCCAGCCTTTTTTTGTTAAGGGTGGAATCCCACTGTGTCACCCAGGCTGGAGTACAGTGATGCAATGGTAGCTCACTGCAGCCTTGGACTGCTGGACCAAGGGATCCTCCTGCCTCAGCCTCCCAAGTAGCTAGGACTACAGGTTTGTGCCACCACATAACCTCAAACTCCTGGGCTCAAGCAATCCTCCAGCCACATCCTCTCAAGCAGCTATGACTACAAGCATGAGCCACCATGCCTGCTAATTTTTAATTTTTAAAATTTTTGTAGAGACAGGGTCTCACTGTGTTGCCAGGGCTGGTCTTAAAGTCCTGGCCTCAAGTGATCCTCCCGCCTCAGCCTCCCAAAGTACTGGGATTACAGGTGTGTGCAACCATGCCTGGTCTGAGATAATACTTTTAAGGGATTGAGATTTGTAAAGCCGTTAAAAAAAGAGAACCAACCAACAACCTTGTCTTTTTCAGTTGCTCGGACATCTTCCTTGCTACAAAAAAAGAATTAACAGAAAGATTAATTATCTGTGAGAAAGAATTTTTTTTTTTTTTTTTTTTAAGACAGAGTCTCCCTCTGTCACCCAGGCTGGAGTACAGTGGCACGATCTCGGCTCACTGCAACCTCCGCCTCCTGGCTTCAGGCATTTTTCGTGCCTCAGCCTCTCAAGCAGCTGGAATTACAGGCATGTGCTGCCACGCCCGGCTAGTTTTTGTATTTTTAGTGGAGATGGGGTTTCACCACATTGGCCAGGCTGGTCTTGAACTCCTGGCCTCAGGTGATCCACCCGCCTCAGCTTCCCAAAGTGCTGGGATTACAGGCATGAGTCACCTTGCCCAGCCTGTGAGAAAGAATTATTCTGTAGATTCCTAGTAAATAAAGAGCTACAAGAACAGACAGAACAAGTCTTAATTGGGACCCAGCTGCTACTCAGAGGAGCAGGGTGGAGAAGCATCCTCAGACCACACGGAGCAGCAGTATCAATACCTCTGATTAGATAAAGGCAGATCAGATTTGGCAAGAAACGATAAGGAGTTTTGTTGCCTCAGGGCTTGAACAGAAGCACTATAGCAAGGGTCCCCAACTTCTGGTGGCCTGTTAGGAACCGGGCTGCACAGAAGGAAGTGAGTGGCAGGCAAGCTTCATCTGTATTTACAGCTGCTCCCCAATCACATACATTACTGCCTGAGCTCCGCCCCCTGTCAGATCAAAGTGGGCATTAGATTCTCATAGAAGTATGAACCCTATTGTGAACTGTGCACATGAGGGAGCTAGGTTGCCCACTCATTATGAGAATCTAATGCTTGACGATCTGTCACTGTCTCCCATCACCCCCAGATGGGACCATTGAATTGCAGGGAAAGAAACTCAGGGCTCCCACTGATTCTACATTATGGTGAGCTGTATAATTATTTCATTATATATTACAGTGTAATAATAATAGAAATAAAGTACACCATAAATGTAATGCACTTGAATCATTCTGCAACCACTCCCACCACAGTCTGTGGAAAAACTGTCTTCCAAGAAACTGGTCCCTGGTGCCAAGAAGCTTGGAGATTGCTGCACTACAGAACCACATCAAATCCTGAGGCTGGAAAGGGCCTCAAAAGTTAGATTATCTGCCTGGCAAGAAATGTTTGTCCTTTCTCAAGGAAGCCACAGGAAATCACCGTCTCACTCACAAATCTTTTCAATGTTTTATAACCTCTGAGTTCAATCTATATTAAAATTTTTAAAAAGTGCTTCCTAGAATGCCTTCCACTTTAGTTTGAGTCATCCTGACACTGCTAAACTTCAGCTTCACTCAATTCTTTTTGCTTTACTTTTCATTTATTTATTTGTTTTTTGAGACAGGGTCTCACTTTGTCACCCAGGCTGGAGTGCAGTGGTACAATCTCAGCTCACTGCAACCTCCGCCTCCTAGGCTCAAGTGATCTTCCCACTTCAGCTCCACAAGTAGCTGGGACGACAGGTATGCACCACCATGCCCAGCTAATTTTTTTTTTTTTTTTTTAAAGAGATGGAGTCTCGCTGTGTACCCTGTGCTGGAGTGCAGTGGCGCGATCTTGGCTCACTGCAACCTCTGCCTCCCGGGTTCAGCCTCCTGAGTAGCTGGGATTACAGGCGCATGCCACCATGTCCGGCTAGTTTTTGTATTTTTAGTAGAGACGTGGTTTCACCATATTGGCCAGGCTGGTCTCAAACTCCTGACTTTGTGATCTGCCCACCTCGGCCTCCCAAAGTGCTAGGATTACAGGTGTGAGCCACTGTGCCCGGCTAATTTTTGTATTTTTTACAGAGACGGGGTTTCACCATGTTGGCTAGGCTGGTCTCAAACTCCTGATCTCAAGAGATCCACCTGCCTCAGCTTCCCAAAGTGCTAGGATTACAGGCATGAGCCACTGTGCCCAGCCTTTGCTTTACTTTTAAACCCTCTCTTGTTAATATTTTCCTTTTGTCCTAGCTCATCCACGTATTTTTGGATACTACTAGGGGAGAATCAAAGCACAAAGAAGAAAGAAAAATGGGCAAGAGAAAAATAGGAATTGTAACTGTTGCTCAAAATTCTGGTGTCCTAGTCTATCCTAATCTTATTGCAGTTGCTAAGGCATACGTGACAAGGATACTTCTTACCGGATAGTTCCTCGAAAAGAGTTCTTAAGTGGCATGGACCCCACATATAGGATGTGTACTTTGGCAAAGCGTGAATTGATACTAGAGACCTGTGGAATAGAGAAAAGATCAGCATCAGAGTATAAGCAGTTGTCAGCTCAAGGAAGCAGCAACAAACTGGGGATTACTAGGACTTCAATGCAAGCAACCCTACTAAGTAGAGAATTTAAGACAAGTTAACTCCTACTTCTCTGCATAAGTGACACATGTAAAGGGGAATAAGAGCCACTCTGGCCACCTGATAGAGTTACCATGGGAAACAAAGATGGTATGGGTTTTTTTTTGAGACAGAGTTTCGCTCTTGGTGCCCAGGCTGGAGTGCAATGGCGCAATCTTGGCTCACCGCAACCTCTGCCTCCCAGGTTCAAAGAATTCTCCTGCCTCAACCTCCTGAGGAGCTCGGATTAAAGGCATGCACCACCATGCCCGGCTAATTTTGTATTTTTAGTAGAGACAGGGTTTCTCCATGTTGGTCAGGCTGGTCTCAAACTCCTGACCTCAGGTGATCCGCCTGCCTCGGCCTCCCAAAGTGCCGGGATTATAGACGTCGGCCACCACACCCTGCAGTTTTTTTTTTTTTTTTTTGAGACAGAGTCTTGCTCTGTCACCCAGGCTGGAGTGCAGTGGCACGATCTCGGCTCACTGCAAGCTCTGCCTCCCAAGTTCATGCCATTCTCCTGCCTCAGCCTCCCCAGCAGCTGGGACAACAGGCACATGCCGCCATGCCCAGCTAATTTTTTAGTGGAGACGAGGTTTCACCATGTTAGCCAGGATGGTCTCGATCTCCTGACCTTGTGATCTGCCTGCCTCGACCTCCGAAAGTGGTGGGATTAAAGGCGTGAGCCACCACTCCCAGCTTTTTTTTTTTTAGTCTTTTCACAACTTGCCCTTCAGAGAGGTATAGATTTTTTAAAGTATAGATGGCTAACATTGGAAAAAAAAAAAAAAAAAGGCTGGACACGGTGGCTCATGCCTGTAATCCCAGCACTTTGGGAGGCTGAGGTGGGCACATCACTTGAGGTCAGGAGTTCGGGACCAGCCTGGCCAACCTGGTAAAACCCCATCTGTACTAAAAATACAAAAATTAGCTAGGCGTGGCAGCATACGCCTATAATCCCAGCTACTCGGGAGGCAGAGGCAGTAGAATCACTTGAACCCAAGAGGCAGAGGCTGCAGTGAGCCAAGATTGTGCCACTGCACTCCAGCCTGGGTGACAGAGCAAGGCCCTGTCTCAAAAAAAAAAAAAAAAATCTAAAAAGGAAAAAAATCAAGGAATGCCAGAAAATAAAAGTCTTTTGCTTCTCTGCAGAAAAAGGTCTCAGCTTCAGATGTTCAAAAATAGGCTTCCCAATCATCCTCTGGCATCCCTGTTTCCCAGACACAGGTAGAAACTCTGTATTCAGAGAATCAGCTCAGTGAAGGAACTATGCATGCCTGACCTTGGCTGCCTTATTATTCTAGAAATCTGTAGACCAGAACAGTCCAGTAAAACTTTATGTAGTGACAGAAAAGTCATGTGCTGACCAGTATAGCAACCACTAGCCACAAGTGGCTACTGAGTACTTGAAATGTGGCTAATGTGACTAAGGAAACCAATTTTATTTTATTTTATTTTATTTATTTTTTTTTTTTGAGAAGGAGTCTCGCTCTGTCGCCCAGGCTGGAGTGCAGTAGCCGGATCTCAGCTCACTGCAAGCTCCGATTCTCCTGCCTCAGCCTCCCGAGTAGCTGGGACTACAGGCGCCCGCCACCTCGCCCGGCTAGTTTTTTGTATTTTTTAGTAGAGACGGGGTTTCACCGTGTTAGCCAGGATGGTCTCGATCTCCTGACCTCATGATCCGCCCGTCTCAGCCTCCCAAAGTGCTGGGATTACAGGCGTGAGCCACCGCGCCCAGCCCTTATTTTATTTTTGAGAGACAAGTCTTGCCATTACCCAGGCTGCAGTGATCATGGCTCACTGCAGCCTCAACCCCCTGGGTTCCAGCGATCCTCCTGCCTCAGCCTACCAAGTAGTTGGGACCACAGGCATGTGCTACCATGCCTGGCTAATTTTTTATTTTTATTTATTTATTTATTTATTTTCAGAGTCTCACTCTGTTGTCCAGGCTGGAGTGCCGTGACGCGGACTCATTGAAACCTCGGCCTCCCGGGTTCAAGCAAATCTCCTGCCTCAGACTCCCGAGTAGCTGGGATTATAGGCATGTGCCACCACATTGAGCTAATTTTTGTATTTTTAGTAGAGATGGGGTTTCATCATGTTAGCCATGATTGGCCAGGCTGGTCTCGAACTCCTGACCTCAGGTGATCTACCCACCTTGGCCTCCCAAAGTGCTGGGATTACAGGCATGAGCCACAGTGCCCAGCAATTTTTGATTCTTTTTGTAGAGATGAGGTTTCACTATGTTTCCCAGGCTGGTCTTGAACTCTGGGTTGAAGCAATCCTCCTGCCTCGGCCTCTTTTTTTTTTTTTTTTTCCTTTGAGACAGAATTTTGCTCTGTTGCCCAGGCTAGAGTGCAGTGGCGCGATCTCAGCTCACTGCAAGCTCCGCCTCCCGGGTTCACGCCATTCTCCTGCCTCAGCCTCCCACATAGCTGGGACTACAGGTGCCTGCCACCGTGCCCTGCTCATTTTTTTTGTATTTTTAGTAGAGACGGGGTTTCACCGTGTTAGCCAGGATGGTCTCAATCTCCTGACCTTGTGATCAGTCCCCCTTGGCCTCCCAAAGCGCTGGGATTATAGGCGTGAGCCACTGCGCCCAGCCTGCCTTGGCCTCTTAAAGTGCAAGAATTACCAGTGTGAGCCATTGTGCTCCGCCAGAAATACATTTATGTAGCTTGTGGCTATCATACTGGACACTGCAGTTCTGGCATGGTCATGATTTCAGCATTGAATGGGCGTTCTAAGCATGGAAGTTAGGACAAACTTACCTTACAGGTTACAATAGCTCCCACATCTGGCAGTAACTGGGACTCTGTTTCTCTCACTACAGACACCACAGGAAGCTACAGAGGGAAAAAGAAAAAACTGAAATGTCCTGGCTAACTCTTGGGTCAAAGCATTTGTGTCTTGAGAGTAATATAGGAATGTCTTGGTACACAGGTGAGAGCTGGAGTATGCATTCATTTATAGCCCAGAGCAGAAGGCCTTAGAAATTTTAGGAAATAGGAGGACCAGGGGGCTACAGAATGCTGCTAGAAGATGTAAACCTCTAAACTTCTTTTTTTGTTGTTGTTGTTGGAGATAGAGTCTTGCTCTGTTGCCCAGGCTGGAGTGCAGTGGCATATTCTCGGCTCACTGCAAGCTCCACCTCCCGGGTTCATGCCATTCTCCAGCCTCAGCCTCCCAAGTAGCTGAGACTACAGGCACCTGCTACCATGCCCGGCTAATTTTTTTTGTAGTAAATCGCTAAACTTCCAATAAGTTTTTTGGTGATTCTCTCAGAATTTCTTGGTATACAACTATATTGCCTATAATCATTGACAATTTTACTTTTTTTGGGTTTTTTTTGAGATGGAGTTTCACTCTTGTTGCCCAGGGTGGAGTGCAATGGCGCCATCTCGGTTCACTGCAACCTCCACCTCCTGGGTTCAAGTGATTCTCCTGCCTCAGCCTCCCAAGTAGTTGGGATTACAGACGCCTGCCACCACGCTCGGGTAATTTTCTGTATTTTTAGTAGAGATGGGGTTTCACCATGTTGGTCAGACTGGTCTCGAACACCTGACCTCAGGTGATCAACCCACCTTGGCTTCCCAAAGTGCTGGGATTACAGGCGTGAGCCACTACATCTGGCTGACAATTTTACTCTTTCCTCCAAAGTTATACTGCTTCTTTCTGTTTCTTATTTTACTGCACAGGCTGAAATTTCCACAGAAATGTTACAAATAGTGGCTACGCTTGTTTTAAGTGAATACTTGCAGAGTTTTCTCTTTGAGCATGGTATTGGCTGTTGGTATGAGACAGATATTTTGAGCCTCATCTTTTAACAATCTCTCCGTTGCTTACAATGCTTCAGCTCTCCTGGCCTTCTTTCAGTTTCCCCAACTTACTAAATTCTTCCCACTTTCAGATCTCTCTTCAACCTATTCTTTTTGCCAGAATTGCACTCTCTCCACCCACCTGACTCTAACCTACTCTTTAGATGATTCAGCTTCGATGTCACTTCTGCTGACTAGGATGGGTTTGCCTGTTACATGTTCTCAAGGTGCCCTGTAATATTCTTTCAAAGCAGCCACCACATGTGTAACCATATGCTTATTTGAGCATTTATTTGTTTACAATTTGTGTCTGTGTCCTTTGATAGCAGAAACCAAGTCAGCGCTGTGCCTGACACATGAAAATACTCAAGTCGTATCTATGAAATGAACAAACTCAGGACTGTTAAGGACATTCCCAACAATGACTGAACAGAAAGCCCCTTGAGTCAGACAGCTTAAGTTACTCACTCAAAGCAGAATCGAGGTCAAGTTAGCCAGAACCTAACGGTTCTAATTCTGAATCCTCTTTCTACTGTGCTCCTTCAAATATTGCTTATATGATCCTGAGCTAATCCTGGATCAATCTCTAAAACTAGAAAGGTAGGTATTACGCATTCAACAAACATTTATTGAGGAGCTGCTTTGTGCTAGATACTGATGGTATGGTGGTAGCACCTGCACTTCGTGGAACTTAGATTTAAGCAAGGGAGAAGTCTAGTGGGAAACATACCTGAGTGTCTAATCATATGCTGACATAAGTGCTTGGAAGAAAAGGGACAGTTTTTTGTGAGTCTTTAACAAAACAAACAAAAACAAAACATCCCACAAAACTCCTTTCCTCAATTAGTGGGTCCAGAAGGGCTTCTCTGAGGTGATAATACAGAAGCTATCTAACGGAGGTAGGAATTAAACAGGCCTAGGAAGACAGAAGCGTTCCAGATAGATGGCATGTTACAAAGGCTCTGTAGCAGGAGAAAGCTTGGCGCATTACCGACACTGAAAGAAGCTAGTGTGTTACAAATTTTTTTAAAAGGGCAAGCCAAGACTGTGATTATAACTTTTACAAATAGAAAAGACTGTATGATTAGATTGCGTCAGTGAGGTGGAGATAGTGGCACTAGATAAAGCCGGAGAGGTAAGCAACATTCATACAGTATACAACGCACTGCTGGGCTGAGCTGGGCTGGGTTACTGAGTTCGCATCTGCTTTTGTCCCAACCTCCCTCCCCGAGGGTCAGCAGCACAACCAAGCGAGATCAACACAACTAGTGTGTGGTGGCTAAGTGCACAACAGCGGCGATACGGCTAGAAGAAACTAAGAGACCAACATTGTACCACTAAGGCTCTAAAGACGCGTCCGCAGTGCCCATGCCTAAGGACTGGAACTCAAGGGCAGCTTAAGGGAAAAACAGAGAGAGAGGAGACGGCATGCCGCTTCCTTTACCGCGCCGTTCTCGCTGCTCTTCATCAGGCAGCCGGCAAGCGACGAAAAGATGTAGCCGTGGCGGGTGTAGGTGCCGCTGCCCGGGCTGCCCTCCTCCAAGTTACACAGACGTTCGCCTGCAGAAAAAATGCTGCATCGGTCACGGGCCCCCAGAAACTGCACGCTGTCCAGCCTTGTTGCTTCGGCCCCTATCCAGGACTCTGTACGGGAAGCGCTCACTTACCGGGAATACAGTATCTCACAGGTGGTGCCATGATTGCCGCTGTCCCAAAACCCGGATGAAAACGAAATCGATTTCTCATTGGCCAAACCCAGGCACAGTTCCGCAGTAAGATACGCGTCAATTGGTGTTCTTTATCCTTGCGTGTAAACTCCATTTCCCAGGTTACCCCGGGACAAATCCGGGGGCGGAACTTCAGCGCTCCATGCTTGCGCCTGCGCGTGTGGTTGAGGATGGGCTGGCGGCAGGTCCGGGTCCGCTGGCTGGCACTGCAGGCGGCGGGCCATGGTGGTTTGGATTGAGCCGGGCCCGGCCGGGGCGTCGAGTCGGAGGGGGTGGCAGTGAGCGGCGGCAGAGGCTGCGGGGCTCGGTTTGGCTGACTGGGGAGTCGGCAGGCGGCAGGTAAGGGCGAAGCCTCGGCCCTTGCTCCCCATCCTAGTCCCTTTTTCTGGGTCGGGCAATGCCCTGGGGCCTTGTCTTGAGTCCGGGTTCCTGCTCTCTCCTCGCCCTGCCCTGAGGGGCTGCGCCCTCCTCAGCCGGAGCGCACCTTGCGAGCAACCGTTACGTTCAGAGCAGGAAGGAAGGAGGTCAAGCGACCCAACTCGTCTATTTCACAGATGTGGAACCTCAGATTCAGAGACCGAGTTTGACTTGTGCAAAATCTTCAAGATAGAGCCCAAACTGGAACCCGCGATTTTTGACTTCCAGTCCATCGCAGTTTCACCTCGCGGCTGTCATTGAGAAATAAAACCTTTTCCCGGTTTTTGTTTTGTTTTGTTTTTGAAAAGGAGTCTCGCTCTTTGGCCAGGCTGGAGTGCAGTGGCGCGATCTCTGCGCACTGCAACCTCCGCCTCCTGGCATCAAGCGATTCTCCTGCCTCAGCCTCCCGCGCAGCTGGGACTACAGGCGCGCGCCATCACGCCCAGCTAATTTTTGTATTTTCAGTAGAGACGGGGTTTCACTATGTTGGCCAGGATGGTCTCGATCTCTTGATCCGCCCGCCTCAGCCTCCCAAAGTGCAGGAATTACAGGTGATTCCTCCCAAAGTGAGCCACCGCGCCCGGCCTTTTCCCGGTTTTTTAAACTGTAGCTTCCAGTCCTGCGGTCCGATCCTCTTCGCGGCCTCCCATCCCCCCTTCAGTAAGCTTTCTCAGGTTGAAAAAGCCGAACTCTGGTTGTGTGGGCCCGTCATCAAAAGATAAGCAGCCCCAAAATAAAGTTGCTACTCTTTTTCTTCTCAGCGTGTTACCCCAGAAGGGAGGTCTGCACGTGAATAAAATGCTACTCTTTATTGATGTCTGGTATCTCCTACTTGAGATTGCAAACATCCCGAGAGCAGCGTCCTTGTCCAGATGACATTGCCCACGACTTTGATCTCAGTTCACCTGACTTCTGATGGCTTTGCCGCCTGTCCCTCCCTGTCCCCTCAGTCGACTTTCCCCTTGGGAAACAGATAGTGACTTAGAGCCATGGGAAGAGGGAAGTGCTGTGGCCTGCAATCTCCTCCTGTCTGGTGGCAGACGACCACTATGGCCTGTGACTGTTACTGAGGGATGAGAGTACTCGGGCTTGTGCTTGGGGTGGTAGTAAAGCTGCGCTTTGCTCTGTTTCCTCCCCTGTTCACTGAGATTACCCCCTTCTTCCCTACACACATATTTTTGAATTTTGCTTTACCTCTATTTCCTGGGATGAAAAGTCTGGGCCAGGTGCGGTGGCCTGCCTGTAATCCCAGCACTTTGGGAGGCTGAGGCAGGCGCATCACCTGAGGTTGGGAGTTCGAGACCAGCCTGACCTACATGGAGAAACCCCGTATCTACTAAAAAAATACAAAATTAGCCGGGCGTGGGGGCGCATGCCTGTAATCCCAGCTACTCAGGAGGCTGAGGCAGGAGAATTGCTTGAACCCAGGAGGCGGAGGTTGTGGTGAGCCCAGATTGTGCCATTGCACTCCAGCCTGGGCAACAAGAGCAAAACTCAGTCTCAAAAAAAAAAAAAAAAAAAAAAGTTTGTATGTTCAGTTGCAGCCCACTTACTACATATATCAATTTCCTGGCATCCTGTACCCCATTAGCTAATGGAGAGAGGCCCTAGCTTCAGACTTTGTTCACCCAAATCTGTATCTGTGCATCTAGGAGCTTTCTATTTACACGGTTGGGCTGATTTCTGGTTGGGCTTGTTTTCAAAAACGACTTCTAGCTCCTAAGTGCCATGATTTTAATAACAGTTTGTATTTCTCTTTTTATTAATCAGACAGAATGATAGCAGGAGACACTTATTTAGAGTTATCACATTGGCAAGAGTGTCCTTGTTGGTATTTGTAGGACAGATAGACATCTGGCCAGGCTTTCCACTTCTGCATCCCTCCAGGTCATTCGTTCAACAAATATTTGAGTACTTCCATGAGCCAAGTATTGTGCTAAGTGCTTTATAAACATTTCATTTACACTTACCAAATACAGTTAGCCCTTCATACCTGTGAGCTTCACATCGCAGATTCAACCAACCATGGATTGGAAATACTTGGGGGCAGCCGGGCATGGTGGCTTATGCCTATAATCCCAGCACTTTGGGAGGCCAAGGCAGGCAGATCACCTGAGGTCAGGAGTTTAAGACCAGCCTTGCCAACATTGTGAAACCCTGTCTCTATTAAAAATACAAACATTTGCTGGGGGACGTGACGGGTGCCTGTAATCCCAGCTACTTGGGAGGCAGAGGCAGGGAGAATTGCTTGAACCCAGGAGACAGAGGTTGCAGTGAGCCGAGATCTTGCCACTGTACTTCAGCCTGGGCAACAGAGCAAGACTTCATCTCAAAAACAAACAAAAAAAGTGTTTATGTGTAGCATTTACTTTGTATTAGGTATTATGAGTAATCTAGAAATGATTTAAAGTATATGGGAGGATATGTATAGGTTATATGCAAATACTATGCCATTTTATTTTATTTATTTATTTATTTATTTATTTTTGAGACGGAGTCTCTCTCTGTCGCCCAGGCTGGAGTGCAGTAGCCAGATCTCAGCTCACTGCAAGCTCCGCCTCCCGGGTTTACGCCATTGTCCTGCCTCAGCCTCCCAAGTAGCTGGGACTACAGGCGCCCGCCACCTCGCCCGGCTAGTTTTTTTGTATTTTGTAGTAGAGACAGGGTTTCACCGTGTTAGCCAGGATGGTCTCGATCTCCTGACCTCGTGATCCGCCCGTCTCGGTCTCCCAAAGTGCTGGGATTACAGGCTTGAGCCACCGCGCCCGGCCTATGCCATTTTATAACAGATTTGTGCATCCATAGATTTTGGTATTTGAAGGGAGGACTGGAACCAATCCCTCCGCAGATATGGGGGTTGACTGTATCTGTATAGTTACAGAATCTAAGGGTTAGAGCTGGAAGGGACTTCAGCATTTAATCCCACTCCCTCACTGAATGTGAACACAAGGAGATTGAGTCCCAGCAGGGTTGAATGATTTGTCCGAGGCTACAGAACTGCTTAGGGACAGAATTGAACCCTAAGGAATTGGGTAAATCTAGTCCTTGAGGCAGGCATTTCCTGTGGCGCTCAGGAATTTAGGACGTGGTTGAGAATGATCTGAAAAGTGGAGAACAGAAGTTTTTTTTTTAAGACTAGAAGAGGTGTGAAGTAGCATATAATTCGAGTTTATTACAAATGAGGAATGCATTGGATTTGCATGCTATTACTACAAAAAGTATTTTGGCAAATAGGAAACTCTCCATTAGCTATAGAAAGGGAATGAACAGCGGTGTGGACAGTCCCACAGCCACCTAGATTTGTTGTGGGGTAATCTGTTTTGTCCCACTCTTACATTTGATTGTGGGTATCTACCACTTTAAAAATTTATGCTACAAGCCAAATCATGCCTCCAAACAATAGGGGTGGAAGTTTGAGCTTGAGCTTTTTTTTTTTTTAATTTTTTTTGAGACGGAGTCTTACACTTGTCTCTCAGGCTGGAGCGCACTGGTGTGATCTCGGCTCACTGCAACCTCCACGTCCCGGGTTTACGCCATTCTCCTGCCTCAGGCTCCCAAGTAGCCAGGATTACAGGCATGTGCCACCGTGCCCAGCTATTTTTTTGTATTTTCAGTAGAGACAAAGTTTCACCATGTTGGCCAGGCTGGTCTCTTAACTCCTGACCTCAAGTGATCCACCTGCCTCAGCCTCCCAAAGTGTTGGGAGTACAGGCGTGAGCCACCATGCCTGGCCTTTTTTTCTCTTTTCTACACTCCCTTTAATTCTTTTAGCTTCCTAGGAGGTGACAGGAACAGACGGTTTCTTTATCCTGGTGCTGTGTAGGTCCCTACCGAATTGTGCTTTCTCCTCTGTAGACCTTGTCTGCTGAGTTCCTTTTCGCCTTAGAGCTTACAGGGCTTGTGCAAGGAGGTAATTAAGTGTTTTCTTTGAAAGGTCTTTTGTGGGGATGAGCCAAGGTGCAAGGAGGGTACAGTGCTCCAGTTACCGAATTGAAACCATCCCTGCAGTGGAGCAGCCTCCTCCAGTTTCTGTTGGGTTTTGAGCTACCTGTTAAATAAGTCAGTGGGGTTGTCAAGGACAAAGCAGCCCTCCCTGGCTGCCTCAGGGCAAAATCAGATAATTTTTCTTTCTGGTGAAAGTATTTAATCTGCAGAACTGATGAAACTGTCATCTGTTAGCGCATCTGTGTCTTCGGGTCATTGCCCAGGTAGCTGATCTCTTCCCATGGCTGCTGCATGAGGTAGAAACTGCAGAGAGGAGATGGAGGCACTGGTAGAGGTGCCACAGAAGCAGTGAACTGGGAAGTCTGGTTGGGCAGCTTGGGGCTAAGGCAGCAGCTGCAGAGAAGGTTCTTGAGTGTCTAATTAGACTGGGGCAGTGGAGTCCATCAGAGAGGTCAGGCCCCCAAGGCCTTCATGAATCAACATGGAGGTCCCCTCCCATTGCTCGTGACTCCTTCCTGTGGTTTTGGCTCAGAATACCTGGAGTTATCTTAGCTACCATTTCCTTAGGAGTGGGGCTGGGAATGGAATTGGAGACAAAGCATTTTCTGTCATGCAAGGGGTAGCTGGCTGTCCTGACAGGAGACAGGGAATGTCATGCTACCAGGTTGAGTCGGCTAGCCTGTGACGTCAGCCCAGAGGGAATAGGAAGGAAGAGTATCTTTTGCCAAGACTTAAATAGCACCAGGGAATATCTCGGTGCAGGATCCACATTCTGTGTACTCATTCCTCCACTGGCTGTTCTTTGGTGAGGAGTAGTCGTCTGAAGGTAGGTTGATGCGCCAACGCAGTCAGGAAGTCTGGGCGATCTCTGCTACGGTGGCCATGCCCAGAGACACAGTGGGTAGCTTTGTCCATCTGGGCCACACTCCACCCAAAGGTCTGTCTACACAGACAATTCCTAAGACTGCTTTGGTTTGGAGCGGCCTTTCTCACCCCTTCCCTGTGGCCTGTTGCTTTAGGTGTGCATCACCTTGGATTTGCTATGCAACCATGTGGTGTAATATAAGTACGATTTCTGCAGGCTCAGAACCGTCAGTCTTACCCCCTTAATCTGGTTGGAACATGGGCACTGTCCGTAGAAAAATGAAGTAACCTCCCTACTTCTCATAGTTGGTGACTGGCCTAGCTGGGTCTTAGTCTCAGGTCTTTGCCCTCCCAGTGAGTACTCTAGGCCTTCCCACTAGCGGGTTGGGGAGGGAGGGCTCAGACTAGATCCTCACAATGGTGTGCTCTCCTAGGAACCATGCGAGGCCAGCGGAGCCTGCTGCTGGGCCCAGCCCGCCTCTGCCTCCGCCTGCTTCTGCTGCTGGGCTACAGGCGCCGCTGTCCACCTCTGCTCCGGGGTCTAGTACAGCGCTGGCGCTACGGCAAGGTCTGCCTGCACTCCCTGCTCTACAACTCCTTTGGGGGCAGTGACACTGCTGTCGATGCTGCCTTTGAGCCTGTCTACTGGCTGGTAGACAATGTGATCCGCTGGTTTGGAGTGGTGAGTGATGTCCAGGGAGCAGGAAAAGGGGTATTGTGGGGAGCAGAGGGACATGTCTCTGACAGACTCAACCCAGGTTTTGGAGGCCGGCCCCCACCCCTAGGGAAACTCTGAGTCTGCTTTGGGCATAGCTCTTGCGCTATGTCTCCCTGACCTTGCTGGTGTTGGCAGGTGTTCGTAGTCCTGGTGATCGTGCTGACAGGCTCCATTGTGGCTATCGCCTACCTATGTGTCCTGCCTCTCATCCTCCGAACCTACTCAGTGCCACGACTCTGCTGGCATTTCTTCTATAGCCACTGGAATCTGATCCTGATTGTCTTCCACTACTACCAGGCCATCACCACTCCGCCTGGGTACCCACCCCAGGTGGGTCCTCACAGGGGCACTGGGGGAAGTTGCTGGCTATGGGACCTGCTCCCAGGAGTGGGGAGAGTACCTTGGTATGTTTTGAGACAGAAATGGTGCTGCCACAGTTATGCTCTCCCTTCACACAGGGCAGGAATGATATCGCCACGGTCTCCATCTGTAAGAAGTGCATTTACCCCAAGCCAGCCCGAACACACCACTGCAGCATCTGCAACAGGTGGGTCTTGGCTTTGCTCTCTGGGAATCCCAGCTGTGGCCCTTCTGCTGTAGCCCTAGGGAAAAACCTCACCTTGAGTTTGCTAAGACATAGGTGAAGCACCCATCATGTCCCAGGCGATGTGCCCTCTTCTCCTGACACCTCATCCTTACGATGGTCCTGTGAGTTAGGCATTATTACCACTTGTAAAAACCGAGGTTTGGAGAGATGAGTTACCTTGTCCAGTATCTTATAGCTATTAAACTGCAGAGCTGGGTTTGAAGCAAGGCCTGGCTGTCTTCAAAGTCTGTGCCCTTTCCACCTCAGCAGGATGATGTCAGAATTGGCACTGACATCTCAAGAACTTTGGCCACCGTAACAGAGCCTGTGTCCCTTCCTCACAGGTGTGTGCTGAAGATGGATCACCACTGCCGTATCCTTTTGCTTCCTCTTCTGCCTGAGGCCTTCCTTAGCTCCAGAGTACTGTACAGGGTTAATGACCACCATTTTAGCATCACCCTGCAGAGAACACTGGAGTTGAGGAGTTGTGGGGGCTGACCATCTCCTGGGGGTGCAGGAAGCTCACACTCTAGGACAGATCTTCTTGGAGCAAGGAATCTTTTAACAGCTCTTTCTTTTCTAAACTCTCATGCTAACAGCTATTGGATGGAAAGAGATGTTTAAGCTTCTGTGGTTGTTCACTGGGTGCGCCAGATAGAACTATGGGTCCCCGTCTGCTGTTCCACACAGATGTCTGGCTGACTCCAGCTAGGCGGAAATATCGGCAGATTCATTTTAGTGAAGGATTTCAGTTTCTGTGACTTCCTGGTGGGACCTGAATGCTCTGAAAAGCTTTGAGCACTTCTACCTCAACCTTGGGTGTAAAGTCTTGTATTTTCCTGCCTTTGGAAAGTAGTTCTTAGTGACTGGAAGCCTGAGGCTTGGGTGATGTCACGAACCAGGGATGAATCCGAGGGGCCTGGACACCACCTGAAATTGTGTTTGATTCTAGTCCTTAATCATTTCCCAACCAGCCTGGCTAAACAATTGTGTGGGCCACTATAACCATCGATACTTCTTCTCATTCTGCTTTTTCATGACTCTGGGCTGTGTCTACTGCAGCTATGGAAGTTGGGACCTTTTCCGGGAGGCTTATGCTGCCATTGAGGTGAGCTCGTTGTCAGGAATAGGGCAGCTGGGTAGTGCAGAACTTTGAGATGTAGAATCTGTCCCTAAGGAATGGGGCAGTAGCACCCCATCCTAGAAGCGTGAGAGTATAACCAGCACTGTTTTCCATCCCCTTAGAAAATGAAACAGCTCGACAAGAACAAACTACAGGCGGTTGCCAACCAGGTGGGCTGTCCCCACCCCACTGCCTCCTGCTGCTCAGGCCTGGGGGCATAGAGTTGCTCAGGCAACTGGGGCCGACCTGCCCATTTAGTTGTAGAGACTGCTGAGAGGCCACTCTAGACCAGATCAGGAGTGTTCAGGCAGACTGGCTGTGGTGGGTAAACTAAGTGACCTACAGGCAAGCTGGAAGTTCCTGGTATTTGACAGTTTTGGCTATCTATCCCATCATCACCTCTCTTCGGCCGAGCAAGCAATCTGCCTTGGGTGACGGCCTGAGCAGCAAGAAGTCTATGTTAGTCTGTGTAATGGGGTTCCAGGGGACAGAGATCAGGCTGAGCCAGTCTGATCATCCCTTGCACCTGGTCTATCTACATCTGGATCATCCCTGCCCCCCAGTACCTTTTAGGACTCCTTAATCTGCTGAGCCCATCTTGGGCCCATATTGATTGTATTTCTGCTGCCGTTTCACAGTCCCTAGTAGTTCTCCTCACTCCAGTCAGTCCATTCTGGGTATGGTCTGGTCTCCTCTCTTGGGGATGCAGCCGTGCAGTGAAGGAGTTCTGGCTGGGGATTGGAGTGGCTTCCCCTGGAGCCCCATCTGTGTTGTCACTCTAAAGGCCCAGGGTCAGCTCCTCCTGTGCTTCACCATCCTGTCCAGACCCTGCTCTGCTGCCCAGTGTTTGTCTATGTGGTGATGCCGCTGGGCTTGGTCCACCCATCTTCGCTGCTACCCTGACTCCTCTGTGGCTTTACCCCGTTTTCTCTGCCTGGGTTTGGATCACTTCCTGCCTATAGGTGCTGGGGCAGTTGCTGGAGACCCACGGAGCAAATGAGCCAGCTTTGCTGTTTTCTTTTTCTAGACTTATCACCAGACCCCACCACCCATCTTCTCCTTTCGAGAAAGGATGACTCACAAGAGTCTTGTCTACCTCTGGTTCCTGTGCAGGTATTTAATTTTGATAGTTTTAAGGGAGGGGAAGCTTCAGAAAAAAAGTTTTTTAGGTGCCCACATGCAGGCGGAAACCCATTCCTAAGTGAACTGCTACTGTTTTAGTCTAATTTAGGTTGGCAAAGAGCCAGCACTTTTCTAAAGCATTTCGGGGCAGGGAGCACTGAGGATATTGGCATTGCTTATTGCTAAGCACATGGATACAAGTATATGCTTGATATGTAACCAAAGTAAGTTAAACTCCTTATTTATAGATGAGGAAAACTGAAAATTGGGGGCCAAGGGGCGGTGAAGTGACTTGTTCTATGATACACAGCTAGTAGGAATAGTAGCACTGGAATTTGAATTTCTTGCCATCCCATTCCAACCCTGGGTGCTTTTACTACCTCCCACTATCTCCCAAGCATGGGTATTTTAGGAAATATAGAACATTTTCTCAGTAATACAGACTTCTCTACTCTCCTTTCTGCATACTCTCTTATTTTTCCTTTAACAACAACAGAGATGGAGTCTTGCTATGTTGCCCATGCTAGACTCAAATGATCTTCCTATCTCAGCCTCCCGAGTTGCTGGGACTACTAGGCATGAGCTACTATGCCTGGCTTCACATCATTTATTCTTAGGCCACTTTGATGCTTTTTCATTGATGCTCTTTATAGACATAATGAAGTAAAAGTTTATCTAGGATATATGCTGGGAGGTGAGGAAGACTTAGGTAGAGAGGTTACAAGCCAGTTGTTACTGCTTACCTCAATTTCAGACATACTTCCTCCAGCCCTCTCTAAACTACCCACCAGTCTTCGCCCCTCTTTTCTTAGTTCTGTGGCACTTGCCCTGGGTGCCCTAACTGTATGGCATGCTGTTCTCATCAGTCGAGGTGAGACTAGCATCGAAAGGCACATCAACAAGAAGGAGAGACGTCGGCTACAGGCCAAGGGCAGAGTGAGTAGGGTTAAAGGCTCCGGGTGGGTAGGTGGGTAACTGAACCTGCTCTCCTGTAAACAGGCCATGGGCAGGGCTGACTAGGGCAAGCATTGTAAAAGGCCAGAACTACTCTACCTGAGCTTTAGCTTAGCCAGTTTAGTCTCAAAAATTAGAAGTTCAAAGAAACATGTGTTTTTCTTGGCTCCAGGTATTTAGGAATCCTTACAACTACGGCTGCTTGGACAACTGGAAGGTATTCCTGGGTGTGGACACAGGAAGGTAATGTAAGACACACAGACTAATGCGGTCCAACAGAATGCTGTGATGAGAAAGATGTTCTGTGCCTGTGAGCACTTAGAACATGGCTAGTGGCTACTGTGTTAGCACAGTTCTAGACTCTACGAATAGACATCATTGTTCATTTGAACCTAAGAGGCTTGAGGCCAACACTGTGTGGTTTTAAGTAACAGATAAGGCTTAAACATGACTACAGTAGAATCCTAGGAAAGCTGTGCTCAGGAAGGGTCCTCTGGTTGTAGGATGCGGTGGCCATCAGTCACCTCTCACTTGGAGAGCAGTGTCTAGAGTTCAAGCCAATAATTTGTGAGATGAAAATAATCTACTTGTCACAGAGGCCCTAAGACAGTAATTGGAGCTACCTCTCAGCCCAAGACAAGGGGAAACAATTTTTCTTTCTTTTTTTTTTTTTGAGATGGAGTCTTGCTCTGTTGCCCAGGCTGGAGTGCAGTGGCGCGATCTCGGCTCACTGCAAGCTCCGCCTCCGGGGTTCATGCCTTTCTCCTGCCTCAGCCTCCCAAGTAGCTGGGACTACAGGTGCCCGCCACCACACCCGGCTAATTTTTGTTTTGTATTTTCAGTAGAGATGGGGTTTCACCATGTTAGCCAGGATGGTCTTGATCTGACCTTGTGATCCGCCCGCCTCGGCCTCGCAAAGTGCTGGGATTACAGGTGTGAGCTACCGCGCCTGGCTGGGGAAACAATTTTTCAAATGGCAGTTACTGAGGCAATAACAATTAGATGAGCAGACGTGCCTTCCCTCCACCCTTTCCCATGTACATGACACTCCTATCACTGTGCTTAAAGTGGACCTTTAGAAGTTGAGCTCGAAACCTCAAAAGGCCTTCAAGGCACCAAAAGGTACATTTGTTGGATAAAATTGGGCAGAAAAAATTAGAACTTTTGTTACTTTCATGATTGACATCAAGGTAGCTTCAGGATACCTTGATGTATGCTTGTTAAGGAATGATGATCGGGAAGGACCAAGAATTCTTGGAACTCAGAGACATTTCTCTTTTCTCTTCTAGGCATTGGCTTACTCGGGTGCTCTTACCTTCTAGTCACCTGCCCCATGGGAATGGAATGAGCTGGGAGCCCCCTCCCTGGGTGACTGCTCACTCAGCCTCTGTGATGGCAGTGTGAGCTAGACTGTGTCAGCCACGACTTGAGCACTCATTCTGCTTCCTATGTTATTTCAAGGGCCTCCAAGGGCAACTTTTCTTGGAATCCTTGATCAAAAAGAGCCAGTGGGCCTGCTTTAGGGTACCATGCAGGACAATTCAAGGACCAGCCTTTTTGCCACTGCAGAAGACAGACACAATATGGAGAAATCTTAGGACTGACATCCCTTTACTCAGGCAAACAGAAGTTCCAACCCCAGACTAGGGGTCAGGCAGCTAGCTACCTACCTTGCCCAGTGCTGACCAGGACCTCCTCCAGGATACAGCACTGGAGTTGGCCACCACCTCTCCTACTTGCTGTCTGAAAAAACACCTGACTAGTACAGCTGAGATCTTGGCTTCTCAACAGGGCAAAGATACCAGACCTGCTGCTGAGGTCACTGCCACTTCTCACATGCTGCTGAAGGGAACAAAAATAAAGGTATTCGATTTTTAAAGATATGTAGCTTTTCACTCTCTGCCTCACAATAGGGCAGGGAAGGGGAAAGTCAGGGTCAAAACCTAGTGAGTTGGTGTTCTGGTCATGCCTCCTTTTTTTTTTGGAGACGGAGTCTCACTGTCTCGTAGACTGGAGTGCAGGGGTGCGATCTCGACTCAGTGCAACCTCCGCCTCCTAGTTTCAAGTGATTCTTGTGTCTCAGCCTCCCAAGTAGCTGTGATTAAAGGCATGTGCCACCATGTCTAATTTTTTGTATTTTTAGTAGAGATGGGGTTTCACCCTGTTGGCCAGTCTGGTCTTGAATTTCTGACCTCCAGTGATCCATGCGCCTCAGCCTCCCCAAATGCTGGGATTATAGGCATCAGCCACCATGCCCAATCTAATTTTTTAAAAAATTATTTGTAGAAATGGGTTCTTGCTGTATTGCCAGGGCTAGTCTGAAACTCCTAGCCTCAAGTGATCAGCCTGCCTCAGCCTCCTAAGGTGTTGGGCTTACAGGCCAGTCCCTGTCATTGTTCCTCCAGCTTGGTGCAGTGGCCCCTTGGGTTATATGAAGCATATGTGGGGTGGGGGAAATATCTGACAGCCCCTTACCAAAAGAAATCTTTATTCTTCAGCAGGTACACACATCCACCAGCCTTGGTCCTCAGGGCCACACTCATATGCACTCACCCCTCAGCAGCATATCGCCCCTTTTCTGACATACCAATGCAAGAGACCCAGGACCCTAGATCTTTCTTCAAACACAAGTGTCTCACACACACTTATTTCACAAATCCACTGGAAATCTGGACTCTTAAGTTCCTTGTACAGCCATGCAACAGAGGCCTAGCATTTGTGCTGTGTCTGTGGGAAAGGCAGTCAGAGGCCAGTGGTTTCCCTGCTTTGGGGACGATGGCTCGATAGTAATTCCAGGTTAGATTGTCAGAACAGTCTAGGCCAGGACTGAGGGCTCAGCTGCCAGGACTCCCCAGCAGAAACCTGTAGGCAGAAAGAAAGTTGGCGGCATTAGTGGTGAGGCTCATTTTGGTCCCATCTCTCCCCATGACCTAGAAACTCACCATTCCCCCCTGGCTGACACTGCTTCCTTGCGCACCAGTCTCTTCTTGTCGTCCAGGGGTTTGGCTAAGGCCCGGATCACCTGTGGTTTGTACGGCAGCAGCTGTGGAGTCAGAGGATATAGAGGATATAATCAACCTTGCTCATCCAAGGCAGCTGAAAGTACCACTTTTTTGATTCTGTACAACTAATATTCTGAGGAAAGCAAAACATCTTTAGCGATTCCAAGGGATGTTAAGTGGCAGGATGACCATTCTGTTACCTTCCGGGCCCAAGGAAAATAATCCTTGGGCCCAGAATTACAAGATCTGCACCTTGTAATTCAGATCTCAATTACACAGCAGGGTGGCCAAGCCCACTTGACTAAGGCAAAAAGGTACTTACATGTCTCTTCTGAGACGTTCCCAGGCCAAGGAGGGACACCTGAGGTACTTACCACAGGGGTGGGCAGGCGAGTGAGAGCATGCATGCATTGCAGTGCGGCGATCCGGACAGCCTGGAACACAACCACAAGGAGGTGAGAGCATGCCCAGGGAGAGATGCTGGTGCCTAGAAGAGTTGCTGGGGCTCAACGCACCATGGAAGGGCTAGAGCTGAGGTTCAGAAACTTGGTGACGAGGGTGTCCACGTGAAGACTCATGACTTGGGGTGCTTCCAGTAGAAGAGGCTGAAGGCAGCTGAGGGTGGAGAGCTGTACCACACAGTCAGGGCAGGACAGGGCCTCCAGCAGCAAGGAAAGAAGCTAAGGGGCAATGGGCAAGGTGGGGGATGGCCACATTGTGAAGATCCTGGTTCTTGTCCCTTCCTCTTTCTAGCCCCATCTGAGGAAGAATAGCTTTGTCCTTTGCTTAGAAGCTCTGCCTGCAGGACTTACCGTGGGCAGCTCTGGCAAGAGCACAGGCTTGGGCAGCCTGTTAAGTACATGAGAAAGACCCTTCAAGTAGTTTGGCTTCACATCTGTAAAAAATGGAAAGGCTTAGAAGAGAAATTGGACTTCGATATATAGCTTGAGAATTCAATCCTGATCTGTGATGAGGCTGAGACATCAGCCTACAAAGGGGTGAAAAAGTCCTTCACGCTCAGAATAAGCAAGATACACCCATCAAAGGAAGAAGTGGGACAAGAATCTAGAAGTTTAGTCTTCTAGGCACAGACCACAATATAGCTCTAAAGAAGCAAGTGGCTCCTAAATTATCTTGGGGAATGTGGCCAAGCAAAGGAGAGGTGTGTATATGTGGGGCCTTTCTTTCAGACTCCTCACCTTGGGGAGCAGCATGGAAGCCCTGGACCAAAGCAGGCACATTATCAGTGAAGAACCGCTGGCGGAACATGATCCGCACTTCAGCATGGCCAGCACGAGTCAACACATCAGTGCAGTCAGACATGAGCAGAGAGAAGCCATCAGCTGCTGCTGGACCTAATTCTGGGTCATTCAGGAGGTCCATGAGCTGGAGAAAAAAGCCTTTGAGGTACATCAGGGAAGAAGATCTTAAGTGCCAAAGATGAGAATGGGGCTGGGTGTGGTGGCTCATGCCTGTAATCCTAGCACTTTGGGAGGCCAAGGCAGGTGGACTGCTTGAACCTAGGAGTCTGGGCAACATGGCCAGACCCAGTTCTTACAAAAAATACAAAAATTAGCTGGGTGTGGTGGGGTGCCCCTGTAGTCCCAGCTACTTGGGAGGCTGAAGTGGGAGGATCACTGAGCCTACGGAGGTTGAGGCTGGAGTGAGCTGTGATCGCACCACTGCACTCCAGCCTGGGTAACAGAGTGAGACCCTGTCTCCAAAAAAAAAAAAAAACCCCACACAGAGGAGGATGGAAGTCCTTGGGAGGAATAGGAGCAACAAGAAAGTTTGTTTAGGTCCTGGGTTCTCCTGTCTCCAGAAAGGACGTACCCGGGCTGTAAGGCAGGAGCTGAGAGGATGGTATCTGAGCACTAGGGCCTTTGTTACCTGTAATTGGAGACACAGAGAGCAATTGGGGAATGACACTCAAACCCCAGAACCCAGAGACATAGATGTTTATAGTTTAGGGTCAAACAGGGACATTTTATTTAACCAGACATAACTGCCTCTCTGTCTAAACAGACTCTACTCCAACTCCTTACCCAGAGAAGAAGAGTGAAGGCCTGACTACGACAGGGCCCAGAGCCCAGGCCAGCCTCCACTTTGTCCACAGCCAGCTGTAGGAATTCATCCAGCTGTTGCCCTAAAAAGGAGAGGAAATGGTGACATAAAGACTACACATTTTCCCTTTAACAATGAAGGATGCAAATCACTTAAGTGCAGAGCTCCCTGAGAAGCTGTTAGAAAGGGAAAATACCATTTTTGCCTGTGGACAAAATGATTGGACACCTGCATAAGAGCCTGGTATTCTCATAATACAGAGGTGCTGCCATTTGAAAAGAGAGGGTTGTCACTAGCCCCACTGTAGGGAGTAGGATGGCAGAACTAGATTCTTTGTGCTCCCTTCTCTTCTTAGGTACTATAAAGCTCTGCCCAACTGTGGTCTTGATGCTTTTCCCACAGGCAGTCCCAGGACAGTGCTTGAGCAGTTGAAGCCCTATTAATGTTATTAGCAAGCTCCTTTTAAAAAGAGAATGAGAACTGAGCTATAAGATTTCACGGGTAGTTGATTGTGGGAGGCTCCTTACACAGTCTGATCTCAGTACCTGCAGGGTGCTTGTTGAGGAGTCCTGCAAAGCACTTGGCAGCAGCGGTAGAAGAAAAGGGGCAGCTGTGGCAGCAGCTCAGTTCCAAAAGCTCCCGCATGAGTTGGTTCAGCTGAGGTATTTCCACCTACAGAAAACCTGGCCATGTAATGGACCCAGAGAACACCTGAACTCCAAGAGAACCAGTACACAGTGGCAGCAGGGACCGGGATGGATAAGAACTAACTCCTCTGGTGGGGGAAGTAAAAGATCAGCTTAGCCTGTGGCAAATTTCAACCCAAAGTCACCTGGGATCCATTTCCCCTTGTCAAGGTTAAATAACGGTACTTCCCAAATGTGCTCACTTACATTTCGAGGCAGGGAGCAGACAAAGGCCATAAGCAGTGCAATCAGCCGCCTCTGCCCCGAGGCGTCATCCTATAAAAGAAGCAGAGCCCGATCAAGCCTGCCAGCAATAGGCTTGTCTGCCCCTCTACCCATTCCAGATTAGCCCTAAAAAAACCAGCTTGAAGGATGTAAGTTCTAAGACTGTCACCTGGAATGGCTGGAATCGGCTCGGGAAGCTGTTTTCAGGCAGAAAGGAGACGTTGCCATCCAAGAAGAGGGGCACAATGTGTGTGACACTCTGGGCAGCTAACCTGGGGGCAAAGTACTAGGTATGACCAAGGAGCTAGGATTCTAAAGCAGCCCTCTCCTCCACAGACATGCTTTTCAACCTGGGGTTCAAATTAGGATCACCAAGTCAATGGGACATGCCCTGATCATTCATGCATTGAACAAATACTAATTTGGCACATATTATGTGCCAGTAATCATTTATATTCAGGTTCCCATCTGGGCAGTCAAGGTATGTTTTAAAATGCCCTACAGGTAATTCTTAAGCCCATCTGCAGCTAAGAACCACTGGTCCATGGCTTCCCACCCTCATAGTCCATGATGCTAAGAGCCCCTTCCTTTTGTTTTGTCAGCAAAACTTACAAGACAATTAACTGCACCCACATTTACATATAGGTAAAAGGACAGCTGACAAGGCAGCTACCTGTTGCTTCTTCCCAAGAATGCTATCCTCCCTGGGTTCAGGCCACATCCATGATTATACTTACTCAGGGCTCAGGTGGGTGGTAGCAGTGCCAATGACAGACACCATGGCAGCCAACACCTCATCCTCCAACAGTACTTTTTTCAGAACTGAGGGCTCCTTCTCTGCAAAACATACACATGCACACAATCACAAGACCATGACGGGTTCAAGAAATGGATGATTGGGTTCTGTCACCATCACTGACTCTGGGGCTTGACTCTAGCCATGACAGCAGTTCTTAATCTGGCCTCTGGTAGTGCTGTAGTCCTGAGAACCAGCAGGGCACTAGAAACAGGAGTGGTCTGACCTGGGGCCACAGAGCACTCTTGAGAACTCAGCACAGTCCTTAGACTAAGCCAACAGTGGGAAAGAAGGATAGCTAAGATGAACATTCTTAACATAAGAAATAGAAATGTTGTCCCTGGTGTTCATGGAGATGCAAAGAAAAAAAAACACAGTAATGTTGGTTTCTGAAAAAATTAAAAACATGCATTTTTCTTCATGAGTCATTATTTATAGCAACTATCATATATTGAGTACTTCCTGTGTGGCAGGTACTACACACTATCTTATTTAGTCCTTACCAACTACCCTGTGAAACAGATTTTCTTTTTTTTTTTTTTTGAGACAGGAACAGGATCTCGCTCTGTCACCCAGGCTTGAGTGCAGAGGCACAATCATGGCTCACTGCAGCCTTGAACTCCTGGGCTCAGGTTATCCTCCCACCTCAGCCTCTTGAGCAGCTGGGACTATAGGTATGCACCACTATCCTGACTATTTATAGGAACAGGGTCCCCTGTGTTGCCCAGGCTGGTCTCAAAACTCCTGGACTCAACTGATCCTCCTATCTTGGCCTCCTGAAGTGCTGGGATTACAGGTGTGAACCATGGCGCCAGCCTAGACGGTACTCTATCTCCTTCTTACAAGTGAGGAAATTGAGGCTTGGAAAGGCTGAATATCTTCACCTAAATTAGCACGCGGTAGAGCTGAGGCTGAAACCCAACCAGGTGGGCTTGACTCCAGAGTCCAATTCTAAGTAAACTAATCACATAGCACTTCAAGGGGAAAAGGTGTGCATTCTTTTGAATGTTGCTAACACTAGTAGATTTTGGTTCCTGCCATTGGTCAGGGTGGCACCCTTTGCTATGAAATGAAATCTCACTCTGAGGACAAAGGATTCAAAATAAACCTCTGATGATACAAAACACAGTACCAATACCCAGAGGGTGGCAGTGGTGGTCAACACCAGCAGAGGGCAGAGTTCCCAAAGGCCAGAAAGGAGAGGTGTAAAGTTACCTGGCATAGAGGCCTGCACAGCCAAGGCAAGCAGGCAAGGTATAGCTGTCTGGTGGAAATACCAGCAGCTCTCAGGGTCCTGCTGACATTTTTCTGCCACCTGTTTGAGGCTCTGACAGACAGCAATAACGTCACTGGATTGTGCAACCATATTCCCTGTTGGTGAGAAAGTGTTCTCTGTAAGGTTTTCTTAAAAGCACTTTCAGGTATTTCCAATACACAGCAGATGAGAAGAACAAAGATGAGCGAAGAGACCAAGAGTGCCTTATTAAAAAGCTGAGTCACTTTATTCTCCTGGCTGTTTTTTCTGATCTATTCAGACTTCATAGTTGAGACTTGCTCTGTCCCAGGCTCTGCAGCAGAAACACTTGTATATATTCTCCCCTTATTTTTCGTAACAACCCTAGAAGTATAATTTCCCTCACTCTATAGAGAAGGACATGCAGGCACAATGAAATAAAAGATCAGTGGCTTTTCCAGGGTCACAGGAAGTGCAAAGTCAGGAATCAAGCCCAAGTTATAATCCAAGTCTAGTATTCATTCTACTATGTAACAGCTGCTGGATCAACCATGGTAGGCCTGAATCTACCCACAGGGCAGGCTGCTGTCACTTTTGCCTTGGAGCACTGCTTCTCAAACTCAACGGTCTCTGAGTTACCAGGGGACACTGTTAAAATGCAGATTCTGATCAGTGAGGGCCTGAGATTCTGCACTTCTAACAAGCTCCCAGATGACGCCCATGCTGCTGGTTAACAGACCATCTTTTGAGCACCATGGCCTTAGGGTGATGCCTCTCAATTCTGCCCCACATGAAAATTACCTACTTTTTTTTTTTTTTTTTTTTTTTTGGAGACAGGGCTTTACTCCTGTTGCCCAGGTCAGGCTGGAGTGCAATGAAGCGATCTCGGCTTGCTCCAACCTGCACCTCCCGGGCTCAAAGTGATCCTCCTGCCTTAGCCTCCCAAGTAGCTGAGACTACAGGTGCATGCTACTGCTCCTGGCTAATTTTTGTATTTTTTGTAGAGATGGGGTTTCGCCATGTTGCATAGGCTGGTCGGGTCTCAAACTCTTGAGCTCAAGTGATCCATCAGCTTTGGCCTCCCAAAGTGCTGGGATTACAGGCGTAAGCCACCACACCTGGCCTGGCACTTTTTTTTTTTTTTTCCTGAGACAGAGTCTCACCCTGTCTGCCCAGGCTGGAGTGCAATGTCACGATCTTGGCTCACTGCAAACTCCGCCTCCAGGGTTCAAATGATTATCCTGCCTCAGCCTCCGGAGTAGCTGGGATTATAGGCGCCTGCCACCACACCCAGATAATTGTTAGTAAAGACGGGGTTGCACCATGTTGGCCAGGCTGGTCTCCAACTCCTGACCTTGTGATCTGCCCGCCTCAGCTTCCCAAAGTGCTGGGATTACAGGCGTGAGGCACTATGCCCGGCCCTTTTTTTCTTTTGAGACAGAGTTTCACTCTATCGCTCAGGCTGGCCAAGCTGGAGTGCAGTGGTGCAATCTCAGGTCACTGCAACCTCCGCCTCCCAGGTTCAAGAGATTCTCCTGCCTCAGCCTCCCTAGTAGCTGGGATTACAGGCGCATGCCACCATGCCCAGCTAATTTTTTTGTATTTTTAGTAGAGACGGGGTTTCTCCACGTTGGCTAAGTTGGTCTCAAATTCCTGACCTCAAGTGATTCACTGGCCTTGGCCTCCCAAAGTGCTGAGATTACAGGCATGGGCGGCGGCTCTGGCTGGGTACTCTTAATAGTACTATTGCCCAAGTCCCATCCCTCCTCAGAGACTGATTTAGTTGGACGCAGGCATCAGTATTTTTTTTTTTTTAAGAGTTGATTGTGTTACTCTTATGTATAGCTACAGCTAGAACCACTGCCTTAGAGGCATCAACTCCAAACTTGACTACAGCTCCCCATTCAGCCCAGTCCCTTGGTTATTATTCCTAGTAGTTACCTCTGTTCACCTGCCAGAGATGCTGCAGCAGCAGAGGCAGTGTCTCCTTGACGATGCTGGGATGTGTTGATACAGCTGACAAGGCTTGCAGACAGCACAGATGCCGGGAGCATTGGATGTGCTCATCTCCTTTAGTCAAATTTGACTCCCCTGAAAGCAACCCATAAGATGAAGGTTCACTGTGTGATAGCAAGCACGAAGGCCCCAAAGCCTTGCTGGGAAGGGATGCGCCACAGAGGATTAGAGACACATACCTACACGCAGCTCCTCAGCGAGCTTGGGTATGAGGTGGCTGCTGAAGGCCACAGGGTAGAGAGCAGCCAGGGTTCCTGATGCTTCCAGTGCTGCCACCCTGCTGGAGGCGCAGAGCAGATGAGCAATGGCTGAGCCTTGGCTCACAGCTCTCTTGCCTAGGTCTGATATTAGGCAGATTCAGGAGTGTGAGCTCCCAACACCTCCTTGCCAAAGAGTAGAACTCAAGTACCTACCCCACTGAGTTTGACAGGGTTTCTTAAAGCCTAAGAAGAGAGCAGTCCTACATCTCTCCAACCGGTTAGCAGCCAGAGCCTAACACAGAGCTCACCTCCCCTAAGGAGAGCCAAGGGTCAGAAGCACAGAGCCCTGGTCCTAGCTTGATCTGTTGCTGCCAATACAGAGGCAGGGAACAGCGTGCTCTATATCTCACTGCTTTAAATTCTCACCAACTCTGGGAATCCTCCTCCAGGAAGCTCAGTCTGTACAGGTGACCCACTGCCAGCTCCAAGTCCTCAGAAGATAGGAGATCTGTAGTTAGAAGGGAACATGAATCTCATCTTTCGTCCCCTGCAGCCATCACAACCCTTCCAAGCTCTTATTAGAAATCCCAAATCATCCAGAGTTGCAGTGAGAACAGGATAGTAAGGCTGCTTTTCACTAAGGCAGCCTTACAAGAAAAGGACCAATATCCTTCTCTTCTCTCTTTCCCTTAAGATGTACCTGGCTGGGCACCCAAGACTGTGAGTGTACGGATGCCAACAAGCTGAAGCTGGGTGCTGGGGTCTGTTAGGGCCACGAATACCAGTGAGCACAGCTGGTCCTTGAAGCCATTCAGAGGCCTTTGATCTAGGGAGAGACAGAGGCCAGGTTAGAAGGAAGCCATTACATTCCATATCCCTGACTAAGCTGTGATATACAGACAACCTGGGGTAGATTTTTTTTTTTTTGAGACAAGGTCTCTGTTGCCCAGGCTGGAGTGCAGTGGCACAATCTGGGCTCACTGCAGCCTCTGCCTCCCAGGTTCAAGCTATTCTCCTGCCTCAGCCTCCTGAGTAGCTGGGACTACAGGCATGTGCCAACATACCTGGCTAATTTTTGTATTTTTAGTAGAGACAGGGTTTTTCACCATATTGGCCAGGCTGGTCTTGAACTTCTGACCTCAAGTTTTCCACCTGCCTTAGCCTACCAAAGTGCTGGGATTATAGGTGTGAGCCACCATGCCCCGCCTCCTGGGGCAGATTTAAAGAGCTTAATCCACTGGGTATCCAGGAAGCACACTGAGAAAAATAAACAGATCTCATCCATCTCATCTATTAGTGTTCTCTTGTGCTACAACCTCAGAATAGGACCATTGTTCTAGACTACTTTTCCACAGCACTCTTTGCCCTGCTGTCCTTTATAGTCTGCAGTGTTCAACAGTCCCCAGAGCACTGCAATGGAAGGCAACCTCACCTCTGTCTTCATAGCTCCATTTCTGCTGCAGCTTCAAGAAACCCAGGAGCATTTCAAGGATTGTCCGCCGCTGGCTGCTCTGTAATGTTTCAAGGGGTACTGGAGTCAAAGAATATTTTAAGGGATTTCAATCCTGCTACTCTGGATGTAGGGAGAAACCTTTCTTTCGTCCAAGAGATGGGGGTTTTGCTATGCCACAGTCAGGCTGGAATACAGTAGCATGATTATAGCTCACTGCAGCCCCGACCTCCTAGGTTCAAGTGATTCTCTTGCCTCAGCCTCCTGAGTAGCTGCGACTACAGATGCGTGCCACCTTATCCAGCTAATTTAAATTTTTTTTTTTTTTTTTTTTGTAGAGATGTGGTCTTGCTATGTTGCCCAAGCTGGTCTTTAAATCCTAGCCTCAAGTGATTCTCCCGCCTTGGCCTCCCAAAGTGCTGGGATTACAGGCATGAACCAGCATGTCCTGCTTGGCTAATTAAAAATAAATTTTGTTTTTTAGAGATGGGATCTCGCTTTGTTGCCCAGGCTGATCTTGAACTCCTGGCTTCAAGCAATCCTCCCTTCTTGGGAGAATGATCCTTTTATGTAAGAGACAGGGAAAAAGTGAGTAAGGGAAGCAGCAGCAGCAGCAGCTAATGGGAGCAAAACCCAAGATCTACTATGTCGGCCCCAGCTAAAACTTAGCACTCTGAGAAAGGGAACCTAGCACACAGGTCCCATCATTCCCCCAAAGATTCTGCTCCCTTACCTGATTGTGCTTGTGGAACTGTTCCAGCAGTAAAGGCAGGACATTGCTGGTGATATAGTCACAGGCCCGGGCAGATGCACCTGCAGCTGCCTGCAACAGCTTGGCACTAGGCCACACGAGTTTCATATCCGGTTCACACAGGTGGTGCCTGCAGTCTAGAGAAGCAGCACATCACAGACCTGGGGAGGAGGCCAAATGGTGCCTGACTCCCCTACAGTCCACAGAGGTTGAAGACTGAGACCCATAACAGTTTGCAAGCAGTTAACACTCAAATTGTTTTCAATTCAGAGTAGGGCTATTGCCCCCAGATCACCAAATATATTGGGGCTAAACAAGAAAGGTCACTGGCCCTTAAGGAATGTCATTTATTTATTTATTTTTTTTTAAATTTGAGACAGAGTTTTGCTCTTGTTGCCCAGGCTGGAGTGCAGTGATACGATCTCAGCTCACTGCAACCTCTGCCTTCCAGTTTCAAGCGATTCTCCTGCCTCAGCCTCCTGAGTAGCTGGGATTACAGGTGCCCACCACCACGCCCGGCTAATTTTTGTATTTTTAGTAGAGACGAGGTTTCACCATGTTGGCTAGGCTGGTCTTGAACTCCTGACCACCCACCTCGGCCTCCTAAAGTGCAGGGATTACAGGCGTGAGCCACCGCACCCGGGCAAGGAATGTCATTTCTATTGTGCTCACTCCCCTTCCTGGCTGCCACAGCCCCATTACCCTGTAGAATGTTGCTAAGGAAGGAGTCAAGGAGGTCCTCAGCATCAGCCCTCAGCACAGAACGAGACAAACACGCAGTCAGGGAGTGGAGGGCCGCCAGGCCCTCTGCCTCCACCCGCTCACTTGCCGTCTGGAACACCTGTCAGGGAGGGATCCCATGGCTACTGAGGTGAGCCTGCACCAGATGAGACCCCACCAATCCACTGCCTATTTCCTTGTTGGAGAGGAGAGTGAGAACCTCTAGGACACAGAAATGGAAATTAACACGTCAACTGAGTGTCTTCTCAACTGGTGTGTTCTTACCAAGTCCTTAGTCACACTCAGGACAGAGACACACACTTTCTGAGAAACAGAAAGCCAACTCTAAGCAGTGGTTCTGCTCACCTTTCTATTCACCACGGTGCCAGAGGCACCATAACCTGCACTCCTTGCCACAGAAGGACAAGAAGTGGGTAATGTGCAAAGGTGATCAACTGCTCTTACCAAGCAGCTGACCGTCACATAGGGACTCTCTCTCGTCATTCAACTAGAATTATGTCCCCCTGCTTGCCTCCTGAATAACCAGGCATAATACCTTGGCCCTGGGGATGACAGAGGGAAAAGGACAGGATGTATTATTTCCCCTCATGCCTGCCAATTGAGAGTTAATAGTAGTGAATTTATCTGACTAACACTCACCTCTCTGCGGATAGAAGCCCAAAGGCTGGGGAGGAAGTCCTTCAGCTCCTTCTGTCCATACACAGCACAGCAAGCATTCTGCCAAGGAAACCGCTGTTATCAGTTATGTGCACACTCAGACACCTAGGATGTGCAGGTACCTCAGCATAAGGACACCTGGAGGAGCCTTGGTCTCAGCAGAAAAACCAGTGAAGATTTTTAACAGTCCTACTCAGGGAACAGAAAAATAGGAGATTACCCTGGTTGATGAAATAGAAGCCTAAAGAGGGAGTGCTGCTCAGCCTTTCCTCAGTTACTATGGGATGGGACACAACAATATGCAGCTGGGGGCTTCAGGTCGACACAGAGGCCCAAATCCTGGGTGTCCTCTTCTGAGGCCCATGAACTGTTCCTTGGCTATCCAAGAATCTATATCCTTTAGTACCCCTAACTTGTCAAAAGGTAGCTGGGTCCTGCAAGGAGAAAAATCACTCACCAGAGTCTGTAGAGAATCCAACTTGGCACTCAGAACCTCAGAATCCACTTTCTCAATCAACAGGGGCAGCAGAAACTGTGGGACAGAAGCAAGATCTTAAGCCTGAGATGGGTAGTATGTCAGTCACATCAAGTCCTCAGAAGCAGGTACTACATCAAGGAGCTATACTGAAGTCAGGAGCTATGAATGTGAGCTAACTTCCTGCCAAGCAGTGGCCAGAGCCCCACTACCTCAAAAACAGGCAAGCTGACAAAGTTACAGGATTTTAAAAGACAGCACCATATAGGGATTGGGTTTATTTATTTATTTATTTATTTATTTATTTATTTATTTATTTTGTGTAGGAGGGGACGGGGTCTCCCTATGTTGCCCAGGCTGGACTTGAACTCCTGGGTTTAAGTGATCCTTTCCACTCAGACTCTCCTGAGTAGCTGGGACTATAGGTGTGTGCCACTGAATCCAGCTCTGGATTATGAAGAGATGCTAAAGTTTTCTATATCGAAGGTTTGAAGATATCTGCCACATAAGACACTTGTAGGGTGTCATGCCCTAAAATGTATACCAGATCTTTTTTTCTCCATGCTTTTACTGCTCTTTCTTCAGAACCTTCTATGGGCAGAGGCTATACACCCTAATTTGGCTAGACCCACCTCAGCGAATCGTGGTGTAGAAGCCAGCACAGCGCGAAGACTCAGGATGAGGTCTTCTCTCTGGATACCATGGGGGTCATTAGGTGGCTGGAAAAGGGAGAAGGGCTGTGGGTTTGTGTAACATTTCAGACCACCCTTGAACCCAGGCTTGAACCTGGTAACCCTGCAGAACAGGGTGATACTCATACCCAATCAGGGAAGACAGTAAGATAATGACGCCTCAGCAAGAAGACATGCTTGACCTTTTATGTATTCCTTGGGAACTTTTGTCTTTAGGCATTTTTAAAGATCTGATTACACATTTTCTATCATTTCACCACTAAGAGATAAGCATGCTTAACTTTCTCGTGTATTGCTTTCTTCTCTGATATATATTGTTACTATGTGCTAGTATATACTGTTTCTGTATACTTAAAGATAATTTTGTACATGCAGTTTTTAATTTTTTTCACTTAACATATTAAGAACATTTTTATGGTATTATTCTTTCATAGCATTAGTTTTAGTGGCTATGATTTCATTTTGTGGTTGTACCAGTTTATCTAAATAATTCCTTGTTGATGGACATTTCCATTTTCTTCACCCTTATAAAAAGCTGTAAATCTGAAAACAGAAAGCCTTGATGGTTTCTGTACCAAGACGACAGATTGAAAACATAAATCAGGTTTTCCTTTTCCTCTTCGCAAACTCCACCAAAAACACAGTAAAAGAAGGGATTTACTTTTTTTTTTTTGGAGATGGAGTCTTACTCCGTCACCCATGCTGGACTGCAGTGGCTCAATCTTGGCTCACTGCAACCTCCACCTCCTAGGTTCAAGTGATTCTCATGTCTCAGCCTCCCAAGTAGCTGGGGTTACAGGTGCGCCAACACACCCGGCTAATTTTTGTATTTTTTGTAGATATAGGGTTTCACCATGTTGGCCAGGCTGGTGTGGAACTCCTGACCTCAAATGATCCACCCGCCTCAGCCTCCCAAAGTGCTGGGATTACAGGCGTAAGCCATCGAGCCTGGCCTGGTTTTTGTTTTCATGACTGTACTTTGATAGAAAAGATAAAACTGTGGAATTATCTTATAAAGTAACAAAAAGACAGAGGTACAAAATAGAAAACAAAACGTCAGAAAATCAGAGGTCCAACAAAAGATTAATGAGAGTTCCAAAATGAAGGAACAGAGAAAAGAGAGGGGAAGAAATCATCAATTAAACAATTCAAGAGAAATTTACAGGACTAATGGACATGAGTTACTACTGACAGGGCCTACTACTAAGTGCCCAACAGTGCATGAAATAGACCAATACCAAGGCACATCACTGTGAAGTTTCAATATATTGGGGAGAACCAAACTTACCAGTTTCTAGAGAGGAAGAAAAAAATGGTAAATACGAAGTTTATGAAACAGAAGAAATTCAGACTTCTCCACAGCAAATGAAAACTAGATAACTAGACTTATTTATTTATCTATTTGAGATGGAGTTTTGCTCTTGTTACCCAAGCTGGAGTGCAATGGCACGATTTTGGCTCACTGCAACCTCTGCCTCCAGGATTCAAGCGATTCTCCTGCCTTAGCCTCCCGAGTAGCTGGGATTAACAGGCACATGCCACCACGCCCGGCTAATTTTTTTGTATTTTTACTAGAAATGGGGTTTCACCATGTTAGCCAGCAGCTGGTCTTGAACTCCTGACCTCAGGTGATCCGCCTGCCTTGGCCTTCCAAAGTGTTGAGATTATAAGCGTGAGCCACCACGCCCAGCCAATAACTAGATTTAAATGTAGCAATGCCTTCAAAATCTTAGGAGAAAATAATTTCTTTTTTTTTGGTTACTGAGTCTGGCTCTGTCTTCCAGGCTGGAGTGTAGAGGCATGATCTTGGCTCAATGTAACCTCTGCCTCCCCAGCCCAAGCCGTCCTCCCAGTTCCGCCTCCCAAGTAGCAGGGGCTACAGGCTCAACCACCACGCTGTTCATTTTTGTATTTCTTATAGACAGGGTTTTGCCATGGTGCCCAGGCTTGTCGTGAACTCCTGAACTCAAGCAATCCACCTGCCTCAGCCTCCTAAAGTACTGGGATTACAAGTGTCAGTTACTGTACCTGGCCTCTTTCTCAGGTGCAATCATAGTGCACTATAGCTTCAAACTCCTGGCCTCAAGTCATTGTTCTGCCTCAGCCTCACAAGTAGCTGGGACTACAGACATGTGCAACTGCATCCAGCTAGAATTCTTTTTTTTTTTTTTTTTTTTTTTGAGATGGAGTTTTACTCTTGTTGCCCAGGCTGGAGTGCAATGGTGCAATCTCAGCTCACTGTAACCTCCACCTCCCAGGTTCAAGCAATTCTCCTGCCTCAGCCTCCCAAGTATCTGGGATTACAGGCGCCTGCCACCGCGCTTGGCTAATTTTTGTATTTCTAGTAGAGACGGGATTTCACCATGTTGGTCAGGCTGGTCTCGAACTCCTGACCTCAAGTGATCCTCCCACCTCAGCCTCCTAAAGTGCTTGGATTACAGGTGTGAGCCACTGCACCTGGCCTAGAATTTCTATTCCTGAATTACATACCCATAATGTCAAAAATGAGATAAAAGATTGAAGACATTTTAGGCTTACAAATCTAAAAAATCCTCACTTCTTCCTACATTCTCACCGGAAAATACTAAAGGAAGTACACCACCAAACTGAGGGGGTAAACCACAAAATGAGGAATATGTGAACTCAGGAAATAGGAGATCTGATCCAAGAAAAATGATAAGGGAATCTAGGATGACGGTGAAAGAAGATCCAATATCTACTCTGCATTAGGAGTAAAAATCAACCTGTTGACATTGTTTGGCTAAGAATGGTTTTAACATTTTTAATGTTTGAAACAAACCAAAAGAATATCTTGTGACAAGTGAAAATTATATGAAATTCAAAGTTTAGTGTTGATAATAAAAGTTTTATTGGGATACAGCTACTGTAGCTGTTCTTGTCTCTAAGGCTGTTTTTGTGCAGTAACAGCAGAGTTGAGGAGACCATATGACCCACAAAGCTATTGTCTGGCCTTTTATAGAAAACGTTGGTCAGGCATGGTGGCTTATGCCTGTAATCCCAACACTTTGGGAAGTCAAGGCAGGTGGAAGCCCAGGAATTCAAGACCAGCCTGGGCAACAAGGCAAAATCCTGTCTCTATAGAAAAATACGACAATTAGTCGGGAGTAGTGTCGTGTGCCTATAGTTCCAGCTACTCAGGAGGCAGGGGTGGGAGCATCACCAGAGTACCAGAGTCCAGGGAGGTGGAGGCTGCAGTGAGCCGTGATGGTGCCACTACACTCCAGCCTGCCTCAAAAAAAAAGAAAAAAAAAAAAAAGAAAAAAGAAAGAAAAAGTTTGTCAGCCTCTTCTTAGAGTGAGCATATAAGCATAGTGAAGAAACTGAACCTTAAACTGATCAGATCCACTATGATGGCACACGATCGATACTGAGTTGTGGCTCGGCGTGGTGGCTCACGCATATAATTCCGGCACCCTGGGAGGCTGAGGCAGGTAGATCAGTTGAGGTGAGGAGTTCGAGACCAACCTGGACAACATGGCAAAACCCCATCTCTACTAAAAATATATAAAAAAAAAAATTAGTCGGGCATGGTGGCACGTACTGTAATCCCAGCTATTCAGGTGGTTGAGGCACAAGAATCACCTAAACCCAGGAGGCAGGGGTTGCAGTGAGCAAGGATTGTGCTACTGCACTCTGGCTTGGGCAACAGAGTGAGACCCTGTCTCAAACACAAAACAAAACAGAACCAACAACAATAAAAACCCTGATTTGTAAGACAAAGAATATCTGTAACTCAAATAGTTACACTAAAGCCAGGTGCCTCTGTTTTAATTAATATCTTGATAAGAGCTTTCTGCTTCTGACAGACTGCAGTGCAGAACAACATACAAAAACTGCTTGAATGAGAGAAACTTTCCTAATATTATCTGTAAGTTTATTTTGCCTAGATTATCTCTGTGAAAATAAACAGCTGTGAACAGTGATTGTTTCCAATGGGAAAATGGACAGTGGCAGTAAAGGGGTATGAAAGGAGTTTAATTATCTACCCTTTAAATGTTGAATCATGCTCATTGTATAACCTTTCAAAAAATTGGATGACATACTGTTCCTCTCCCCCAAATTATAAATGCATATATTCTTTGACCTAGCAATTTCTTTTAGGAATTTATTCTATCATTATACCCATATGTATGAAAGTTGTAGCATTGCTCATAACAGCAAAAGATTAGCAACAATCCACAGAGGACTAGTGAAATAAATTCGTTATTTCTGGTCAAAGGAATATTATGGAGCCATAAAGAATGAAATAACTAACTTATATACTGACATGGAACACTCTCCAAGACATACTGTTCAGTGAAAAAAGCAAAGTATAGAAGTGTGTGTGTGTGTGTGTACATGCCTGCATGTGCACACACTATGATTTTAGGGGGGTGGTGTTAAGGCATTTGCTTATATATAGATGAAAAAGCTCTGTAAAGATACAAACATAACTGATAACTTGGTTGATTATGAAGAAAAAAAGATGGTAGGGAGATTTCTCACCCTTTTGGACTTTGGATCATGTGAATGAATTATATTTTCAAAACCAACACAAAACACAAAATAAAACAAAGTAAAGGCTGGGCATGGTGGCCCACACCTGTAATCCCAGCACTTTGGGAGGCTGACGCAGGTGGATCACGAAGTCAGGGGTTCAAGACCAGCCTGGTCAAGATGGTGAAACCCCATTTCTACTAAAAATACAAAAAAAAATTAGCCGGTTGTGGTGGCGGGCACCTATAATCCCAGCTACTTGGGAGGCTGAGGCAGAGAACTGCTTGAACCCGGGAGGCAGAGGTTGCAGTGAGTTGAGATCGCATCACTGCACTCCAGCCTGGGCAACAGAACAAGACTCTGTCTCAAAAAAGCAAAAACCAAACCAAACAAAAACAAAAAACCACACAAACCGAAGTGAAAATAGAAGAATGTGGTGGCTGAACCAGGATCTTTCAAGAGTTCAAGAGTATAGAGTTAGAATAAGAATTCTGATTATGAAAGAGATGAAAAGACTCATTTCAGGAGAGAGGTGGTCCCCAGTAACATAATGTCAACTGAAATAAGCTGGTAAGAAATTCCCTACAGCAAAGATGGTGGTGTCACTATAAAGGCAGTGAGAGTCAATATGCTGTTTGGCATGCTGCAACAGAATGCCTTTTATTTCTTTCAAACCACTAATGCTTGCAGCACACACACCCACATGGTGATGAAACTCTGAGTATTTGGCAGTAGAAGTGAACTCAACTGCAGAGGAGGAGGAAGGCCCAAGAGGGTCAGAGCAAATACCTTGTGTACACTGTGCACAACTGTGCCTTCTTTGTTTTGTCACTTTGTTTCTATAGCCTGAGATGCCCTATCCAACTCCAGAATCATATCTTATGCATCTCCCACAAACCAGCTGAAATCCTATCTTAATTGCGAAGTCAGTTCCTGCCTACTCTAGCTTACACTGAACTCTTGTCTTCTCTGAACAGCTATAGCACTACTCATTTTCCTACCTAATCTACTGTTACTTAAATGTTTCAGCCTTCAAGGGCAGGGACAGTGTTTTGCAATCCTGTAGCCTTTAGCACTAAATACAGTGTTAAGGAGCTTAAGAATTCGCCCAAATACACACTGCTTTGAATCATTCCTCATATGTCAAACGCTTTTCCACTTCCTAGTTTATTAAAATATAAAATAATGAGGGCAGGGATGTCTTTTTTGGTAACCTGTACCCTCAGTGCCCAGAACAGGGCTTGGCACATAGCAGATACTCAACAAATACATGATCAATCAACGAAGGTGCTACTTACAGGGGTAAAATCGATAGGGAAATAACAGGATGTCACTTCAAACAACTCCTCCACAAAGGGTCCTGTGGCAACAGAGAAAGAATGAGGTTGGCTTATCAGCTTCATCCATCTGATAAAGCTCCAACCAGCTAATCACGGCTACCACGATGTACCCAGGCTATAGTCCCTGGAGATGAGGTCATGGACGATGCGGAAGGCCACCAGAAGATTACGGGGATCCTTTTCCCCATCCATCACCTGGATGAAGCCAAAGGTGAAGTCAGCTCCTAGGCTCTTTAGCTCTGGGAAGGAGAGAATAAGGTTACTATATTGTCCCACAGCACAGAAAGTGTGGGCTTTCTCCTGGCCTGTGTTCTCCCTCTGCTATCACTGCTTCCCTTTTCCTTTCAGGGCTGACCCTTTTTCCATTCCAAGAAAGTACTCAGTGAAGAGATGTGCAACAATATACACATTGCTGTGGAGGTAAGAATTTAAAACACTGGCTCAAACAACCTCTACCCTTCCTTTACTTCACTGGGGAGGGAGCGGATCCCCCCTTTCCCTTTATCATTCTCTCTCAGGATACCAGCTCTTCTATGTAACCCCAGGTAAAATAAGTCCTACTAATAGGGGAAAAAGTAGAATGTGCTTGCTTTTGACATTTCCCAGAAGGCTCTGCCTCTTACCTTCTTCCCGGGTTCGCATAAAATTGGTGATGATATTGTAGACTGTGTGTCGGTCCACCTGTGGCAGGGACTTGGGGGTGGGGGAGAAAGAAGTGAAGAAAGTGCTCAAAGAATACCTCAGCTGACACAGCTAGTTCCTGCTTCATAATCTCTAAGTGAACAGTGCTCTTTATACCAGCATAAGATCAATCTAAGAGAAACTACAGAGAAAGGGTACGCTATTGACTCAGCAGCACAGCAGTGGTGCCAATAATCCAAACCTGCCTGATGGATGGATGCCTTACTTTCTGTAGGTATAAGAGGATACGGGTCAGATCTAATGGCATGCACCCCTCTCCTTGTCCAGTAGCAAAGAAGAGCATATAAACATGCTGAAGAAGAGCATGTAAACATTCATAAGATCCCAAAGAATTCAGAATTTAGAAGGCAATAATTTTTTTAATTGAATCCCAGTTGTTAAGGGGTGGAGACAGAGGAAAATACCAACATGACTGTTATCCCTCACCTGTACATGTACTTCCTGGAAGATGGCTTTAAGCACAGAAACAGCCAGCCCTGGGGGCAGGGCCACACACAGGCTCTGGGGGAAAGGAGAAGGTATGTGAACACTGAGGGAATTGCAGCATGGACTCCAAAACACAACCCTAAAACAGGCCTAATTAGCTACTGTAAGAATCACAGCATCCTGGTTGAGGAAGAAGTACTAATAGTGAGAATCTTTCTCAAGCTGATGAGTTCTATGCAGCTCTTTCCAGCGGGCTCTGGTTTCCAGTCCCCCAAAGTACACTTTTACTCGCTAGAGGGAAAAGGGAAGTAGAGCTGGTAACACTAATTTAGTCCCACATTTGGGCACCTGCTCCTCAGCATGTGAACCATCATACCCAAAGCGCAAGGAGAGAACTAGACAAGGGCTCCCTTGAACAAAGTTACGTAATGAAATGAAGGAGAACTCACAAGTGCCTTCAAACCCTGCAGGACAGATGGGATCACAAGATGATGGTCCTTCAGCCGGTTCTCATAGAACAGTATCAGGTGTACCACTGTACAAACCAGATTCAGTCATTAATGGACATAGGCATGAGAACGGCACAATAGCTTTGCTCCTTTCCCAAGTCTGTAACAGCTGTTTCTGTTTGGGTTCCACTACAAATTTTCTCTTTTACCAAGAGACATGTCCTATGCTATACACCTAAACAGGCTGTAGGTTGCGCATGTGGTGCTTGCCTCTAGGGAGGCTGAGGTGGGAGGATCATTTAAGCCCAGGTGTTTAAGGCCAGCCTGAGCAACACAGTGAGACTCTGTCTCTAAAAAACAAACAAAAGGAATTCCCTCTCTCGGCTTTGGAGCCCTCCCTCCCTCTGCCTCTATACAGGGGAGCTTCTTCCTTCTCCCTTCCTTCTTGCCTATTAAACTCTCTGCTACTTAAAACCACTTCACGTGTATCGGTGTCGTTTTATCTAAACCAGCATGAGGACCAAGAACCCTGATGTTCCTCCACTCACTAGAGCCGTATCATTTTGGTATGTTGGCTGGAAAAGGAAATTGATTCATCAGACTGAAGCAATCAAACTCCAAATGGTACTGTAAACTGAACCACACATCCACACGCCATTCTTCTGAGGACTCTCAGATCGACTCCAGGAGGAGCCCTTGCTGCTGTTCCCCATTTGACACCCCTTTCCAGTAGGAAGTAGCCAGAAGGAGTCATCGCCCCAAACCCCCTAACAGCAGTTAGTGTGGCATCTCTACAGGGGGGAATGTTGTAGGAGTTATTAAGAAATTATTTTAGGCAGACAGAGAGGAAAAACGGGTCCTTGGGAAGTTTTTGTTTTTAAAAGCATCTCCAGAAAAGTTTCTTGTAAAGCCCTGGCTCTTAGTGTCAAGCTGTGACCTTTGATATGCAAATGAAATCCATTAGAAACTGGGTCCACCCACATATGGCAATTCCCGTGGCCTTCCTGCTTCCTATAGTTTGCCTACCCCTGCTATACAAGATAAGTAAGATGTTGGCCTTCTTCCCCCTCAGGACCTCAAAGCATGCTGATATTTCATTACTTTTCCTCTTTACCTATGAAATACTGCTCTGTTCATTTTACAGAGTGGGAAAATACACTGAAAAAACAGTCTAAGGCTACATTTGAAATCCATGTGTCTTTCTTTTTTTTGAGACAGAGTCCCGCTCTGCCATCCAGGCTGGAGTTCAGTGGTGTGATCTCCGCTCACTGCAACTTCCACGTCCTGTGTTCAAGCGATTTCTGCCTCAGCCTCCCAAGTAGCTGCAGGCGCCCGCCACCAAGCCTGGTTTTGTATTGAAATCCATGTGTCTTTTGTCTCAATTCTAATCATCTCTGCGACATATACCAGTGAGAAATGAAGACCTTGCATTAGTAGTTCATAGATACTTTAAGCCCTCCCTCCCTGCCAGTAAAGTTGGCTTGAATAGACACGGGAGACCTGGGCTCAGCAATCCAGGAAGACATTCCTACTAGTGACACCAGTACCTTCCTTCTCCAGGAGCAAGGTGTGACAGTGGAGTAGCACCTGTGACAAAAGTTGGATTCCTCGAGCCCGAGTTCGGGGTTCTGGATTCTCTAGAGAGGACCTGGGGGAAAACAGGATAGAGAGGGCCTGCAATTACCCAGTTCAAATGTTTCAAGAAATATTTTACATTCGCCACACTCACCCCCTGGGCATGGAAGCAGAGCCAAGCCCTGTTAAGAGTAAAAACAGCCCAGGAAGGTGTTCCTGAGGTAACGGCATTACAGATACCAGTAAGGACAGAAGGCTTAAGAGCGATCCTCAGACTGATGCGGCATCATTTAGAGGCACACATGACACCAAGAGCCAACAGAAGTTTCTGCCTCCAGGCACCCCCAGCTTGGCACCTAACGAGCACTGTGCTTATTCTTTATCCCCAGTGGTATGATTGTGACATTCCTCTGAACTACAGCTTAGCAGCTACCCACAGGATTTGAGAGCTAATTGGCAGCTGCAGCTTCCACCAAAACAAGGAGAATATGTGTATTTTTGTAAATTAATGCTAAGGAAAAAAACAATGCTCAGAATCACCACCAAGTTCCTAGGATAAAAGAAAACATGAAAAACCAAAACTTTATAACTGGAAGGTTACAAAGTAAGATGGCCAGAATATAGCTCTAACTAGGTAGGATTACTGATACAGGAGAAGCTGGACTGAAGCAACAAGGAAGTAACTTATGCTCAATATTGCTCTATGGAGATTATACTGAAACATACTAGAAATAATCTAAGCAGGAACAAGCAGAAAGTGGAAGAGTTCTGGCCATGACAGTTGTATTGAACCTCAAGAGTAAGAGTATATATTAACTAAGAGTAAGGGGACAAAAATAAGGTCACTCTTAACAGGATCCCCAGGATAAAAACCTGTAGAAAGGTTTCTACTCAGGAAGTAGAAAACTGTGCATTCAGGTTGGGTGTGGTGGCTCACACCTGTAATCCCAGAATTTTGGGAGACAGATGAGAGGATCACTTGAGCCCGGCAGTCGCAACCAGCATGGGCAACACAGTGGGACCCTGTCTCTACAAAAAATACAAAAACTTAGCTGGGCATGGTGGCACAAGCCTGTAGTCCCAGCTACTTGGGAGGCTGAGGTGGGTGGATGGCTTGGGCCCAGGAGGTTTAGGCTGCAGTGGGCCATGATCGCTCCACTGCACTCTAGCCTGATTAACAGAGTGAGACCCTCTCAAAGAAAACTATGCATTTGGAGCATTTAAAAATGGAACAAGGCACACAAATGCTCATAGCAGCATTATTACGAATAGCAAAAAAGTGGAAACAATCCACATGTCCATCCACTGATAAATGATTAAATAAGATGCATAGCCATACACCAGGAATATTATTCAGCAAGAAAAGAAATGCAGAACTGATATGTGCTGCAACATGGATGAACCTTGAAAATATGCTAAGTGAAAGAGGCCAGCAACAAAGGTCACATGTGTGATTCCATTTATATGAAATTTCCAGAGTAGGCAAATCCATAGAAGACAGAAAGTAGATTAGTGATTGCTGGGGGTTGGTTAGAAGAGCGAAGGGGAAATGACTGCTAATGGGCATGGGTTTCTTTCTGGAGTAATGAAAATGTCCTCAAACCGACTGTGCTGAGAATTGCACAAATCTGTAAATACACTTTTAAAAGCCACAGAAGTGCACATTTTAAAATGGTGAACTTTATGATATGTGAATTATACATCAATAAGGCTGTATGTATATATGTATGTGTATATATATATTTTTTTCTTTTTTTTTTGAGACAGAGTCTCGCTCTGTCACCCAGGCTGGAGTGCAGTGGCGCGATCTCGGCTCACTGCAAGCTCCACCTCCCGGATTCACATCATTCTCCTGCCTCAGCCTCCCGAGTAGCTGGAACTACAGGCGCCCGCCACCATGCCCAGCTAATTTTTTGTATTTTTAGTAGAGAAGGGGTTTCACTGTGTTAGCCAGGATGGTCTTGATCTCTTGACCTCGTGATCTGCCCACCTCGTCCTCCGAAAGTGCTGGGATTACACGCATGAGCCGCCGCGCCCGGCCTATATATATTTTTTGATGGGGGTCTCACTCTGTCACCTGGGTTGGAATGCAGTGGCGTGACCTGTTTACCACAACCTCCACCTCCCAGACTCCAGTGACCCTCCCACCTCAGCCTTCCGGGTAGCTGGGACCATAGGTGCATGCCACCACGCCTAGCTAATTGTTTTGTATTTTTGGCAGACACAGGGTTTCACCATGTTGCCCAGGTTGGTCTTGAACTCTAGAGCTCAGGCAATCCATCTTCTTTGGCCTCTCAAAATGCTGGGATTACAGGTATGAGCCACCACACCCAGCCAATGCTGTATTTTTTTTTTTTTTAATGGACCAAAGCCACCACAATGTGAGTAGAAAGGCCAAATAGTCTGTTACATGGGAGAAATGTGTAACAGTGACTTCGTTTTTTAATTTCCCCCAATTTTCTAGTTTTCTGTTTTAGAAGACATGCTGTCACAATTAACAACTCTTACTAGTAAGACTTGTCAATTTAAATGTTCTATACTACACTACATACTACAAGCACATACTTCCTCTAAGTGCTTAGAATCCCAAGCTATAACACTGCTTTATCAGCTGTTTCCCAAAGCCTTTTCTCCTAGTGGGGATCTGCAGCAGGGTCAGCCTCCTGGGAACTCCCCAGGCAGGGCCCACAGCTTGTTCTGAGTCAGGTCTAGGCAGGCTAGCATCCCATGGGGGTAGGTGGGTCTAAAGATGCACAAAGGAATCAACAACAGCTGATGGCCTTCAACCACGTACCTCACCCCAAAGCTGTGGCCTGTGCCAGGAGTTGATGTGGCCTACAGGCTATGTGTTCCCAAATACTAAAGAAGCCTCAGCCAGATGGCATGAAACTTTTCAGGAGAAACAATTCAAACACATAGTCTTAGACTGAGGTACTAATATGGAAGGGGGCTGCTGGGCTACAGGACAAATTCAGGCTCCAGGAAAGCAATGATGAGCAAAAGTAACTTTTCAGAATACACAGTCAGGACTGGAGAAGAACATTCTATAGCAGAGGCTCTTACCCAAGGGCTTCCACAACTTGTAACACTGTATAGTTGCCAGATTTCACATCTGCAGGAAATAAAATAAATATGAAAAATTAAAAAAAAAAAAAAAACCCTACCAAAGTGTTGAGTAACACTAATTATAATGTTTCCTGCCTGCCCTAGGCTTTGTACCTGGGGGTCCACTATTCTTGCCAAGAACCCTCCAAGATAAGAAGCAGCATTACTGTAACACTTCAAATATGCAGCTTTGTATAAAAAATGAAAAGAAAATAAACGTATCATTTGTGAATGACATGGGCGTGTATCTTGAAAATCCAAGATAAATTTAAAAAATTACAAACAAAATAATTTGTTAAATTAGTTGGATACAAAATATTACGAAATTTAAAATCTTCATATATATACATATACACAATAGCCTGTAAAATGATACAAGGAAAAAGACCTGGTTTATAATAGCGAAAAAAGAAAAAGGAAAAAAATACCTGGATATAAACTTTTATCCTCATTTTTAAAAATCATAGTAAAATACACTGCATAAAAACTTTTTTTTTTGGCCAGGCGCGGTGGCTCATGTCTGTAATCCCAGCACTTTGGGAGGTGAGGCGGGCGGATCATGAGGTCAGGAGATCGAAACCATCCTGGCTAACATGATGAAACCCTGTCTCTGTTAAAAATACAAGAAATTAGCCTGGCCTGGTGGCATGTGCCTGTGGTCCCAGCTACTCAGAAGGCTGAGGCAGAAGAATCGCTTGAACCCTGGAGTGTGGTGGTGTAATCAGTCTCTGAGGCTCAGGTGATCCTCCCACCGCAGCCTCCCCAGTAGCTGGGACCAAAGGCATGTGCCACTACCCCTGGCTAAGTATTTTGTATTTCTTTGTAGAGATGGGTTTCGCCATGTTGCTGGTCTTGAACTCGTGGGCTCAAATGATCCTCCCATCTCAGTCTCCCAAAGTGCTGGGATTACAGATGTGAGCCACTGCGCCCAACTTAGATATAAACTTTAACAAAAGGCCGGGCGCCGTGGCTCAAGCCTGTAATCAGTAGCACTTTTGGGAGGCCGAGACGTGGGGGCGGATCACGAGGGCCGAGGATCGACCATCCTTACAATACAGTGAAACCTCAGTTTCTACTAAAAAAATACAAAATCTAGGCCGGGCAGGTCGTGAGAGGCTCTCTGTAGTCCCAGCTACTGAGGCTGAGGCAGGAGAGAATGGCGGAACCCGGAGGCGCTTGCAGTGAGCTGAGATCCGCCACTGCACTCCAGCCTGGTGGATAGAGCTTTGTGACTCAGCCTCCCAAAAAAAAAAAAAAATAAAAAAATAAACTTAACAAAAAATGTGGAAACTAGGGCCAGCGCTGTGGAGCTCGTTTCATCCTAGCACTTTGAGCCGGGAAGGGCGGGGATCACGAGGTCAGACGCAGACCATCCTGAGTTAACAGTGAAATCCCTCGGCTCTGGCCTCAAAAATACAAAAACTAGCCGGGCGTGGTGGCGGGCTACTGTAGTCCTAGTTATTGAGGTTGAGTGAGGAGAATGGCCTGCACCTTGGGAGGCGGAGCTTGCAGTGAGCCGAGATCGCTATCAGACTTCAGCCTGGGTGACACAGCGAGACTCCTTCAAAAAAAAAAAAAAAAAAAAAGTGAAAATCTGAATGATGAAAACTTTTATTTATTTTTGAGATGGAGTTTGCTTTTGTCACCCAGGCTAGAGTGCAATGAAAGGATCTCTGCCCATTGCAACCTCCAAATCCTGGGTCTTCAAGCAATTCCTCGCCTCAGCCTCCCAAGTAGCTAGGATTTGCAGGCATGCGCCACCACACCCAGCTAATTTTGAGATGGAGTCTCACTCTGTCCCCCAGGCTGGAGTGCAGTGGCGCGATCTCGGCTCACTGCAACCTCTGTGGCCCAGGTTCAAGTGATTCTCCTGCCTCAGCCTCTCGAGTACCTGGGGTTACAGGAGCCTGCCACTGCACCGGGCTAATTTTTTGTATTTTTAGTAGAGACGGGGTTTCACCGTGTTAACCAGGATGGTCTCAATCTCCTGACCTTGTGATCCACCCGCCTCAGCCTCCCAAAGTGCTGGGATTACAGGCATAAGCCACCATGCCTGGCCCCAATTTTTGTATTTTTTAGTAGAGATGGGGTTGTGTCATGTTGGCCAGGCTGGTCTCGAACTCCTGACCTCATGATCCGCCTGTCTCAGCCTCCCGAAGTGCTGGGATTACAGGCATGAGCCACTGTGCCTGGCCCTAATTTTTGTATTTTTAGTAGAGATAGGGCTTTACCATGTTGGCCAGGCTGGTCTTGAACTCCTGACCTCAGGTGATCCACCTGCCTCTGCCTCCCAAAGTGCTGGGATTACAGGCATAAGCCACTGCACCCGGATGATGAAAACTTTAAAGCACTAGTGAGGTATCACTTCACATCTGCTAGGATGGCTATTATCAAAAAGACAAGAGGTAACAAGTGCTGGTAAAGACTGAGAGAAAAGGGAACCTTTGTACACTGTTGGTGGAAATGTAAATTAGTACAGCCATTATGGAAAACAGCATGGAAGTTCCTTAAAAAAATTAAAAACAGAACTACTGTATGATCCAACAATCCCACTACTAGGTACATATCCAAAGGAAATGAAATCAGTATCTGTAGAGATGTCTGTACTCCCATATTAACTGCAGCATTATTCACATTAGCCAAGATCTGGTAACAACCTAAGTGTCAACAGATAAATCAATAAAGAAAACATGATATGTGTGTACACATATACAACAGAACACTATTCAGCTATAAGAAAGAAAGAAATCTTGCCACTTTTTTTTTTTTTTTTTTTGAGACAGTCTCTGTCACCCAGACTGGAGTACAGTGGTGTGATCTCAGCTCACTGCAACCTCCACTTCCCGGTTTCAAGCAATTCTCCTGTCTCAGCCTCCCAAGTAGCCAGGATTACAGGCACATGCCACCATGCCCGGCTAATTTTTGTATTTTTTAGTAGAGATGGGGTTTCGCCATGTTGGCCAGGCTGGTCTCGAACTTGTGACCTCAGGTGATCCGCCCACCTCAACCTCCGAAAGTGCTGAGATTACAGGCATGAGCCACTGTGTCAGGCCAAAATTCTGCCACTTGGGACAATACAAATGAACATGGATGAACATCTTGCTAAGTGAAATAAGCCAGACAGAGAAAGACAAATACAGTATCCTATGATCTCACTTATATGCAGAATCTAAAAAAAGTTTAATTCACAAAAGCAGAGAGTAGAATGGTGGCTGCAAAGTACAGAAGAAAATGGGGAGAAATTGGTTAAAGGGTTTTTTAAAACAAGCCCTAATGAGGATCTGAAAAGGAAACTTTATAGAAAGGCATCTCGTATCTTTGAAAGACTCAAGATAACAAATCTCCCAAATCAATCTATAATTTTAAGATAATCACCATAAAAACACTAATAGAATACTTTTGGAAACTAGATAAGCTTATCCTGAAATTAAAGTGCTCTCTCTCTCTCTCTCTATATATATATACACACACATACACATATATACACACATATATAATTAGACAAGCAAGTTGTGAAAAAGAGTAATAGAAAAGCAGGGAGAAGGTAGCCCTTCCAGATATTAAGAGATTATTATAGGGTCACATTTGTAAAGTGTATACATTTAACTACAAAAAAGAAAAATAAAAAGTATACACTTTTGAATATACTTGTAATTTTCCACAATAAAAGTAAAAAACAAAAACAACCAGTGTAGTTTCAATTCATATTCAAAGAAATCAATGGTACAAAAATAGAATGGAAAGTCCAGAGACACAAATACATATGAGAATATGATTTTTAAAATCCTATTTCAGTTAGTGGGAAAAATAAAGACTATTCGATAAACAGTGTTAGAATGACTGGGTAAACATTTGGAAAACAAACAAAAACAAACATTGGTTTTAAATCTTTCACCAAAATACCTTTTTTAAATATGAGAAAATTTCTAAGAACAAGATAAAATTCAGAAGCCATAAAAGATTGGTTTTAAAAAGTCAGATTTTCTACAAGGCAAAAATAATTATCATAGGACAAACTGGGAAAAAAAAAATCGCAAGTCTTATAACAAAAGGCCAGTTTACCAATATATAAAGAGTTCCTACAAATCAATGCAGAAAAGGCCAACAATTTAAAATGGGCAAAAACAGGCAGGGCACAATGGCTCGTGCCTGTAATTCCAACACTTTGGGAGGCCAAGGAGGGTGGACTGCTTGGGGCCAGGAGTTTGTGACCAGCCTAGCCAACATGGCGAAACCCCATCTCTACTAAATACACAAAAATTAGCGGGGTGTGGTGGCGCATGCCTGTAAATTCCAGCTACTTGGGAGGTTGAGAGGCAAGAATCACTTGATCCCGGGAGGCAGAGGTTACAGTGAGCCGAGATCGTGCCACTGCACTCTAGCCTGGGTGACCGAGTGAAAATCTGTCTTAAAAATAAATAAATAGATAAAATTAAAAAAATAAAATGGGCAAAAACAAAAAAATGAATAGCCATTCCACATAAAAGGAACTATAAGTATGTATGAAAAGGTGCTCAACAATATTCACAATAAAAGGTGTAAATTAAACTACACAGAAACCTTTTAAGAAAATCTAACAGACTGGCAAAGACAAAAAAACTTAGCAATATATTATGTTTGGTCATGGTATTCAGAAATAGACATTCTTAAACATTGTAGGTAGGATTATAAATTGGTGCAACCCTATATTGAGGGCAGTATAATATAACACCTTTAGAATTCCAGGTGCATATAGGCTTTAACCCAGGAAAGCCAGAAATTTATCCTCTAGCTATCTAGTCATCTTTTGGTATATACATGGGAAATTGGTTCCAGGACCTCCTGAGAATACTAAAATCTGTGGATGCTCAAAACCCTTACATAAAATGGTAGAGTATTTGCATACAAACTATGCACACTCTCCTGTATACTTTAAATCATCTCTAGATTACTCAATACAATCTAAGTGCTATGCAAATAGTTGTTACGCTGTATTGTTTAGGGAATAATGACAAGAAAAAAATCTATACATGTTCAGTACAGTTGCAATTTTTTCTCCCAAATACTTTTGATCTGCAGTTGGTTGAATCAAGGATGCAGAACACCCAGATACAGAGGGCTAACTGTACTGTAAAAGTGCAAAATAATGCACATACAACGTTATTCAATACAGCATTATTCGTAATAGTAAATGACTGCAAACAACACATGCCCATCAATAAGAAACCAGTTAAATGAATTATAGTACATCCATACAATGGAATTCTCTTGTAGCTACTCTTATTTATTTTTTAATCTCTTTTATTTTTATTTTTTGAGACAGCATCTTGCTCTGTCACCCAGGCTGGATTGTATTTTTAGTAGAGATGGGGTTTCGCCATGTTGCCTATGGCTGGTGTCGAACTCCTGAGCTCAAGTGATCCGCCTGCCTTGGCCTCCCAAAGTGCTGAGATTACAGGTGTGAACCAACGCACCTGGCCTGTTGCTACTTTTAAAAAGACAAATGAAGAAAGACTGAAGCTATATATATACTGATAATGAGTCAAGATCTAAAAGCAGAACAGTGTGTATAGTGTATATAATATGTGCGTAGCATTGTTTTTAAATGGGGGATATTTTTATTTGCATTTATTTACATCTCTGCATATAAAAGGAACTAATAACATTTGTTGCCTTCAGGGAGGGAAAATGCATAGTTAAGGGTTGAGAAGTAGACTATTGTTTTAAAAGAAATGTTTCATTTTTGAATAATTTTACATTTATAGCAAAGTTTCAATGACAGTACGGAATTCCTGTATAGCCGTCACTCGGTTTCTCTTAATGTTAACATCTTACATGGCACACATTTGTGAAACTATGTACAAATGTCAAAACTAAGAGATTAGGTTAGCACTGATACACACTATTAACCAAACTCTAGGCTTTATTCAGATTTCACTAGTTACTCCACTAATGCCGAATTTCTGTTCCAGGATCCAATTAAGAATACCAAATTGCATTAGTCATCTTGAATTCTTAGTCTCTCCTGGTCTGCGAAAGTTTCTTAGTCTTTCCTTGTTTTTCATGACCTTGATGGTTTTAAAGAAGTACTTTATAGAAGATTCCCCAATTTGCGTTTGTTTGGTGTTTCCCTCATGTTTAGACTGGGGTTATGGGTTTTAAAGAAGAATATCACAGAGGTGAAGTACCCTTCTCATCATATCATATCATATCAGGGATATAAGACAGTAACATGGCTTCGCCATCACTGGCAATGTTAATGTCGATCACTTGGTTAAGGTACATCTGCCAAGTCTCTGCACGATACAGTTACTATTTTTCTCTTTCTGGTACTCTTTTATTTGTAAGGTATTCATTAAGTCCAGCTCATATTCAATGGGGAGGGGAAGATTAAACTCTACCTGCTGGAGGGAGGAGTATCTACCTGTATCATTTAGATTTTTTTTTTTTTGAGGCAGGGTCTAGCTCTGTACAGTAGTACAATCATGGCTCACTGCAGCCTTGACCTCCTGGGCCCAAGTGATCCTCCCACCTCAGCCTCCCGAGTAGCTGGGACTACAGGCATGTACCACACCACCGTGCCCGCCTAATTTTTGTATTTTTTTTGTAGAGACAGGGTTTTGCCATGTCGCCCAGGCTGGTCTCAAATTCCTGGGCTCAAGCAATCCACCCGCCTTGACCTCTCAAAGTGCTGGGATTACAGATGTGAGCCACTGCACCTGGCCTTTAAATGCAATTTTAGCAGCACAATAGTAACTCACATAGATTGAATAGAAGCATCTTAGAATGTATTTTCAAGGGAGAAACAGGGTAAAAGGCTAACAATCTTCATAAGGCTTTGGTTCACATTGAACACTTATAGCTAAATAAAGTGTGACAACCAGAGAATTACTTCCAGAGCCTGTTCTAGGTTCCTAATCCACCTACCTCTAAATGCAGAACCTTAACTAGTCAGTTTGTGCCAACGCTGGAAAAAGTGAAAGAGAACTTTTAAGAAATCCTAAACTTCCAGTTCTCCTAAAGTCTGTGGTCTCACAGCAACAGTTATGAGCTGAGTTGGACAGAGACTTACTCTAGCACTACAGTAAGAAGTCGTCCAGTAAGATTGAGGAAAATGAGAGCTCTAGTTAGGACTTATAGCTCGTGACTGGCACCAATTTAGACATCAGGCACTCTTAGCCCACTCGTGCCAGGATGTGGAAGGCCCAGCTGCTGCCCCAGCTACTGAGAAAGAGCCAAGGGAAAAAATGAGCAGACTGTAAGGGTGGGGGAAGGGGTAGCAGCCAGACTAACAGGCCAAACAAACCAAGTTGGGTTCTACACCCAATTCCTTAATGGCAACACTTACATAAACTGAAACACCTATTTCTGGGTTAGAATCATAAAAGGGCATTGCAACATTTGGGAAGGTAGAAAAGGGTACTTTCTTGGAACCCCCTGGCTGTATACAGTACAGAAAACTCTGCTGAAACAACCCATCTAAAAACTAATTTCAAAAATGGGCACAGAAGGAGTTAGCAATTGTACAGATGAAGCCATAGGGGGCTAACAACTGTTAATAGCAAAGGATATCAATGAACTGAATCATTTTTCTTCAGCATACCATCAAAACCCTCCATGGATGCCAGACTAGGGTCTATCTTTGGATCCAAAGCTCTAAGACAAGAAGTGCCAAATAAGGCCCATTCAGTACCTTCTATTTTTTCATTTTTTAAAAAAATTGAGGTAAAGGCCAGGTGCGGTGGCTCACGCCTATAATCCCAGCACTCTGGGAGGCCGAGGTGGGCAGATCATGAGGTCAGGAGATCGAGACCATCCTGGCTAACACGGTGAAACCCCATATCTACTAAAAATACGAAAACATTAGTTGGGCGTGGTGGCGGGCGCCTGTGGTCCCAGCTACTCGCGAGGCTGAGGCAGGAGAATGGTGTGAACCCGGGAGGCGGAGCTTGCAGTGAGCTGAGATCGCACCACTGCACTCCAGCCTGGGTGACACGGCGAGACTCTGTCTCAAGGAAAAAAAAAAAAAATGAGGTAAAATTTACACACACTGAATTGCACAGATATTAAGTGTACAGTTTTATATGTTTTTTTGTGTTTTTTTTGAGACAGTGTCTTGCACTGTCGCCCAGGCTGAAGTGCAGTGGCGCCATCTCAGCTCACTGCAAGCTCTGCCTCCCAGGTTCACGCCATTCTCCTGACTTAGCCTCCCGAGTAGCCAGGACTACAGGCGCCCGCCACCACGCCCGGCTAATTTTTTGTATTTTTTAGTAGAGACGGGGTTTCACCGTATTAGCCAGGATGGTCTCGATCTCCTGACCTTGTGATCCGCCCGCCTCGACCTCCCAGAGTGCTGGGATTACAGATGTGAGCCACCGCTTCCAGCCGTTCATAAGTTTTAATAAAAGTATACACCCAAATAACCAAGGTCCCAATCAAGATACAGAACATTTCCGTCATCAGAGAAAGTTCCATTATGCCCTATATAAGTTAGTTTCTACTTTCATAGGTTGCCTCAAGTTTTATAATTGAAAAATGCTGGCCAGGCACAGTGACTCACGCCTGTAATCCCAGCACTTTGGGAGGCCGAGGCGGGCATATCACCAGGTCAGGAGTTCGAGACCAGTCTGGCCAATATGGTGAAACCCCGTCTCTATTAAAAATACAAAAATTAGCTGGGTGTAGTGGCTTCAGCCTGCAGTCCCAGCTACTCAGGAGACTGAGGCAGAAGAATTGCTTGAACCTGAGAGGCAGGGGTTGCAGTGAGCCAAAATCACACCACTGCACTCCAGCCTGGGCAACAGAGTGAAACTCCGTCTCAAATAAAAAAAAAAAAGAAAAAGGAGAAAAATGCTTCTTCGGAATTCTGCATACATTAATATGAAAATGGCTGCTTTATAATTACAAATAGCCATTTGCATGTGATTCCTTGAATCCCAGTATGTGGGTGAACTCTCCTGGCAAAGCCCTTTAGTCTTCATATCTTTCACAAAATTCTTGAATCAATGCAGCACAAACATAAAAGTGAGTATAAGGCCGGGTATGATGGCTCACGCCTGTAATCCTAGCACTTTGGGAGGCCGAGGTGGGCGGATCACCTCAGGTCAGGTTCAAGACTAGCCTGGCCAACGTGGCGAAACCCTGTCTCTACTAATACAAAAACTAGCCAGGCATGGTGGTGCATGCCTGTAATCCCAGCTACTCTGAAGGTTGAGGCAGGAGAATCACTTGAACTTGGGAGGCATAGGTTGCAATGAGCTGAGATCACGCCATTGCACTCCAGCCTGGGTTACAGAGCGAAACTCTGCCTCAAAAAAAAAAAAAAAAAAGTGAGTATAAAAGTAGAAAAAAATTAGAGAAAAATGAGATAATAAAGCTATCACAAGACAGTAAAGAAGAGTAAGGAAAATGGTGGCCAGGTGCGGTGGCTCACACCTGTAATCCCTGCACTTGAGAGGCCAAGGCAGGTGGATTACTTGAGGTTAAGAGTTTGGAGACCAGCCTGGCCAACATGATGAAACCCTGTCTCTACTAAAAAAAAAAAAAAAAGAAAAATTAGCTGGCCATGGTGGCATGGGCCTGTAATCCTAGCTGCTTGGGAGGCTGAGGCAGGATGAGGCAGGAGAGTCATTTGAATCCGGGAGGTGAAGGTTGCAGTGAGCTGAGATCACGCCACTGCACTCCAGCCTGGGCAACAGAGCAAGACTCCGTCTTCAAAAAAAAAAAAAGCCATGTTTGTTTTCAGTCAACATTTACTGAATATTATAAATAGGGTACCATGTTAGGGCTTAAGATAGAAATATGGGCAGCGAGTTTTGGGGAAGTTCACAGTCTGTTGCAGCAGAACGACAAACCATTCATTCATTCATTCATTCATTCATTCATTCATTTTTGAGACAGTCTCGCTCTGTCGCCCAGGCTGGAGTACAGTGATGCCATCTTTGGCTCAATGCAACTTCTGCCTCCAGGGTTCAAGTGATCCTCCCACCTCAGCCTCCCAAGTGGCTGTGACTGCAGGCACACCACCATGCTGATTTTTAAAGATTTTTGTAGGGACAAGGTCTCACTATACTGTACAGACTAGTCTCAAATTCTTGGGCCCAAGCAATCCTCCCACTTCTGCCTCCCAAAATGCTGGGATTACAGGCATGAACCAGCATGCCTAGCCCAGAAAGACATTTAAAACAATCACAGTGGGCCGAGGCTGGAGGATCGCTTGAGGTCAGGAGTTGGAGACCACCTTGGGAAACAAAATAAGGCCGTGTTCTCTACAAAAAAAATCAGTCAGGTGTGGTGGCATGGGCCTGTAGTCTCCGCTACTGTGGAAGCTGAGGCCAGAGGATCACTTGAGCCCAGAAGTTCTTCAAGGTCGCACTGCACTCCACCTGGGGCAAGAGTGGACCCTGCTTCTAAAATAAATAAACAAACAATCACAGTGTAACAAGTTTTGTGTTACCATAGTGATATAAACAGAGATTGGGTTAGCATGAGAAAGAAGTAAAATTTCTGGGTTTATGGACCATGGGCCACTAACTTTAAGTGATTAATTCTTTTAATGTTGCAAATTCTCCAAAATTAAAAATAACCAGGCTTGGCATGGTGGCTCACACCTGTAATCCTAGCACTTTGGGAGGCCAAGGCAGGCAGATCACCTGAGGTCAGGAGTTTTGAGACCTGCCTGACCAACATGGAGAAACCCCATCTCTACTAAAAATACAAAATTAGCCAGGCGTGGTGGCGTATGCCTGTGATCCCAGCTACTTGGGAGACTGAGGCAGGAGAATCACTTGAACCCGGGAGGCGGAGGTTATGGTTAGCGGAGATCGCACCATTGCACTCCAGCCTGGGCAATAAGAGCGAAACTCTGTCTCAAACAAACGAACGAACAAACAAACAAACACACCCAGAATACCTGGAAATACTATTAATTATGCACTTGGGCTCCTGGGATGAAGAAAGCTAACAGAGAGTTAATTTTCCTAAGGGTATTTTTGCTGGCATTAAGGAAAAAATCAGTGTACGTTCATTTCCCTTCATAGGAGGGTCTAAGATTTTCCAACATGTTCAAGATTTGTTCTCTATAAATGGACCTACTAGCACCTCCTAACTACCCACACTTTCCTTAGCAAGGGACCAGTTTGTGGGGGGGCACTGGGAAGTCAAAGGAGTATTTATGTGATCATTGACACAGAATGCACAAACAGATCTCTGTCTGATGGATTTGAAGCCTCTTGAGAATCTGGACTAGCAGCCAAAGGGAAGTGAGGGGAAGCGGGTAGTGTGGGGGGATGAGAAGGAGCAGGAGAGAGAAAAATCCCAATTGGGACTAGGTTCCAATCAAGCTCTCAAAATGCCCTTTCTGCTGATAATGGCCTCAGATATTTCACTAAACTGTATTTTACTGTTCTTTAACACTTTGACTTAAGAAATAGTGGTCTTCTTAGGGAATCACAGGCATGGAAAAACACAATACAATAAACACCGAAATGAAGGAAAATCCAAATAACTAAAAGGAAAAAAATTATATCCATCACTTGCAAATTCAACATGTTCAAAAATCACATTCTCCAAAAATCAGCTCTTGTCCCAACCTCCAGTTTTGGACAAAGTATTTCTTTTCCTCATCCTTTGGTTCAAAACCTTGGGGTCTTTTTAGAGTCCTCTCTCCTTTAAGCCCTATAATAACTAGTTAGAACTCAAATTCCACAGATTCTTCCTTCAACATCTTTCACTGCATTCACTCAAGTAGTTTTTATTGTGTACCTACTGATGAGGAGATTCTGGTGGTACAACTGGGAGGGCAGTATGTGGAGATGTATACAGCAGCAGCTACTAAACTAGTCCACTAAATACATGAGTGGTTGAGAAATAAGTGCATACTACAAAGATTCTGAAGTATGAGATGCTGTCTGGCTGGGTTAATCAGGAAACACTTGGGCAGGGGTAGGGAACTCAAGCTGGGCTTTGACTCTCAGGTCTAACTTCGATTACACAGAGCTAGTGGAGGGAATTGGGAAGGAAGGCATTCAGGAACTATGAATAAAAGTGGCTGCCTGGAATTAAATGTCCAGGGAGCAGTGAGAAAAAAAGGCTGGGGTCAGGTAGTGGCAGGCTTTGAAGGCTTGCCCAAGAGGCCTTTAACCCTTAGGCTGCCAGGTCATTTCCCTCCCATCGCCTGCACCTTCTTTACAGCTGACACTTTCACCAGGAACCCAGGTACAAAACAAAGGTGGCAGCAGCTGCTTTTGTGATCAAAGGGTGTTCCTTCTTCAGTTAAATTTGTAGGCTGCTACTCTGAGTGACTGAACAGGAAGCTAGTTGGTCCCTTTAGCACTAACAAAGCTTGATTTAGGCTGAAGGATTAGAAAGCACATCTTATTTCTATAAATGCTTCAACATTCTGTTATCCTTCAACAACCCTAACTAGGGCTGTGATCTAAGACTGACAATATTAACTTAATCCTTGTCAAATTCGTTTACATTTTATGGCTCCCTTGCTTAAGGATCTACAATAACTCTTAGCACATATAATAGGTCATTCAAATCCCTCTGCCTGGAATCCAAAGTTATGCAGAATCCAACCCCACCAAACCTTTTCAACTTTTATCTGTTACTGTTCCTCTGTATCAACTTTCTTTTCTTTTCTTTTTTTGAGACGGAAGTCTTGCTCTGTCACCCAGGCTGGAGTGCAGGGGCGTGATTTCCGCTCACTGCAGCCTCCACCTCCCAGGCTCAAGCGATTCTCCAGCCTCAGCCTCCCGAGCAGCTGGGATTACAGGCATGCACCACCACGCCTGGCTAATTTTTGCATTTTCGGTAGAGACGGGGTTTCACCATGTTGGCCAGGCTGGTCTCAAACTCCTGGGCTCAAGCGATCTGCCTACTTTGGCCTCTCGAAGTGTTGGCATTACAGGCATGAGCCACCGTGCCCAGCACCAACTTTCTTTTCTTAAGAGGGCTAAATTACAACAGGGTTAGTGTTACAGTCTTAGATCAGCTGAGTTGAATTCAAACTAAACAACAGTTTAGACCATTTTTTTCGGAAAGAAACAAAAATATAAATTTTGCAAAAACGTTTGTAAGAATTGAGCAGTCCCAGTGGCTCATGCCTGTGATTCCAGCACTTCGGGAGGCTGAGATGGGAGGATGGCTTCAGTCCTGGAGTTAGAGACCAAGCTATGCAACATGGTGAAACCTTGTCACTACAATACAAAAATTAGCCGAGCACAGTGGCACAAGCCCTGTTCTCCCAGCTACTCCGGGAGGCTGAGGCAGGAGCATTGCTTGAGCATAGGTGGAGGCTACAGTGAGCCATGATTTCACCACTGCACTCCAGCCTGGCAGACAGAGCGGGACCTTGTCTCAAAAAAAAAAAAAAAAAAGAGAAGAATTTAGAAGTCCTTATTCAAGATAAGACATTCAAGATATTTTTTCAAAATATGTTCTGAATCCAAAAAATCAGTAATTATTGTTTTCATATTGCATAAATGTGAAAGACTCATCACAAATGACACTGATATAGTAATGTTCTGTATCTTGGTAGGGGGTTGGATTGTATAGGTATATGCATTAGTCAAAATCAGTGAATGTACGCTTAAAGATTTATATATTTCATTGAATATACATTTTACACCAAAATAAACCGTCAACAAACTCTAGTCAATGATATCCATGCCAAAGTATTTAAAGGAAAGTGTACAGGTATCTGCAATTTAAATAGATGGATAGCTGTATGATAAAGCAAGTAATATTAAAATGTTAATGATAGGATAGATCCTAAGTGATGTATTCCTTATAAAATTCTTTATACTTGGCTGGATATTTGAAAATTTTCATAATAAAACATGAGGGAAAACGACATTATTAAGACACTGTACTTGTAAATTGTAAACACTGATAACACACTACATTTCATAAAATTGTAAGATGTTAAGTTTGGTGGCAGCACCAGGTATTTGCTCCTTGATGCTTCCAAATTACCCTGCACATCCCTCTTATAGAATAGTTGCCTCTCCCAGCATACTATAAGTTCCCGGTGGGCACAGGTCTAACCTAATTTGTATTTATATTCCTTAGGCTTTGCATCATGTTTGGGAAATAATATGTGTTCAACAATAGTGGCATGACTGAATCAAAGTGGAATACTGCTAACGAACAAAGTATTTTATTTCCAGCAGATTCACTACTCTTTTCTTACACATTCTAAAGGTTAATACGCTCAATTTGCAAGAGAAATGTGTCCTTACTTCTCTCCAAGCATGCGAAATTTCCAAAATGTTTTAAACTACCCATTAGATAATTTTATATTGCTACTTAAACCCAAGATCTGAAGCCTTCCTAACCTTCAATAACTTTTTAGTAGATTTTTTTTTCCTAGAAGAGCAAAGTCTCAGAATTCCACGGAAGCCCGGAAATTGTTTTATTGTAATTTTAGATAAGCTGTCTGAACTAAGAGATCTCTGAACTTGTCAAAAGCAGGAAAGTGGGGGTCTGGGAAGAAGATAAAAACAAACGCCACATAAAACGTCATGGAGCAAACTAATCAAGAACTTTGGCAAGAAACGGAGAGAAAGTCTTAAGGAGGGCACCCAGAACATCTCCAGCTCCTCCTGGCCCGACTCCTCGCCTCCTCTTAATTCCAGCCAGTCAGAGCGCGGGGCCATCCGCCACTCCCAGGATGCCACGCGACGGGAGCGGACGCTGCGAGGATGCACCTCCACACGTCAACCTCCCACAAACAGCGTGGCTTCGTGGCGTGAGCACCCGGTTCGGACGTGAACGCCTGGGTCCGAGTCCCAGCTCCCCCTCCTGCCTGGTCTGCAGCCCTGCGCAAGTCCTCTTGCCCTCGCTGAGCCTCAGTTTCCTCATCTGTAAAATGTAATAATTCCCTATAATTGGCTATAGGGAGATGAAAAGTGTAAATGGTTTTAAGGAAGACACAGGCAACTCTCCAACTTGTTACGGCTCTGAAGCTCGCGGTGCTCACTAACCAGCCTTGAGACCAATCTCTCAAAGTCACCCGCTCCTCCTTTCCCGCCCGGCGCCTGTACCGAGGCCGCTCCCTCCTGTTGGCCCCCATACGGAAGGCGCGCGGCGCCGTCTGCCGTACCTGCAGCCACCTGGTCAGCGGGGCCCTCTTGTTGACCCATGACGAAGTCGTGCACGAGGCCCCATAGGGCGCCCGTAGGCGCCGCCGCCTCCAGAGCCGCGGCGGCGGCCATGACGCGAACAAGAGACCGTGGGAGGGGATATGGGCGGTGGCAAGAGACAGGCCTCTCCGCGCATGCGCCTCCCGAGGCACTCGCGGGGAGAAGGCCAAGGGGGCGGGGCGCACCGGGTCACGTGCCTACCGGCTTCTAGCCAGGCAGTTCCAGGGAGGGGCGGGGCCTGGAATGGGGCGGTGGCACCGAGAGGGAAGGCAGCTGCTGGGCACGCAGCCGGAGGCCATTGAGGGCGAATAATTCCCGGCCCGGCTCCCCCGGAGACGGGCGGCGGGGCGGGCACCTGGCTGGGTGGGGAGAGGGGCGGTACGCACCACGGGGGAAGCCAATGAGAAAATCAGGCCCAGCCCGAGGGGGCGGTGCTGTCGGTCACATGCGCACCTGGGGCGGGTGGTGGCGGCGGCGCGGGCACCGCGAGCCGGCGGTGGGGAGCGGGGCCGGCCTGGGGCGGGGTTAGGCAGGTGAGTGACAGGCTCCAGGGGGCCGGCCCCTGCCTGGAGCCCCGAGCGACCGGGAGTAGCTGCGGCGGTTCCCGCCCCCTCTCTCCGCCCCTCCAGCGGAGCTGGTCTCCGGCCGGGCACCGTCGCGGGCCCCCCTGGCCCGGCCACCTGGGACTGTGCTAGGGAGTCTGCCACCTCCCTCTCTACCCTGGCCCGCAAAGTTTTGGCGGAGCCAGCGCCGGGGCTGAGCGCGCCCCCGGGGGGAGATCGGGGAGCGCCAGATGCCGGGCGGCCGGAGCCGTTGACCCGGGACGCCGCCGTCCGGGGCAGGAGCGCGGAGCAGCCGACCACCTCGCCGCCTCCGGTGCATGGGGACTGGCTGAGGAGCCAGCATGGGCAACTGCGTGGGGAGACAGCGGCGGGAGAGGCCGGCAGCCCCGGGACACCCCCGCAAGCGAGCAGGTAACGACGGGGAAGGGAGCAGGGCCTCGGGCACCCCGCCAGTTGTCCCCCTCCTCGCCCGAGCTCTGGGCTTACCGATAGACTCCCCACTGGTGCTGGCGCTTGGGTTTCCCCGATAGCCTGCTCCGCAACCAGACGGGGCCGCTCCCCAGCGCCGGGCGAGCTGAGTTGGGGCAACTGCGAGCACTGAGCCGCCTGCGCGACCAACTCTCTCCAACTGGGAAGCTCCCGGTGGGGGTGGGGGCAGGAAATGTTTGCAGACCGCAGCGGGGCCGACGGATTGGGGGGAGGGCCCGGGGCGAGGGCGCCGCTGGCCTGGCAGCTCCGGCCGGGGTCGGACACCGGCCCGTCGGGGCACGGCGCGGGCAGCCAGGCGTCCCCAGAACTTGGAGCGAGCGGGGCGAGAACAGTCGCTCCTTCCAAAGACTGTGTCATTATCGGGCTGCAGATCGTGTCTGCCGGAATCCGACTTGCAAAGCAGCGCAGGACTCTGGGAAAGAAATCTTTATTTTTCCCGCAGGGGTTTTTAGAGCCTCTTGGTCGTCTGGGAGTCTATAAAAGATGGGGTGCGGGGTGAGAGTCACCCTCGGAATTGTTGGGATCCTTCCTAGCTGTGGGAGTGAGATCGCTCGCTGGTGATTCTCGAGGCTGGGACAACGCTTTCTCACTTTCATGGTACACCCCGCCTGCCCTGGCATTTCGCCCCGGAAAGAGGTCTGTCGGTCATTTTTCTGGGTCTTACACTCACTTCCTTCTTTGAGGGTGTTGCAAGGACCTGCTGGGAATAAAATCGTAGACTTGAGAGCTCAAAGGGACCTTCAAAACTTACCTGGATTCCAGATGGACCTTTGTCCTCCTCTCCATGTCAAAGCCCAGATCCCAAGAGGTTGAGCACCTTGTCCAAAGTCACATAGCTAGTTAGGAGCACAGCTGGGGCTAGAACTCAGCCTCCTCTCCCACCCCATTGCCACATATCCCCTTATGTAAGAGGAGCCACAGGCAGAGTTGTTAATGAAGTGGAAACTCTAGTTGGAGTTTCCTGTCTCCCTTGACACCGAAGGTGTGTTGCTTGGGTTGCGGAAACTGGGAAGGAAGATGAGGGAACCAGGGGAAGCAGGGAAGGATGTCTGCGTGGTGGACAGGATGACTTGTGGAGGAAGAAATGTGTTTTTATGGGAAGGATGGAGTAAAACTTATTGAAATTCTTTTGTCTGAAGGTAACTCTGCCCATTCTTCTGACTGAGGAGAGATGACTCAAAACCAAGGACTGGCTTGCTTTCATTCATTCATTTGTTCAACAAATATGTGTTCAGTCCCCATAATTGATTTAGCAGCATTTTTTGCTGTTGACAACTCTCTCCCATGAGACATTCTCCCCCTTCCTTTCTTGGCATCAGACTGTCTTGGTTTTCCATTCTAAACACCCCTTTCCACCATCACCTTCTAGGTGGGGGGCGCACTGGTGCTTCAGTTTGACATTCTGTTTTTTCTCTCATTACACTCCCTCCCAGAGAAATCTTGTTTAGTCTCACAACTCTTTGTCCATTGGGAAGACCCCTATGCTTAATCTTCAGCTCTTCTCTCTTGAACCCCAGAACCCCATCTCTAGATGGCCACTGGACACTGCGATATAGATATTCCCAGATTTGACACTTCCAAAATCAGGCTCTGTATTGTTCCCTGTCCAGCAGCTTTCCTTCTTTACTCATGTTCTTCCAGCTGCCTAACTTTAGGCTGTGAAGAGCCCTCTATCTCATGACTTTCTCTGCTTCCTTGTCACCTGCCTCGAAGCCAGCCAGTCACTGGGGTCTGCTGGCTCTTCCTTCCGCAGGTCTTGCGAACCTGTCCCTTGCCACCCCACTTCATACCCTTCTCACCTCAAGTCAACCCTTGTCTCAGGCTGAAGTGAGGTACCCCCCAAAGGCAACTTCATCTTCAGTCATTATCCAGTCCTACACACAGTTGTCCCCTCAGAGGACATTTGCTAAAATAACTTCCTCCAGATTTTATAGTTCTGTGTTCAAAATATTTCTGTACTTGGCCAGGCATGGTGGCTCACACCTGTAATCCAGCACTTTGGGAGGCCAAGGCAGGCAGATCACCTGAGGTCAGGAGTTGGAGACCAGCCTGGCCAACATGGCAAAACCCTGTCTCTACTAAAAATATAAAAATTAGCCAGGCGTGGTGGCAGGTGCCGGTAATCCCAGCTGCTCAGGAGGCTGAGGCAGGGAGAATTGCTTGAACCGGAAGGCAGAGGTTGTAGTGAGCCCAGATTGCGCCACTGCACTCCAGTCTGGGTGACAGAGCGAGACTCCATCTCAAAAAAACCCAAAATAACAACAACAACAAACACCTTTCTGCACTTTCCCACTCCTACAAGTACTTTAACTGTCAAGGCCGTTCCTTTTAAGTCCTAATTTCTTTCCCTTCTCTGACATTAAGACCACCAGTGTTTGCTCGTGCCATTTCCTTCTTATTGAGAGTGTTTCATCCCTTGGGTTCACTTCAAGTGCCGTGTCTTGTTTGAAGCACCTTGCCTGACAAGTCTGCCATTTCCCCCTCCCTCCGCACCCCACCACACACACCCGGTGGAAGTGATTGCTCCTTCTGAGAACTCCTGCAGACACATTATCTATGCCACTTACTTAACAATTATGTACTCCATATTATTAGTCGTGTCTTTGATGTTTACAGTCTTTTATCAGCAACTACATTGCAAGCCTCGAAGACCTGGGTTCTGTCTTATCCTTGTGTATATGTCTCACTCATATAGCCTCACGCACACACATTCAGCACTTAACACAATGAGTTGTACAGAGGTAGCACTCAGTATTTGTTGATTTTAGAAAGCTAACTCAACTTCATCCTACCATCTGCATTTTTCATATATCTGCATTTTTCATATATCTGCATTTTTTTTTTACCTGCTAGTTTATCATTGCTTTAGTTCTGTGTGTCCTACTATGAATAGCTTTATTCATAAAGTCCAAAGCCGAGGGGAACTCTGTAGATGACAAATTTGGTACAAGGGAAGGAATCCTTCTTAACTCCACAGTGCACCTGGCATTCCTGTAACATCTGTGGCTTTTCCTTTGACAAGGACATAGTTTTATGTTATAAGACTAATGCCTAAAACTCCCCCAGTGCCACTGTAACTCTTACCTTCCTTTGGCACTAATGTAATGGGAAGAAAGCCTCAACAGGGAGCTAGGACCTGAGTTCTAGTCCTGGGCCTATAACTCAGTGACCCTGGCCAAGTCATCAAGCCTTTCTGGGTCACTCTTTCAATATTCAGAAAGAGGGAGGTTATACAAGATCATTAGAGCTGTTTTATCATCTTCACAAAGGCAGATGTTTAAAGCTAGAAAGTTATTGAGGTGAAATCTTTATGCCTTGTAATGTCACCCTTTGTCCTTAGTTTGTCTTCTTAGTCACTTGGTAGGTAAAGCAGAGACACAATACTCTCTGGTCAGGGATTCTTGCCTTAGGAAGAAGGGAGATGTCCTCTCGTCTCATCAAATTTTGTGATTATCACTCATATATATATATATATATATTTTTTTTTTTTCTTTTTTTTTTTTGAGTGATAGGGTCTTGTTCTCTTGCCCAGACTGGAGTATGGTGGTGCAGTTATAGCTCCCTGCAGCCGTTAACTCCTGAGCTCGAGTGATCCTCTCCCCTCAGTCTCCCCAGTAGCTAGGTCTACAGGTGTGCACCACCACGCCCAGCTAACTTTTTATTTTTTTGTAGAGATGGGGTCTTGCTATGTGGCCCAAGCTGTTCTCAAACTCCTGGCCTCAAGTAATCTTCTTACCTTGGCTTCCCAAAGTGCTGGGATTACTGGTGTGAGCCACTGCACCCAGCCTTGAAAATTTTTTTTGGATTGTTACTCTTCATGCATCCCCAGTAGGTCTGTGTTCCTCTCCTTCAGGTGCTGGGTGGTTCTTGTGTGCTTCAGAGAATACTTGGGGATTTACTCCTTTGGTGGGGGAACTTGCCACCCCATACATAGACACTAGGTAGATAAATATCTCTGCCCATGAATTGGGTGAAGCAGCCTGTCCCCCAGCCACTCCAGGGAGAGGTAGAGGTGGTAGAACAGGCAAATCTCTTGCCCAGCTCCACCCTTTGAGAATGTGGCAGGGCTGAAACCCAAATATCTGACTCTGTGATGTGCCAGGCGTATCCAGTTACATTCTGGAATCTCAAGCTTGGGGTGGACAGACCCAGGGCCCTGTTTGGGGCTGGTTGGGCTTGGCACTGTGGTTGCGAGAGAGTCTGCTTCTTGTGTGGGCTGTGTGGCTATTCTTGAGAGAGTAATTGGGCAACTTCTCCATTTGCTCAGTAAATATTTACTGAGTGCCAAGCACCCTGCTGGCTGTGAACAGACATGGTCCTTGGCCACATGGAGCTTACAGTCTTGCAGGGGGCAGACAGTAAACACATAGTCATGCAAATTACACATGATCATACATAGAATTATGTAGTATTATATGTGCTGGTGACTCCTCCCACATTTCACATTTATAATTTCAGCCCATTCTCTCCAACTTCAACCTTGGATATTCTGCTGCCTGCTCACCACACTTGCTGTCTAAAAGCCTTCTCAGTTTAACATGTCCACAACAGAATGAACCCCCATCCCATCCCTGTACCTCCCAAAGTCTTTCCCATCCCAGTTCATGATGATTTCATACTTCCAGTTGCTGAGGCCCCTAAAATTCTAGTCGTCCCTGACTTCTCCCTTTCGCTCATACCTCACATCCATTTAATCAATAAATCCTGTTGGCTTTGCCTTAAATATGTCCTGAACCTGACTCTGACCATCTCCACCACTTTCACCCTGGTCTAAGCTACCACTGGCCTATGAACTGACCTTCCTGCTTCCTCCCTTGTCTCCCGACAGAGTATTTCCATCCCAGCAGCCAGCGTGATGCTCTAAACTGTAAGTCAGATTTCATTACTCCTTTGCTCTAAGCCTTCTTATGACACCCCATCTCATTCAAGAGTCCTTATGTTGGTCTGCAAGATATGATATGATTTTCACCTGCTTACCTTTCTTAAGCCATCTCATGCTCTCCATTGCCTTGTTCAACCCCCTGATATCTGAATGGGTCCCTCTCTCTCCTTGTCCCAGTCTCCTATTTAAGGAGTCAAACCCTCCCAGGCCATTTCATTTAAAATGATCCCCTTCCCTCTACCACCTGCTCTCAGCATTATCTACCTCCTTTTCCTGTTTTATTTTGCTCCATTGCCTGTGTCATCCTCTGACTTTGGCTCTCTCCCTTTGCTCCATGTGGTCAGATATTTTTATTTGTTCACTCTGTGATACCAAGAGCAGTGCCTGGTAAATATTTGTTGGATAAAACTAGAGTTGGGGAAGTCTATAGAAAAGCATAGATGAACACATCTGATTGATCTTCTACCTTAGATGGGTGTTAAGGCAGGTATCTTAATGAAGGGACTTAAACTGCAACCTCAGAGTGGTGGTCTTTCTCTGGGACTGGCTTCTCTCTTGCCCCAGGCTTGGGTATATATCAGATACCTGGGATACATATGATTCCTGTGGTATGCGAGCCTCTTGCTGGGAGATACCAGGGCTGAAGCAGGAGGGCAAAGTGAAGCTCGCCATTGGGGTCCTAACCAGGCAGTAGCACCTTCTTGGCATTTTATGTGTGCACCTATGTCAGAGTGGACCCCCTCTCCCAGGCACACATGATGTTTGTAGTCCTTAGCTGGCAGGGCAGGGATAGGGTGGCCTAATAGACTACAAGTCAGGAAATCAGGTGATGTGGATTCCAGGCCTCTCTTACCCATCAACTTGCTGGAGAATTTTTAGAATCATAGAATTTTGGAGCTGAAAAGGAACCTAAAGATTTCTATAATCTCTTTTTTCTTGCCCAGCCATTAGAAAGAGAACAAAGGTATGTCTATCCCCTGCCTAGTTCACAGAAACATGGTGCAACCTACATAAAAACTGCATGGGCTCCTTTAAGTTGTGAGTGTGCGGAGGTCAAGATATTGTAGGGAAGTGGTCGAGGTCAAGTGTATTCAAAAGAGAGGAGGTCTAGTCTCTGTCACTTTCTTGAGTGGTAATCTTGGGCAGGTCATTTGTTTCTTGCTCAGTTGATCCTCCATTTTAAAAAGATAATATTTCCAGTTTACTTCAGAGAGATACTGTGGAGATAAAATAAGCTAATGGTGGTTTTAAAATTACTTTCATGGCTATACAGTGTGCTCAGATATGAGGTCGCAACCCAGAGTTTCATCTGGCATTGGTGGAAAATGAAGCCTGGGGTCTCTGTTCCTTCCTAGTTGTTTGTGTGACTTTGGACAAGCCTCTTGATCTCTTTGAGCCTCAGTTTCCCCATTTGTGCAATGGAGTGACTGCCACCCTGCTCACCTCTCAGAGAGGTTGTAAGATTAAAGCGAGACCCTGGATAAAAAGAGACTTTGTGAACTTGGAAAGTTTCTATTATTCCAAGCTACCAGGATTTTTACACACAAAAGCCATAGCCAGTGATTTTTCCAACTTACTCATTGAAGCTTACTCTTTTTAAGGAGCAAAACTATAAAAGAAATGTTTAAAAACTATTTTTGGATGGAAATCTTTCTGAAATGAATGATATGCTTCTGAACAAAATATTAACATACAGCTCGGAAAGAACCTCCGGTTTGGGACTAGGGGTTGTTGAGTTCATACCGGTATGTACAGAGCGCCTGCTTGGTGAGAGTGGGACCACAAAAGGTTCCTTCTCTCAAAAGTGTTACCTCCCAAAGAGGAGAGCTGGGGTGGGGGAGGGAACTAGTGGTAGGCAGAGGGAAATTGCTGGGGGAGAGCCCATTCTGGGATTGCCCTGCCTCAAGGTTCCATGTAGCAACACTGGCGCTGCAGGAAGGCTCTTAAATCCTGTTCAAGGCTCTGAGTGGGAAGAGCCAGTCCTACCCGATCAGTTACTGTGCTTATAATAGTGTGAGGCCACCAGGCTTGTGAGACTCTAGAGCAGTGGGCCCCAAACTGCGTGGTTCCCAGCTGTTGTGCTTTGGGGGTTCATGTTTCTACCTACAATCATTGCTCTGTCTTCTGCCTGGTAGACAGTAGTCACTTCTCTTTTTTTCTTTACTTTTTTTTTTTTTTTTTAAGTGTGGTTACCTAGATATGATGTAAAATTTACTTGTAACAGCAAATTTTTCAGTCTATAGTTTTGTAGCATGAGTACATTCTTTGTACTTACTGTTGTACAACCATCACCAGTACCCATCTCCAGAACTTTTTCATTTTACCCAACTGAAACTCTTTACCCATTAAGCACTACCCATTTCTTCCTCCCCCCAGCCTCTGGCAACTGATATTTTGCTCTCTGTCTTAGAGTTTGACTACTCTGGATACCTCGTATGAGTGGAATCATGTAGTATTTCTCCTTTTGTGGCTGGCTTGTTTCACTTAGCATAATGTTGTCAAGTTTCCGTGGTGTATCATGTGTCAGAATGTCCTTCCTTTTTAAGGCTGAGTGATATTCCATTGTATGTATCCACCACATTTTGCTTATTCATTCCTCTGTTGATGGACCCCTGGGTTGCTTCCACCTTTTGACTATTGTAAATAATGCTGCTGTGAACATGGGTATGCAAACCAGGAGCAAAAGGTGAATGCTCTCTGAGTCTCTGCTTTCAGTTATTTTGTGTATATACCCAGAAGTAGAATTTCTGGATCAAATGGTAATTCTATTTTTAATTTTTTGAATAACCCCCCATACCACTTTCCTCAGCAGCTGCACCATTTTATATTTTCACTAACAGGGTGCGAGGTTCCTGTTTCTCTACATCTTCTCCAACACTTGTTGTTTTCTGCTTTTTGTTGATTTGGTTTGGTTTGGTTTTATAATAGCCATCCTAATGGGTGTGAAGTGGTTTATCATGTAGTGATCGTTTATGCTGGGCTCAAAGAGCAGTCCCTCCAAATCTCTGGGAAAACAGACATCTGAGTGTGTTAGAATTGTGCATAGAGGCTGGGCATGGTGGCCCACACCTATAATCCCAGCACTTTGGGAGACCAAAGCAGGAGGATTGCTTGAGGCCAGGAGTTCAAGACCAACCTGGGCAGCATAGTGAGACCTCGTCTCTATTAAAAAAAAAAAAAAATTGGCTAGGCACAGTGGCTCATGCCTGTAATCCCAGCACTTTGGGAGGCCGAGCTGGGCAGATCACAAGGTCAGGAGTTCGAGACCAGCCTGATCAACATGGTGAAACCCTGTCTCTACTAAAAATACAAAAAATTAGCCGGGCATGGTGGCACGTGCCTGTAATCCCAGCTACTCAGGAGGCTGAGGCAGGAGAATCGCTTGAACGTGAGAGACGGAGGTTGCAGTGAGCCGAGATCACACCACTGCACTCCAGCCTGACGACAGAGCGAGACTGCGTCTCAAAAAAAAAAAGAAAAAAAATGAGGAACCTGGCAGGAAAGGGGCTGGAACACCTTCAGCAAGGTATGGGGAGGGAGACTGAGGGGACAGGGATGACTCGTCGTTTGTACCTTTTTCCTCTGGAAGGCTTGGGACCAGGAGCAAAGGGTGAATGGTGCCTAGGCAGCCAGTCACTAACCAAGTAGCCTGAATCTTAGTTGCCAGCCTGCACACTTGGAGTTTTGCTGTTTTTAAAGGCTCAGAGAGATGTAATTAGCAGCAGCTCACCTTTGCAGGGTGTTTGCCGTGTACTAGGAGTATCATGTGCAGTATTTGGGTTAATCCTCACAACCACCCTATGGGTGGATTCTATTATCACCTTTTCACAGATGAAGAAGCTGAGCCGTAGAAGGGTAATGTCTGCTGCGTAAGGCCGCACAGCTTGTAAACTGCAGAGCCAGGACTGGAACCCAGGTGTCTGATCTCAGAGCCCACGCTTTGGGCCAGTGTGTAGTTTATCCTCATGAGAATGGGAAGAAGGGAACACTTTTTTAGTTTAGTTTAGTTTTTTAATGAGTTTATTGTTGAGCACCTTTAGGCACCCCCTTGCTGGATCCCTTCACAAACATCATCTTATTTGATTCTCCCTATTTTACCTATGGGAACATGCCTACCTATTTTACATATGGGAGACCTGATGGCCAGGAAAGTGAATGGATTGCCAGTGGTTATGATGCTAAGAGGCAGAGCTGGAACTCAGCCTGAGGACGTTGATTCATTCCAGTGCTCACAGCTCATTCCATTGTGCTGTGAGCCCTGACCAGCTTCCACCCCACCCCCATGGAAAGAAGCTGGTAGGTCAGCTGTAAAGTCTGCAAAAGTCCAAGGACTATAGCCACTGCCTTCCTTTCCCATTGCTGTCCCTTCCTCCTCTAACTTCCCCGCCCCAAGACTACCACCTCCACACCTAGAAGTCATGTGAGTCCCTCATCTTGGATCAAAGTGCTTGGAACATAGTAGGTGCTCAATAAATATGCGTTGAATGTTGTTTGAGGGCTGGGTGTGCTGGAGGCAATAGAATCTCAGCCAAGATTGTGTTCCTAAAGAGAAACACAAGTAGAATGCAAATATTATTGTTTCCTCCTCCTTCTCCCAGAGCAAACCTCCGCTTTCCAACACCCAGATGCCAGGGACTTGAAGAAAAGAGTGTCCTCGCTCTGCAAACTTTGAATTATTCCCAAATTCCCGAAGGAAAAGAGGCACAGTCATGTTAGCAAAGTGCTTGCAGAATCAGGTGTCACTCTTTGTAATTAATAAGATTAACGATCTCTTGCTTTGCTCAGCATTTTGTGGTTTTCAAAATGCTGTCTCAAGTATTATATATCATTTGATCTCCTCAGCCATCCTGTTAGATAGGCAAGACAGGACTCATTTTTCCCGTTTTATAGATGAGGACACTGAGACTTGGTGAGGATGTTAAGATACTCAAGGTTATTGACTGAATAAGTGGCAGAAGCCATGGAAAGGGAAGCGGTTCCACTACTGTCTTTGCAGAGCCTCAGTTTCTGCATCTGTAAAATGGGGTAAACGTACATCGTTTAGAGTAGTCAAGCATGAAATGTGATCGTATATGTGATGTGATCAGCACAGTGCCCACACACGGCACAGGGGATGCTTAGATGGGGAACAACGCAAAGCTCATTGTTCCGCTGATGACTTATATTGTACTGACCATTGTTCCACCCCAACTTTTAGGAGGAGCAAGTATAGCCTCCCTAGTCCTCCCTGGTCACCTTCTGTTCTGGTCACCTTCTGGCTCATCCCCTGGAGTCAGAGTGCAATCACAAGGGCTGGCCATGAATTTCCTTTTTTTTCGCCCACCCTGAAACGGAGTCTTGCTCTGTTGCCCAGGCTGGAGTGCAATGGCACGATCTCGGCTCACTGCAACTTCCGCCTCCTGGGTTCAAGCGATTCTCCTGCCTCAGCCTCCTGAGTAGCTGGGATTATAGGTGCGCACTACCACACTCAGCTAATTTTTTTGTATTTTTAGGAAAGACGGGGTTTCACCATGTTGGCCATGCTGGTCTTGAACTCCTGACCTCGTGATCTGCCCGCGTCGGCCTCCCAAAGTGCTGGGATGACAGGCGTGAGCCACCATGCTGTGCCTGGCCTTTTTTTTTTTTTTTTTTTCCTTTGAGACAGAGCTCACTCTGTTGCCCAGGCTGGAGTGCAGTGGTGTGATCTTACTGCAACCTCTGCCTCCTGGGTTCAAGTGACTCTTGTGCCTCAGCCTCCCGAGTAGCTGGGATTACTGCCACCATACCCAGCTCATTTTTTTGTATTTTTAGTAGAGATGAGGTTTCAACATGTTCAACATGTTGTCCAGGCTGGTCTCGAACTCCTGGCCTCAAGTGGTCCACCCACCTCAGCCTCCCAAAGTGTTGGGATTACAGGCATGAGCCACCTTGCCCAGCCATGAATTTCCTTTGATTTGCAAAATCTGAGGTCTGTCAAAGAGAACATCTATAAGATAGTTTTCCTTTGGTGACAGGTGGTTATGACAAATGTTTTATTCATTTAGTACCAATTTGCATTTTATTATCCTAGCTCCTCCAACTCATTAGCTGTGTAACCTTGGGCAAGTTATTTGGAATTTTGAGGCCTCAGTTTTCTTATCTGTGAAATGGAGATAACAGTATCTACTCCATAGGGTTGTCATAAGAATTAGATGAGTTACTGCACATCAGGTCTTGAGAATGGTGCCTGGGACATATTACCTACTCAGTAAGCATTAGTTATTATTTTTACTATTCTCACCATGCTTGATGCTCTGTTAAAGACAGCTGCCCCCAGCCTTATACTTCCCCCACATTGAGATACATAGCCAGTGAAGTTCATATGCAAAACTTGACTTCTTCATTGTGTCCTGGGTTATCTACTGTTCGACCCATTCAGTCAGGAAGGCAAATCCGAAGCAAGTTGCAAGATAGTGTGACTATCATAGAGATAGCCTTGAATCCGCTTGAATCAACTCTCATTAGTAACAAATCATTTGCAACACACCCTGCATACAACTCTTGCTGATCTCAGCAACAACCAGAGGCTACTTTTCTAGGCTATCTCCACAGAGATGGAAACATTTTTTGCCAGTAGGTCAAGGCTGTGAGTGCCCTCTGTTTGTGGTGGCCCATCTTCAGCTTGGCAGAACACCTCTGAGTCCCCAGGGCTTCCTTCCTGGAGCTTTGTGCATTTCTCTGATACATATTGTGAGCCGCAGATACCTCCTCTGTGAACTTCCAAGACGCTGCTGATAAACGTCCACATCAGAGCCTCTTTCACACTTGATGAGCATCCCTGCATGCCTAGATTCAAAATTGCTGTTTGATTTCTTGTATACTGCTACTGATTGCACACTGACTTTGCAGCAGGCACTGTAGTAGGTACTCACACACATCTCATCTAATCCTCCTGATAGTCCACTGAGGTAGAGATTCTCCTTTAGGGGAGAGGTTCAGTGATGTTAACTGTGTGTGCAGGGGTTGGGGGACACACAGTGAGAATGAAATATTTGGGTTATCAGTCTCAGGTTCCTTCCATGCAATACCCACCTCACTGTCAACTTCAACAGAGGACTCCCTGGGCCCTAAACAGGTATTGCTGGTTTACTGATATCACTGCCATTCATGATTAGCAAATAGACTACTTCTGCCAGTTCTTGCACTATATATCCGAATGTGCCCGAAAGTGCACTTTGTGACAACCTTCATGGATTTGTCCGTCCTTCCTCCTCTTCCCACCCCCCACACAGTGTCTGGGACACAGACCACACTGTCCTCTGTTATATGGGATACTACACATGGCATTGATTTTTTTTTTTTTTTAACTTAGTGAATGCGCTCTGTTCCCCCAAAATAGACTGTCACATGGATGAGCATTTCATTTCCCGAGCCTTCACAGCAGCTCCAGGAATTGCCATCACTGAAATCAGTGTCATTTATTAATCTCCTACCATGTGTATGGTGGGCACTCTACTGGATTCTTGACATCACTGTTTACAGTTTTCACATCTACTCCGTAAGGGCAGGCCTAATTTATGCCCATTTTACAAATGAGGAAACTGAGGCTGTGGGGGAGTGTCGAGACACTTGCTCGTGACAGTGGAGGGGCTGCTGTTTGAATCCTGGGAGTTGTATCCTGGGGGCTTACACCTTAGCCACTATGAGAGACTGCCTCTCAATATTTACTGCATTGGCCTTATCCCAGGCACTGTGTTAGGGGAGGGGAACGCAGCATGGAGAGTCAGTTCATCTCCTCAAGGAGTTCAGAGTGATGGACTGAATAATACTGGAGTGGTTTTTATTTTTTCCAAACCTATTTCCACATGCCCCCACCCCCCCTGGCTGAGGCAGCAGATCCATAACACACAGAGCTAAGGGTCCAGGGGAGCTGAGGAGGCAGTTCCCGGGGGGACAGCAGTGCTTTGCACTGTGTATTTACAGCCCAGGCTGACTCCTCTGTTTCCTCTTTGCCCTTTTCCCCTCTACTCTTATATCAGATCCACAGAGCCAAGAGCTCATTTAGGTCTGGCTTGGTGTGATAGTCTTACTGTTGCCTGGTCCATGTCTGGCTACTGAGGAGACAGGAGGCCTTATTTGGCCATAACTTATTGCTATTATGACTTTTTGTAAGGCCTGAATGGCATTTCTTAGAAACCCACATGGTGTATGCACTGTTATTTATGCTCTCTTCCTAGGGGCAGGATGGGCCAGTCTTCGGGGTCAGTAGGCAAAAGCAAAGCTACACTGGGCCTTTAGTCTGCAGCTGATGCCTCCTGTTTTGCAGCTGAGCCTAGCTGTGTCCTGCTGTGACACATGTCCCATGGAGTATTCAAGGCCTAGATGTCTGATCCGTCACTGAGCACCAAGCACTTTTTCTACAGCCCTGGACAGAAGTGTTCAGCCCACTGCTTTTGACAGTACCATTCCTTGGGCATTTGTCTGTGATGGGCCGTAGCCCAGAGCAAGTGTGCAAGGAGAGACTTCCACCCAAAGGCCCTGTCCTTCATGTGTCTGGCCCACCCTCTGGTGCTAGTTTTTGGGTAGGGATGGATGGGGACCCCTTTTGTAGGCTATACCTGGGGCCTCAATTCTAGAGATTATCTCTTTTTCAAAACTCGTGAGGTTGGCAGGCTTGCACAGAATCCTTCCTTACCTTTTAGGGGAAGGGAATTGGTATTGCTGGGGAATTCAGCTGGAAGAACTTGGGACTGGTTCAGAGGGGTCAAGCCACTGTCTGTGGTCTGCTCTGCACAGAGGTGGTGCTGGTATCCGATCCAGGAAATCTGACTCCCTTTCCTGTGCCCTTTCTACAATTCCACCCTGCCTCATTCCTGCAGATGTGTGTGCACATATGATACAAGTATATCTCATCATCCAGATGGCTTATGGTCTACTTGGGAGAGGAAGCAAAGACAAATAAAGGTGCAATACCACTTCAAACAAGATAGCATGTAGACAAGTGCTAAGTCATACAGTGTAGACAAGTTGAGACAAAGGCAATGTGTAGACCCTTTTAAAAAGAGTTGGGATGAGAGAGGTCCCTGTGAACTCGAGTTACAGATGGGAAGATTTCTGAGGGTGGTGGTGGTACTCAGGTTGCTCCTTGGGGGATTGGGATAAGAAAGATTTTGGGAATGAGTGGGCATACTTTGTAGAAGGATTAGTGATTTGAGGAAGTGGTGCAAGTTGGAGAGAAGCAAGCAGTACAGCCTTCCTTATTGTAAAAGTAAAGTGTGCTCATGTAAAAAATGTGAACGATATGAGAAAGCTCAAAGAAGAAAATCTTTGTACTCCTACTGCCCAGACAGAGTCTCCATTCTCATTTGGTGTTTACCTGCCTGTTTCTTTTTATTTAGAGATAGGGTTGGCCGGGCGCGGTGGCTCAAGCCTGTAATCCCAGCACTTTGGGAGGCCGAGACGGGCGGATCACGAGGTCAGCAGATCGAGACCATCCTGGCTAACCCGGTGAAACCCCGTCTCTACTAAAAAATACAAAAAACTAGCCGGGTGAGGTGGCGGGCGCCTGTAGTCCCAGCTACTCGGGAGGCTGAGGCAGGAGAATGGCGTAAACCTGGGAGGCGGAGCTTGCAGTGAACTGAGATCCGGCCACTGCACTCCAGCCTGGGTGACATAGCGAGACTCTGTCTCAAAAAAAAAAAAAAAAATAGAGATAGGGTCTTATTCTGTTGCCCAGGCTGGAGTGCAGTGGAGCTATTATGGCTCACTCCAGCCTTGAACTCCTGCACTCAAGTGATCCTCCCACCCCAGCTCCTGAGTACCTAAGACTACAGGTGCAGACTAATTTCTGTATTTTTTATAGAGATGGGGTCTCGCCGTGTTGCCCAGGCTGGTCTCAAACTCCTGGCCTCAAGCACTCCTCCCACCTCAGCTTCCCAAAGTGCTGGGATTACAGGTGTGAGCCATTGCACCCGGCCTCTTTTTCTTTTCTTTTCCTTTTTTTTTTTAAGGCATTAAGATCAAATATATTGTGTCCACCAAGATTATGGAAGGTATCGAATAGTATATGGGGACACTTGGTCAAAGGGAACCACTGTTGGTTCTTGCTCAAGGGGTGCAGATGGATGTCGTTGTTTGAAAAGAGGTACCCGACATCTGTGAGCAGGCAGGACGGGAGCCTAGGACGAAGCAGTGGCTTTACCACACCAGACTTGGGACTCTTTCATTACCCACTGCGTGCGAGTCTCAGGTTTACCGTTCTCCACTGCTGCCCCGGGGGCTCAGAGAAAGAATTTCTCCTGAGTTGTCTCAAAAGCTGGTTCCCCACCTGCCACCCTCATACCTCCCCATCCCCAAAATTCCTCTCTTTTCCATTTACCGCCCAGTTTCTGAAGCAGTTCTCCTCCCCTAGAGTTGTTGGGGACACAGCAGGTTTTGCCACACCACAAACCTTTGCTGCTGCATGAGGTCATTTCAGGGAGAAACTATATATAGCGGAGGACTAGCATCAGGACAGCTCCACGTTGTTCAGGCCGGTTAACATCGCCCTTCCGCTGATGCAGGCAGGGTCACCTCAGATTCAGCACTCATCCAGTGGGGGTGTGGTCAGGAGCCCCGAGGAACCAGGGCAAGGTCGTCTTATCTTCATTGCCCTGTCTGTATAAGCCCATGGATCTCTGGTTCCTCATCTGAGTGATGAAGGAGTTGGTCTGGGAGGGGAATTTTGTACCGTTTTCCTTTTTTCTGTTTTTTTTTTTTTTTTTTTTTTTGAGACAGAGTCTCGCCCTATTGCCCAGGCTAGAGTGTAGTGGTATGGTCTTGACTCACTGCAACCTCTGCCTCCTGGGTTCACACCATTCTCCCACCTCAGCCTCCCAAGTAGCTGGGACTACAGGTGCCCGCCACCTCGCCCGGCTAATTTTTTTTTTTTTTTTTTGGTAGAGATGGGGTTTCACCATGTTAGCCAGGATGGTCTCGATCTCATGACCTCGTGATCTGCCTGCCTCGGCCTCCCAAAGTGCTGGGATTACAGGCGTGAGCCACCGCGCCCGTCCTTGTACCGTTTTTCAAAGCTACTTGAACCCTTTCTGGGGTAAGCTTACAAGGTAGCTTGATATATACAACCAACTGGGTACTGCGCTGGTTGAAGCTGGAGAGAATGACCCCCCAGAGGGTTCCACGTATGTCCTGGGGTCCTACAGAGTACATAGTTTGAAAACCACTGAGCAAGCTCATCCTCTGAGATTTCTTTCAGAGAGTCTGGCCTCATGCGTAGGATCTGGCATAAATAACACATAAGCAGAGTTGCAAGCTCTGTGACCTTTGGAGGCATTGATGGGCATCTTGGGTAGCCTGGGGGTGTGGCATAGGGACAGATCTCAGGGCAGAGTCTTCTGGCGTTGAGGCAGCCAGGCAGTGGCACAGTTTGCAGATGCAGTTGGACTTGCTGGCCTGCATGTTGAAGGGCTGTTTCTTTTTCTGTCTACTCCTGCCTGCCTTTCTTTTTAGCACTGGTTTGCCCCAAAGAAGAGATGAAAATGAGGATTTAATACATTTCAGGCAAGGAAAGAGCATTTAATTTAAGTTGCCTGAGGCTGAATTACACATTTTATAGAAAGAGTATTTGTCGAGCACAGTGGTGCCTTTGGCAGATATAGGAAAGCCAGAATGTGGGGCCAGTTTTTCTTCATTCAGCAAGTATTTGTAGAGCGCCAGCTTTGTATTCCTGGAGAAGCAGAGAAGCACAAGGGAGATCCCAGCTGTGTTAGAACTCCTTGATTGCAAGTAACAAACCAACTGAATCCAGCTTAAGCAAAAAGGGCGATTTATGATAGGGCGTTGGGGGCACTCAGGACCCCACAGGCAGGGTTGCTGCCTGGCCTTAAGTAGGGATTAGAAAAACCTTGTTAGATTCTCCCTTCTCTCTCAGCTCTGCTTCTCTTTGAGCTTCCTTCACTTCTCTGCAGCCTGGCTTCCCCCTCCTGAGCCCACACAGTCCCAGCCACACTCAGAAGTACTGAGATCTCCCAGTCCAAAGTCCATATTCCCATGGGAGAGAGAGAGTCTGGTTGGCACAACCTGTGTCACATCTCTACCCTCAGTCTGCTCAGCTCCAGCCAGGGGATGGGGTCACACGTGATGAAACAGGTCTGGCAGGAGCCACTCCTGATACCATGCAGATCAGAGGCAGCTCCGAACAGGGGAACTTTGGCAGCACAAAGCTGGGTGCTCCTTGAGGCTTTGATGAGGAGCTCTGGTCCCAGGGAGGAAACTGGGTTTATGTGGAACATTTAATAGCCACATAAGGAGACAGTGAAAGAAGTGACCCTCAGCAGAGCCTGCCTATTGCCAAATGCATGGCTTTTCCAGCTGGGGCTGTCAGACCGGCAGGGGACAAGGGCTCCCCAAGCCTGGTGTCAGCAGGAGCTCCTCCAGGTTCGCTCAGGAGAAAGGGGCTTTGTTGGAAGGATTTTGGCAGGGCAGCCTGGCCTCCTGGGAGCTGGGGCTGGAAGGCAGGCAGGAGTGGAGGCGGCCCTGTCTTTGGGGAGCTGTGTGGCCTCTCTGCTTTTGTCTGAGCATCTGCTCCTGTCCCCTCTCTTACAGAGGACCCAGGCTTCTCCTCTTACATGTCAGCATGTGCCATGGTTGAACACACCAGTGCCTCCGTGAATGGCTTCTCTGGGTCACAGGCAGCTAGTGCGGGACTGGACCTCGTTGACTGGGTGGCTGCCCCTTTCAGGGCTTTGGGTAGGGCAGGCATTAGAAACCCATCTCCTCGGCTGGGCGCAGTGGCTCACACCTGTAATCTCAGCACTTTGGGAGGCTGAGGCGGGCAGATCATGAGGTCAGGAGATCGAGACCATCCTGGCTAACATGGTGAAACCCCGTCTCTACTAAAAGTATAAAAAATTAGCCAGGCATGGTGGCGGGTGCCTGTAGTCCCAGCTACTCGGGAGGCTGAGGCAGGAGAATGGCATGAACCCAGGAGGCGGAGGTTGCAGCTGAGATCGTGCCACTGCACTCCAGCCTGGGTGACAGAGTGACTCTGTCTCAAAAAAAAAAAAAAAAGAAACCCATCTCCCATCTCCTCGCATCTCCTACAGTCAGGGGATGCTGTTCTGTGGACACTGGAGAGCCACGCCTTGACAACTGGGGGGAGAGGGGACCAACCTGCACCAAAGCCAGGGTGCAGGGAAGGGAGGGCAGTAGGACGTGGGGCCTGAATGGCATCTCGGATGCTGACTGCAGGGCAGGGCTGTGGAGGTGTGAGGAGCCACAGGGAACCTGTGACCAGGGAGAGTCAGGGCACCTGGGAGGGCATTGCTGGACTCCAAGGATGGCAGGGGAAGCTGGGAAAGGGGTAGGGCAGGATAGAAGACAGGGAGACCACCTGGGAGGCTGGTGGCACTCCAGGCAGCAGGGGAGGGTCAGGAATGGAAGTGCAAGGGGTATGGACGATCCTTTCAAGGAGGTCCCGAACTTTGGCGACAGTCTGGCTGAAGCAGAGCAAGGGTCCAGTGATAGGGGCACTGGGGAGGGGCCTGGCACAACCTGGCTTGAGGAAGGAGAGAGATGGGCAGCCAGAGGAGTGGAGCGCCGCTGGAGAGCCTGCTGGTGGTGGCTGAGCGGGGAGAGATCTGGGGACATTTACAGCAGGAAGGGAAGTCCCCGGGTAGAGGAGGAGCTGCTGGAGAATGGGTCCTGGGCCCACCAGCTCTGCCCCTCAGCAGCCGTGACAATGGCCAAGTCGCCTCAGCTCCCTCATCTTCAACGTGGGGACAGTCTCTGCCCAGTCCGCTTGCTGAGGTGTGGGGAAAGGCTGAGGTTGTGCATGTCACAGAGCTCTGTGCACAGGAAAGGCTCGTGCAGATGCAGGCAGCCTTGTGACCGCGGTCGCTCATGGCATGGCGCTGCCCGGTGCCCCTCCGCGGGATCAGGGAGACTGCTTTTCTGGCCCTGGGATGTGACTGGACACTGGCTCCACCACAACCCATCTCCTGGGCATCTCGGGCTGGTGACCCTGCTGCCAACCGTGTTGCCTGTCCCTGGGGGTGAGTAGAGAACAGCAGTGCCCAGGCCTCGTGTCTGAGGGTCTAGGAATGACCGCGTAGGCCTAGGATCCCTTCACCCACACTGGCTTCTGAGATCCCCTGGTGGTGCTGTGTGTGTGAAGACCAGCAGCAGGGCTGAGGCAGGAGGCAGGTGGCTGTATTCTCCTTCCTGGGCAAGCAAAGAGGCCATAGGGGATGTGGTTGAGTGGGGACAGACACATTGCATTTACTTCCTAGTGTGGAACTGGAGGGGCTGCTCTGAGAATGGTGTTAGCCTTGTTGGCCTGTTTCCCAGAGAGAAAATCTTGGAGCACTTGTTTCAAAGATACCAGGAAAGTGGGGAGTGCTGAAACCTGCATCCTGTTTTGCTGCTGGCCTAGGGAAGAGGACCCGGATGGGGACAGTAGATGATGGCAGAGACTGGAGTACTGGCTGCCTCCTGGGGCCCACAGAGCTGGGGGAACCAGTGGAGGGTTGAGGTGAGGACCTGAGGTCAACAGGGGAGAATGTGTGGCTTCCTTCCTGTTTGGTGCCGACCTTGCTCTATCCAGGACTGCCTGGCAGCCTGGTTCCTTCTTCCTAGCTGCCCTCCCCAAGAACACAGCCCGCTGTCCTCCGCAGTTCACATCCCACTTTTCCTGTATGAGCCATGCCTACCCATCCGAGGCTGCCTCCAGCTCACCTGCAGCTTCCTTTCTCCAGGAAGGCCTGGCTTCTATGTGTGTCTTCCTTGCCCTCCAGCCCGTTTGGCTATTTCTGTTCATTTTCCCTCCATGGAGCCTCTGGCAGAGCTGCCTGCTCTCTTCCACCCCAAGCCAGCTTTTGTCTTCTCCTGCCCGCTCGTTTCCAATCACAGGGGTTGGAAGGGGTCTCAGACCCCTTGGAGCATTATTTTTTCTAAAGTGCCACAGCTGTGCATCTCCCTGGCCTGCCCAGCTGTTCTTGTCCTTGACTGGAGAGTTATGTCACTTGTGACAATAAATAGGAAATGAGAATGAGAGGGTTGCCAGACTGCCCTTCCAGCTGCCTGAATTTCTGTTGGGAAATAAGGAGAGAAATAAGCACAATAAGGCTAACACTTAGAAGTACCTCCCATGTTCTCTTTATGTTTTCCAGACGTAGTACCAAACCTTTTCCATGTATTATCTCGTTTAATCTTTGTAGTAACTCGATGAAGTAAATTGTATGATCATCCTCTCACAGCAAGGGACACAGAGGCCCAGAGAGGTTGCGTAATTTGCCCAACATCATCCATGAGTAAGTGGCAGAACCAGACCAGAACCTGTATCAGTCTGTCTCCCAGGGCACTCTCCTAGCCACTAGAGAAGGAGAGGGCCACGGACCAGGCATCTCCGGAGCCCACTTGAACTTCAAGTTCTCCTTTTCTCCAGTTGCCTGTTGCAAATAATAATGTGCTCAAAGGAGTCTCATGGTGTCATTCTCAGAGCCATCCTTTATTCTCCTTTCTCTGTACCCCAAACAACAAAAAGAACTTTTGGATGGTAGAGGTGGTAGTATTTATCTTTGCTTGGAGTCCCCCTACCAGCATCCCATTTTATAGTCTTCCGTAAAGCTTTAAGAACTTCATCAGCCGGGCGCGGTGGCTCGTGCCTGTAATCTCAGCACTTTGGGAGGCCGAGGCAGGCAGATCACCTGAAGTTGGGAGTTCAAGACCAGCCTGACCAACATGGAGAAACCCCATCTCTACTAAAAATACAAAATTAGCCGGGTGTGGTGGCACATGCCTGTAATCCCGGCTGCTCAGGAGGCTGAGGCAGGAGAACTGCTTGAACCCAGGAGGCGGAGGTTGCCGTGAGCCGAGATCATGCCACTGCACTGCAGCCTGGGCAACAAGAGAGAAACTCCATCTCAAAGGAAAAAAAAAAACAAACAAACTTCATCGACATTATCCTTGCAAATAAGGGGCTACAGAAGAATAAATAATAGCCTAATCTTGACTTTTCTCTGATGATCTTTCCACTTAGATCATATTCCATTCTCTCCTGAGCGTGCTTGAAATGCCCGAGATGCCTGTTCTACACATTCTGTATTGACGGGGAACATTTCTGCTCTTTGTGGTAAACCTTTTGTGTGCTATTATTGTCCATAAGTGGTGATTGTCAATTGGGAAGAGAGAGGGAGAATGAATCACAGTCTCTGGGGATTGGGGCAAGTGTGAAATTTGAAAAGCATATTCAGGATCATAATCTCATTTTAGATTTGGAAAAATATATATATATTTTAAATGTAAGCAATTGAAGAAAGTGGACTTGGACAAAATCTTGCCTGATATTACAGTAATTCTCAAGTAAGGCATAGCAGTTTTAGGTGGGGGTGTATATGGGAAGCCTATATATTGATTAAAAGGGGGTATGTGCTTTAAAAGGTTAAGGAACTGTTTCCCAACAAGAGACTGTATGTGTCCTGTCATTCTGTCTCCCACAGCCCTGCAGGTATTTACTGGAGGTCTCTGAGGATGGTGCATACTATATAGGGCATCAAAAGACCCAGGGGCTTGGGGCTTGGGGCAGGTGCACTAAACACCACTGGTTTGCTAACTGGGACCTTGTAGCTTAGTGGTTAAGATCACAGGTTTGGCTCAGACCATGGCAAAGTTTAAATCCCAGCTCTACTGCTTTGTGGTAGTATTCCTTAACCTCTAAATGTCTCAGTTCCTTCATCTGTTACATAGATGGTGGTAGTACCTACCCTATCATGTAGCTGTGGTGATTATGTGGGATAATGGCTGGCACGTGGCTGGTAGTCAGTGATGGTGGATACTGTTTCTCACCTGTCCTACCTGCTTTGTCTCAGTTGGATCAAACCCTCATGGGGCTCTGGGTGGCTGACCCAATGGCTTTGTCGAAATGAAAGTGTTTTGTGGTCCTGGAGGTCCTCCTGGTTCAAGGCTAATCTGAAGCGTCTGTCTGCATAAAGCCCAGACGTGCATTGAGTTTCTCCATGCCCCGCGCTGTGCTTGATCCTGGGTGTGTAGCTGAGCAAAACAGATACGGTCCTTCCCTCAGTCCTTCGCTCCGAGGTCCCACAGAGTAATGGGGAAACAGATGATACTCAGGTAATCAAAATGTAACACATACTACAAAGGTAAGAACAGGGTACTGGGAGAGAATTATGGGTTAGGAGAAATGAATTATTTTGGAGTGGAGGGTCAGGAAGCCTTCCCTGAAAAAGAGACACCTACGCTGACACCTGGAGGCTGGGGCTGAGGGAGCCATGCTTGTCTCACGTGTCCCCACCCCTGGCCAGGGCTGCCTGCTGGTCCGTGTGACACCTTTGGGTGAATTAGAGAAAGATGCCTCCTCTGGGCAAGGGCACAACTGGAGAGAGAAAGGGAAAGAAGCAAGTGGCCACCCCGGTTTCTACCCTCGTGGGGTGAGGAGGTGTTTTCCCTTTCTAGGAGAAAGAGAGACCGTGTCCAGGACACTGTCCGGAGCTGCTAAGCTGGCCAGCAAGTGCTCAGAGTCTGGCTTCCACGGGCTGTAGCTGGTGACTGTCTGCTGTGACCTTTTTCCCATAGCAGATATCTCTTCCACAATGTGCTATAAAGAGAGAGGACCACTAGGAGGGCAGGAGGGAGAGAGAAGGGAGATCTGCTGGGGAAGCCAGGCCAGAGACTGAGGCCCAGGACCTGGCAGCTCCTGTCTCGCCTCCCCAGCACGAGTGCCTGTGAGTGCCTACGTGCCTACGTCATGCTGAGTTCTATGCTAACCTTGTTATTTAATCTGGAATGTTTTGTTTTGTTTGTCTTCTCACCTGGGACCCACCTTGCATTCCACAGGTAGGGGTGATGAACTCAATGCAAATGATGGTTGGTAAGGCAAGACTCTGCTGGGTGGGCAGCTCCCTGGCTGGTGGAGGGCACGCTTGAGGAAGTGGCATTTGAGTTCACTTCTGGGTGCTTGGATGCCTGGCAGTCATGAGTGGAAGTTCCAGGAAGTTACTTTTCTGTTCCCCCTAAGGGAGATCTCCTTTCCCAAAGGAGAGCAGTCTGACATGGGAACGGGTTGCCTCTGAGAGCCCAGCCTCCAGGGTTGGTGAGGTTTGTTCCCAGGGATTCTTGCGTCAGCTGGGGCACACGCTGCAGGGCCTTCCACGACCTCTCTGGCTCCAGTGGGATCCAGCTCTGCAAAAGTTAAGCCCTTCTGCCATAGCCTGGTAGAGGCTTTTTCTAAATCAAGCTGGGAGGGCCGCTCTCAGGCAGACGGGAGCAGCAGTCTCCAGACTCACCAGATCCTGGAGCTCTGTGTTCCGGGTCCCTGATCTCCCTGAAGCCCCAGCTATGGAGCTTGGTCCAGATTTCCCCCAACAGCAGCTGGGCAGCAGTATGTGCCTGGCCCCCTTTGGAGTGGGTCACACACCCACCTAGCCAGGCTCTGGCATGGAGGCTGGCACTAGGATGGGCTTCAGGGATAGCGCACACCTGTTTCGTGCTGCTGTTGCCAACTAGCTGGCCCTGGGCTTCTTGGAACTACAGATGTTTGCATCGTTGGACTGATTGTCTTTTGACTTTTTCTTTGCCTTACTGACTTTCTGTGGCCATATGGTTAGCTTCAGATACAGAGAGGTGTGGGGTGGTCCCAGAGTGCCTGCCACAAAATCAAGTTTATATAGATGGGATCCCGTCTGTAAAACTCAAAAGGTGGCAGGAGCATGTCTGACAGTGATTGGAATTGAGCTGTGCAAGACACAGACGAGATTACCTCTTCAACTCCAGAGTGTTGTGGCAGGGCACCAGAGCTGGAAAAGCCTGAAAGGTCATGTCCAGCTGCCCACCCAATGTGGAGATGCTCCACTTAGCACCCTTGCCAGGCATTCAGCCAGACTCTTTGGGCGAGGCTAGCTTTTGAACACACTGAGTGAGTAGAAAGTCCATCCTTGCCTTGGCCTGTCTCTCTGTGGAGCGGGTGCCTGTGCCCTGTCTCATTGCCCACGCCGTGGCCCTATGAGAGCAGCTGCCTCTGTTCTTTGTGAACTTAGCTGAGCCCGAGTGTGCTTCCTTTGTGTCTGTCATTCACTGGCTCTGCCTGAGAAGTTTGTTTCCTTTTGGTAAAGTTTTCCTGTTATATAGCTCTTGGGATTTGAATCAGGTGACTTGTCGTACAGAGTGGTGAAGATCAGAGACAGGGTGTGTGGCTTGCCCAGGTCATCTCAAATTTGTTACCAGGCTGGAAACACAACCCCAGAGATGCTTGATCTTGTCATTTTGCTGCTTGAACACATTCCACCTCCTTTCTGACCTCCAGCATGTTTTGTGAGCAAGATTCTGAGAGCCCTCTCTAAACAGCAAGTCAGAGCTTTTAGCTTCCTTCCTCTTTAGATTGTACCTGGCTGGTGAGTGAAGGTAAGGGTGGGGATGGACATGTAGGAGCCATTTGGTGCCAGGAATAAGACAAAGCAGCTTGGAAGAGGGGTCTGGAGGGAGCCAGGGTGTGATGGCTGAGTGCCACAGAGGAGGGCCACAGCTGCAGGGCCAGGGCCACCCTGGCCACTCCTGCCTGCATCACCATTAGAGGCTTTCATCTCCCTGACTCCTTTCTTTTTCTACTTTCTCCTTTTCCTCTTCTGTTGAGGCATCCCTGAGCGTTCTTTCCCTTGCCTACCTGGAGATCTCTAGACCTTAAGATTTGGTGTCCTTGACACAATGTATTTCTTTATAATGCCTTCCCCTTCGGACCTGTGCAGCCATACCACTTGAGAGCCACCCCTGCCTGCACCTGGGAGCTTTCACATCAGAGCCTTAACCAGATGCTCTGGATGCTGCCCGCCAGCCGCCCAGAACACTGAATTGTCTTTTGCAGGAAGTGACATCTTACCCCACTGGGACATTTTATAGACAGTGCCTTCACCCTGAAGGTGGGAATTTCATGAATTGTGGCAAGTCAACAAGGTGGCCATCTGGGAGCAATAGAGGGAAATGGGCATTTGCGGAGTGCCTTCCATGCTCCAGGCACAGACTGTTGTGTTCTCCCAGCACCTGGTGACGTGGCATCATTCATCTGCATTGTACAGATTGGAGAACTAAAGCTTATAGATAGGGTCACCAGGCCAGTTGGGGGTGGGGTCAGAATGAGAATCCTCTTCTGCTTGGCTCCAGAGCCCAACTCCTCCTGGTCTGTGCGGCCTTTCTGCAAGGCCTGTCTTCTCCACTGTTGCCTTGCTAGCACTGAGCCCAGCACCTGGCATCAACATGAAGCGATGGTTGTAGAAGGTGTGCTAGAGCTGACAGGCCGGGACTTGAGCTTGGTAGAGCCAGGATAGTTGGGCAGATGATTTGGGCACCAGGGGCTGGGGATGGGGGCAGTATCTGTCCTCTGTCTCTGTACCTTCTTTGGGTATAACTTGGTGGACACCAGAGTTCAGAGTTGAGGTGGTGCAGGGTGTAGCAGACCCAGAATTAAGGCAGGACTGTTGGTCTCTGTAGCCTCCTGAGACTGCTGAAGACCCAACTTCCCTGGCTCCTGCTGCTTCTGTGGCAGCTGGAGCCAGTGAGATGATGCCCCTTCCCCATTTATCGTTTTCTGCAATTCTGCCTCCATGACAGCCAGCAGGATGAGTGTGGGGAGACCCGTAAGAGGGACTAGAATGAACATTTGTGTGCATTTGGTTTTGTGTTCCTTCGCCCTTCTTTTGCAGCAGGCCTTGGCTTTTAAACCTGCCATGGACTCCGAGGCTGCCCTCCCACCCTGATCACAGTGCCCCTGCTCCTTATGGGCTCCTCGCTCTCTCACCCAGGCTGGAGTGCAGTGGCGCGATTACGGTTCACCGCAGCCTCTACTTCCCAGGCTCAGGCAATCCTCCCACTTTAGGCTCCAGAGTAGCTGGGACCACAGGCATGTGCCACCCTCCATGGCTAATTTTTGTATGTTTTTATAGAGATGGGGGTCTCACTGTGTTGCCCAGGCTAGTCTTGAACTCTTGGACTCAAGCAATCCACCCCACCTCAGCCTCCTAAAGCACTGAGATTACAGACATGAGCCACCACGCCCGGTCCCCCGTAGAGTTTTTACCCTGACTTGCACACCTCCTTCATCTAGCCCCGCCTTCCTGATACTCCCAAATCCTAGGGGTTGGCTGGGAACAGAATTCACCATTCCTCCTGGAGGCACCAGACAGGTTTTTGAGAACGATGATGACTTATGTCTCATTGATGCTCTGCTCACCCTATGAAGGCAGGTACATTTCTTTGTGGAAAGCTGTCCTGCTGCATTGAAGGGCCCTAATGATACAGTGGCTTAAAAAATGAGGAGTTTGTTTTTCTGTCTCATGTAATGGTCCTGATGTCCTCCACATGAACAGACCAGGTGAGGGGGGCAGCTCGGCTCCTTCTGGTCACCTGGGATCCTGTTTTTTTGAAGTTGCTGCCACATGATAGGACATTGTTGTTTGCATGGTTGAAGTTGGGTTGCAGCTATGTCTGGGCTCCAGCCAATGGAGGGGGAAGAAGGCGTGGAGGAGGCCCACCCACCTTCCCTAGGCCCTGGTCCTCCATGGCATGTGTGCAGCATAGTCACATGGCCTCCCTGACTGCAAGCAAGGCTGGGAAATGTAGTTTGTCTGGGCTGCTGTGTGGCCATGAAGAAGGGGAGACTGGCTTTGGGTAGGTAACTAACAGCCTCACTGCAGAAGATGGAGAGTATTTTCACTTGCATGTGCTGAGAAAGAATATGCCTCCCCGCTAGTCATGTGCCCACACTCTTTGGCAACTTGCACACATGCCCCCTTCCTTGGGAAACATCTGTGTACCAGCCTATGCTGCACCAACTTAGGGGACCAGAGGCCAAATAAGGCAATTTCTGCCTTTTAGCAACTCACAGTGTAGTCTGGAGAGGGCATATGTGGAACCTAGACAATTTGTAAATGCCAAAACAGAGAATCTCTTTTGTTGTATGCTGGGCACTGCAGATAGAGAGCTAAAAGACTACCTGGGGCCTCCATATGCTCGCAGTTGGGCAGACTGGAAAATGGAATGAAGTGCTGAGAGCAGTGTGGCTGAGGAATTAGGAGGGCTTCACAGAAGAGGTGACGTTCTAGCTGGGCGCCGACATTTTCAGTTTCAAAAGATGGGGTATCTTCAGGAGAGAAAACCAATAGCAAAGGCATGGAGACTTGCAAGCCCATGGAGGGCTGGTGGCTCAGGTGTGGGCTGAGCATAGTGGAAGCGAGTGAGAAAACAGGCCCCAGCTGTCTGTGTGGCTCACTTCTCCATCTGGCCTCTGCACCTATCTCCTTGTTAGAGGCCTTCCCTGGTCCACCATTCTCAATTCTCATCACTGTATTTCTCTGCTTAACTTGGTCCACCATTCTCAATTCTCATCACTGTATTTCTCTGCTTAATTATGACATAAATACCTGACACACTCTAGATGGCCTTGTGCATTGTCTGTCTCTCCTGCTAGAATGTAAACTGCAGGAGAGCAAGGACTTTGTTTTGTGTAGGTAAATAGTGGGTCCTCAAATATTTGTTGAATGAATACATGAGTTTATGGGAATATGGGACTGTGGACTGAAGATCATATTTTTGGAAAGACTTGATTTCCATGCTAAGGTGTTTGGCTTTTATTTTTAGGTAGTGGGGAGCCATAAAACGTTTTTGAGCAGGGGAGTGACATAATCACTATTAACAAGGTTCCTGGCAGCAGCAAGGAAGATGGTCAGAGTGGGGAGAGAGTGCCCCTTCCCTGGCCCTAGGCCAGCTCCAAAGCAACTTACCTTGCAGCCTGATGTGCCATTTGTGTAGTCTGGAAACCTATTCCCAGTCATTGTGTTTGGGGCCAAACAGAGGATTCGATCTCTGGCAGGGCTTCATCCCTAAGGGTCTAACAAGTACTCTTACACACTGCTGGTGGAAGTGAAAATTGATAGTCTTTCTGGAAAGCAATTTGGCAAAAGGTAACAAGAACCTTAAAAATATCCCTACTCTTTGACCTAGAAATTCCACAGCAAGGACTTTATCATAGAGAACCAAGCCGAAGTGTGTGCAAAACTTTATGCATAAGACTTTGATTCCAGTGTGAAAAATGGAAAGTCTAAATGTGTGACTCAGGGACCTCTCAAATCCATCCTGTCATCTCCATCCCCACTAAAACTCTGCCCGCTGCATGATAGACACAGTAAAATCTGAGTCCAGGCCCTGTTTTTTCATACCTCTTCTAATGCAGCAGCCTCTTAACTGATCTTCCTGCCTCAGTCAAGACTCCTTAAACCCACTCTCCACATGGATTCCAGAGTGAACAATCAAAAATGCCTGCCTTACATATCATTTGAGGTGAGGAGTTCAAGACCAGCCTGGCCAACATGGTGAAACCCCATCTCTACTAAAAATACAAAAATTAGCCGGGAGTAGTGGCATGCACTGGTAGTCCCAGGTACTTGGGAGGCTGAAGCAGGAGAATTGCTTGAACCTGGGAGGCAGAGGTTGCAGTGAGCCAAGATCACGCCACTGCACTCCAGCCTGGGTGACAGAGCGAGACTCCGTCTCAAAAAAAAAAAAAAAAAAAAAAGCCTCCCTTAGGCTGAGCGCCGTGGCTCACACCTGTAATACCAGCACTTTAGGAGGCTGAGACAGGTGGATTACCTGAGCTCAGGAGTTCAAGACCAGCCTGGGCAACATGGGAAAACCCTGTCTCTACTGAAATACAAAAATTAACCAGGCATGGTGACAGGCGCCTGTTAATACAAGCTACTCAGGAAGCTGAGGCATGAGAATTGCTTGAACCAGGAGGTGGAGGTTGGAGTGAGCCAAGATCATGCCACTATACTCCAGCCTAGGCAACAAAGCAAAATTCTGTCTCCAAAAAAAAAAAATTCCCTGCCTTGGCAGACTGCGGTGGCTCATGTCTGTAATCCCAGCACTTTGGGAGGCCAACGTGGGAGGATCACTTGAGTCCAGGAGTTCGAGACTAGCCTGGGCAACCCTATCTCTACAAAAAATTTCAAAAAGAAAAAGAATGCCTATCCTTCCTTGGCTTTGTCCCTTCAGAGGCTCTCCCATCCCTTAGGGCATAATGTCCAAGTTGTGTCACTGGCCTAGAGGCCCTCGCTGATCTGCCTTCTTTGGCTTCATTCTGACCACCTCCTGCCTCATCCGATCTACCTGGCAGCACTGATTGCAGCTCCACAAACCTGAGCCCAGAGTAGGCTGACACTGCCTCCTCTGTCTGGCGAGCCCAGCCCCCTTGCCCTTTTGCCTGGCTAACTCCAGCTTGTCCTTTGGTACTCGGAGCAAACTTTAAGACCTTCTGCAGAGGGGGTGAGACCACATTCATGTGCCCCCCTGATTCCTGTGCATATTGCTCCCCTGGCATGTGTGCATTAGTGTCTGATGATCTCCTGACATGTCTGTCTCCCTCACTAGCTCTGACCTTGAGAGCCTGTCTTATTGACTTTGTGTCCATGTTCCCCAGCACAGGGCCTGGTGCATACTAGAAGCTCAATACATGTTTCGTGAATGAATGAATGAATGAATAAATGGATGAATCGATGAATGAATGAAGAATGATGCAAGCTCTTTATTATAAGAAATGCATCATGAGCTGAGCTTGGTGGCTTACACCTTTAATCCCAGTGACTCGGGAGGCTGAGGCAGGAGGAATGCTCGAGCCCAGGAGTTTGAGGCTGCAGTGAGTTACAGTCGCGCCACTGCACTCCAGCCTGGGCTACAGAGTGAGACCCCATGTCAAAAAAAATTTTTAAAAAGCATCCTTTATAGTGCTCAGCACATATTTGCTCAATAAATATTTATCAGATGATTCCATGTGAAGTAAAAACAGGATTTTTTTGAAGTGTTACATTTATTCTAGATTTTCTTTATGTCCTGAGTTGATTTCTAGGGGTAGAACCTAGGGAAGAGGGGCACAGGTAAATCCAGTAAGCAGCAGGGGTTGAGAACCACTCATCCAGCAGCTGGCTTCAGATTAAAATAAAAACAGGATCATGGACATCATAATGGTAGAAGCTTGTACATGCCATATGATCTCAGCAATATGAATGCAAATTGAGAGGAACAAAAGAAAATGTCTCAACATATTATTGCTGGTTATTTGGGGGTGATAGGATATAGGTTACTTATGTTCTTCCTTTTTATGTTTTTATTATGTAATTTTTATTTTTTTTTTCATTTAACATTCGTCATCTTTTTTCTTTTTTTTTTTTTAAATGGAGTCTCGCCATCACCCAGGTTGGAGTGCAGTGGCACAATTTCAGCTTGCTGCAGCCTCCGCCTCTCGGGTTCAAGTGATCCTCCTGCCTCAGTCTCCCCAGCAGCTGGGATTACAGGCATGCACCACCACGCCCGGCTAATTTTTGTATTTTTGTAGAGATGAGGTTTCCGCCCGGCTAATTTTTGTATTTTTGTAGAGACGAGGTTTCACCATGTTGGCCAGGCAGGTCTCAAACTCCTGACCTCAAGTGATCTGCCCGCCTCAGCTTCCCAAAGTGCTGGAATTCCAAGCGTGAGCCACCATGCCTGGCCTACATATGTCATCTTTTAAATGTAAAACATAAGAAAAGTGGTTGGACAAGGGACTCCTGGCTGTACTTGGGATCACTGGGTCATGGAGCCAGTCCCTGAGCTTCAGCCTTTGGTTAGCCCCCCAAGGGCTATTCCGGGTATCGGGTCCATTCCTGACCCTCTGGCCCTTTCTGAGCACCAGCATCCTGGTGCTCCAAGAAACCGTCTTGTGCCCTTGGAAACTGATAAACAGTTCCTAGGCCCGCAACAGGCTCCCCTGTGGTTTCCGAGTCCCCAGGTGAGGGCGGAGCATGAGGAATGTGACAGACCATGGTGTAATGGGATTTTGCTAAGAATTTACCACCAGGAGGTAGTCTCCAAATGGGTCCCAGAATGGAAAAACTGGCCTGGGGTGTGATGAGGAGTGGGACCACAGACCTGGGGGCCAAGACCTGCAGAAAGACTCAGCAACAAGGCATTGTGATCCTGGGGGCTGGGTAGTTGGTCATCCTGGCAGGCAGTTGGAGGTAAGCAGGGACAGCCAGATGGGACACTGAGGGTTAGAAAGGTGAGACAGTCAAAAAGCAAATAGTAGGGGGCAGACTGAGCCGGGAGAGCAGCCAGTGGAGGGAGCACCCTGGGCCAAGGCGCTCTCAGTCTGCCATCTCTTGGCCCTGGAGCAAACCTAGCAGCTGGAGTTGTCTGCAGGGAGATTTGTAAGTTCACTTATTTGCTGTTTCATGCCATCTTCTTCCCAAAGCCTTTCCTGAGTCTCTTCCTGTTATGTGTTCCACAGTTAAGGTGAGCTCTTCTTCTCCTTGAAAGCCCTGTTGGGCCGGGCGCAGTGGCTCACGCCTGTAATCCCAGCACTTTGGGAGGCCGAGGCAGGCAGATCTCCTAAGGTCGGGTGTTCAAGACCAGCCTGACCAACATGGAGAAACCCTGTCTTTACTAAAAATACAAAAAAATTAGGCCGGGCGCGGTGGCTTAAGCCTGTAATCCCAGCACTTTGGGAGGCCGAGACGGGCGGATCACGAGGTCAGGAGATCAAGACCATCCTGGCTAACACGGTGAAACCCCGTCTCTACTAAAAATACAAAAAACTAGCCGGGTGAGGTGGCGGGCGCCTGTAGTCCCAGCTACTCGGGAGGCTGGGGCAGGAGAATGGCGTAAACCCGGGAGGCGGAGCTTGCAGTGAGCTGAGATCTGGCCACTGCACTCCAGCCTGGGCGACATAGCGAGACTCCATCTCAAAAAAAAAAAAAAATTAGCCAGGCCAGGTGGTGTATGCCTGTAATCCCAGCTACTCAGGAGGCTGAGGCAGGAGAATCACTCGAACCCGGGAGGCAGAGGTTGCAGTGAGCCGAGATCGTGCCACTGCACTCCAGCCTGGGCAACAAGAGCACAACTCCATCTCAAAAAAAAAAAAAAAAAAAAGTCTTTGATCTTGCCTCTTATCACCCTCATCACTTTCTAATGTTGTGGTCTTATTTCCGGTGTGTCTTGGGCCCCTCCCACGGGCAGCATGGAGTCTGTTGCATCTTCGCCGTCCTTGCGGGTGGTATAGTGCCGGGCCCATGGTCAGGGTCCAGGGGAGGAGTGCTTTGTATCCACTTTCCCAGCTGGAAAGCTGTGTTCCTGGCCTTGTGGCTGACTCCTGCATGGCGTTTCCTGGAGTCACCACAGCGACAAGATGTTCACTTGCAAGCAAATAGCATCCCCTGCCTAGGGCTGCCAGCCTCAGCAGTTCTTGACCTCCAGCTGAGCTGAAACTGAGAGGATGCCTTTTCTACCAGCTGGGAGCTGAGCCCATAGGGCTCCCTCCCTGACCCTTTGGTGACTGTGCTGAAAGCAGACACCTCCTGCTGCCCCGGGTTTGCTGCCTCCTCCTCCCCACCCACTGCTAGAGCCTGTCTGGCATCTACGAAGGAAGGACGTTTGGGCCAAAACAGATGGTGGTCTCCTAGCACACAGCTACCAGCTGCATCCTGTCTGCAAGGGAGACTTCTTCCCGGGGCTTTGCTTTTCCTGGGTTTCAGCACCATGGGAGGCCGCCTATATTCTATGCCATGGCGGGTGGGAGGAGAGTACGAGGAGGCTGCCCTTGCCTGGCCTCAGGCTGGTGGAGTATATCTGAGAGAATGAGGCCTGATCTATCTGTCCTGCCTCTTTGCAGCATCCCCGTTTGCCCCCCACCTCTACCAAGTCTGACTCAGCCCTTTCTTGAAACAGATCTTAAGCTCTGGGCCAGGTGTGGTAGTTCATGCCTGTAATCCCAGCACTTTGGGAGGCCAAAGCGGGCAGATCACATGAGGTCAGGAGTTTGAGACCAGCCTGGCCAACATGGTGAAATCTCATCTCTACTAAAAATACAAAAATTAGCTGGGTGTGGTGGTGCGGACCTGTAGTCCCAGTTTCTCAGGAGGTTGAGGCAGGAGAATAACTTGAGCCCGGGAGGTCGAGGTTACAGTGAGCCGAGATCATGCCACTGTACTCAAGCCTGGGTGACAAAGCAAGACTCCATCTCAAAAAAAAATAAAAAAAATATCTTAAGCCCTTGTCAGACTCGCTTCGGGAGGGACAGGTGATGTGGGCCACAGCCCATCTTCCCTAGGCCTGCCAGGCCCTGAAGCCTTCTACTGCCTAGAAACCTTGCAGGCAGGACCAGCTGCGACCTTTTCTGGCCAGTTTCTGCCTCCTTCCCCTAAGACAAAGGCCTGAGGACAGCTTGCCAAGGGTTCCACTGGTTTCTGCCTTTCCTCAGGGCTCCTCTATTGGGCCCTTTCCCACTTCACCCCCTTCCCAGGAAACCAGAGCTGTCACCACCTCCCATGTGGTCCACTCCCTAGTTCATTCTGTCAGCTTTTATTGAGCACCTATTGTGTGCTAGGCATTGGCCTGAGCCCTGGGACTGAGATGGGAAGGGCCCAGCCCTGCCCTTACAGCTTGTTTGTGTTACAATTCTCACAAAGTGGCTTAAATGGGAGCTTTGTTTGATCCAAGGCAGTTGAAACAGTCTTTCCTTCGAGGTACCTTGTAGAAGACACTCCAAGTCCTGGCTAAGCTTTCTCCACTTTGTCATGACAAGGGTCTTTATTGCCTTTCCCCCTAAGTCTCAAGATTTTCTACCACACCACATACAAGCAAAAGCTTAAGGCACTAAGGAACACACACACACACACACACACACACACACACACACACACCACCCTTACTCCTAAAAAAGCCAATACATGCACAGATATATATCCTAGAATGTGAAAGGTCCACCACCCCACTTCTGGGGTAGAAAAGGTGGTGTGTGTTCCTCCAGATGTTTTCCATTGCAGATGCTAATGCTGTCTTTACAAACTTGGGCCCATTTGGGAGCTGCCAGTTTGCTTGGGAGGCACACAGCCTCCAAGGGCCACCATCTGACCCCTGGCAGAGACTCCAGCCCACACCTCTGCCCAGAGTAGAAATGATGTCAAGCTCGCAGCCCCCTTTGCCCGCCTCCCCACCAAGTGGCACTCAGCCAGCCTTTCTAAAGCCCTCTATTGAAAGCCCTCATTGGCCAGGAGGGGGCAGCCTTTCTCCCTGCCACCCCCTTGGGCCCCACACTCCTCTTTCCCTGGAAGAGGGCTTGTGTGGGCAGAGGAGAAATCTCACCTGGACTCTGGAGGCTGGGGGCTTCTGGGCTTTTCTGCCCATTCTTCCTCACTCTGGCCATATCTCTCACTTCCTCTGTCTCATGGCCCCAAGAAACCAAGTCACAGAGGCATCACCATCCAGGTTGGCCAAAGCCTCTTTTCTGGACTGGCCTGCTACCAGCTCCGTGTGAACAGCTAGTTCCCATATGCTGATAAGAAGGCTTAACAATAGCTAGGTCTTAGCATTTCCATTAAAAAAAAAAAAAATTACTTGGCCTGGTGTGGTGGCTCACACCTGTAATCCCAGCACTTTGGGAGGCCGAGGCGGGCGGATCATGAGATAAGGAGATCGAGATCATCCTGGCTAACACAGTGAAATTCCCTGTCTCTACGAAAAGTACAAAAAATTAGCTGGGCATGGTGGCATGCGCCTGTAGTCCCAGCTACTCTGGAGGCTGAGGCAGGAGAATCGCTTGAACCCAGGAGGCGGAGGTTGCAGTGAGCTGACGTCAAGCCACTGCACTCCAGCCTGGGCGACACAGCAAGACTCCATCTAAAAAAAAAAAAAAAAAAGAAAAGAAAAAAAATTACTTGCAGCTGCAGTGACTCATACCTATAATTCTGGCACCATGAGAGGATCGCTTGAAGCCAGGAGTTTGAGTTCAGCCTGGGCAACAAAGCGAGACCCCATCGCTACAAAAATTTTTTTTTTTCAATTAGCCAGGTGCAGTGGTGCACTCCTGTAGTCCCAGCTACTCAGGAGGCTGAAGTGGAAGGATCGCTTGATCCCAAGTGTTCAAGGCTTCAGTGAGCCATGACCGCACTACTGCACTCTAATCTGGGTGACACAGCAAGATCTTGTCTCAAAAAAAAAAAAAAAAATTAATTTATCACCTACATGTAGTTGGAGAGAAATTATTATTATTGTTATTTTGAGACAGAGTTTTGCTCTAGTCACCCAGGCTGGAATGCAGTGGCACGATCTTGGCTCACTGCAGCCTCCGCCTCCCGGGTTCAAGTGATTCTCCTGCCTCAGCCTTCTGAGTAGCTGGGATTACAGGTGCCCACCACCACGTGCAGCTAATTTTGTATTTTTAGTAGAGACGGGGTTTCACCATGTTAGTCAGGCTTGTCTTGAACTCCTGACCTAATATGATCCACCCGCCTCCGCCTCCCAAAGTGCTGGGATTACAGGTGTGAGCCACCGCACCCGGCCAGAGAGAAATTCTTTAGAGACCCGAGTGAGGTGGTCATACAAGGTCTTCATCATGACATAGTTGGGAGTTGTCCTTTAGTCTCCCAGTGGTGGCATGGCTGGTCAGGACAGGAGCCTGGCAGCCAGGGTGAAGGAGACTAAAGAAGAAGGTGGGGCAATCTGTGGGTACTCCAGCTAGTATTTGATTTTAAAATGATCTCTGCACACCATACTGCAGACTTGTGTTCAGACATTTATGTAGACCTGACTTTGTCAATGCAGAATGAAGACCAGTGTCTCGTAGGAGGCCAGTGGGCCCAGGGGCAGGGCACCCATCAGAACTTGCTGATGGATCTGGGCCAACTCATGGGTCTGGGCCAACTCATGGGGCCTCAGCCTGTCCTGCCAGCCTGCTCACTCTACCCAGCCTGACTCCAGGCCATAGCTGCTTCTGTACCTTCCACTGGGAACGCTTCCTCCCTCACCCTCCTTCAAGGCCAGGATCACAATGTCATTCCTCCTTTAGGAAGTCTCCCCAAATTTGTTCCTTCCAAGCCTTCTGAATCTCCTTTATGCCACTTCCTCCTTGTCCAGTGGTGGAGTCATTCGGTCATACATTCATTCATTCATTCAACTCACACAGGAGGAGGCACAGGGTGCAGCTGTGAATGTGAGATCAGGGCCCTCCCTTGTGGGGGCTGACCTTAGGAGAGGTACAGAAAAGTGAGGAAATGACGGCAGAATTGGAGTAAATGTGCATTTGGAGAACAAGGGGTATGGTGGGGACTGGGGGAGCCCACTTTAGTTAGGCCAGCAGGGCAGGCCTGTCTGAGGAGGTGCTCTTTAAACCTGAGACACACTTTAAGGTAATTAGAATGTCTCCCTCATTTTCTCAGCCCCTTGAGTGCCTGGCAGGATCTTAAACACAGTGGGTACGCAGGAATTGTGTGTTGAAATGAATCTAGGCCATGACACTTTTGTCTGGGCCTGAGCACCCTGATAATCATCACCCTTTCCTGCCTTAGGGCTCCCCAGCCCCACCTCCAGCTGTCATTTGACCATGAAGAATTGGGTTACCTTGGGGGTGGGGTGGCAGGGGCTGCTCCCAGGCCAAGCCCAATTAGCACCAGGGGTAGGATAGTTAGAGAGCAGGGGCCAGCGACCTGCACACAGCTTGGATGCTGCGTGTGACCTGTACTCTTGCACCTGGATTCTTGATCAGAAATGCCTCACCTCCCCTGTCACCATCATTATTGCAGAAGGAAACTGAGGCCCAAAGCTTGTATGCCACCTCACCCTCCAGCAGCAGCAGAGGCCAAAGCAGGGCAGGTCATTGTATGTGGAGAGGGTGAGTGAGGTGGGAGGTCTGAAAGGAGGGAGAGGGTGAGGTTTGCTGCCACCTGGGTCCTCCCAGCCAGCTGGAGCCTGTGTCCAGAGTCCTTGTCACGGAGGGTCAGAGCTGGACATAACCTTAGAGATGAGCTAAGCCAGCTCCCTCCCTCCCCTGCAGTAGAAGCAGAAAGGAGACCTGGTCCTTCAGGGTGTGTGCTCACAACAGGCTTTCTCTTTTTTTTTTTTTTTTTTTGAGACAGGATCTCTCTCTGTCATCCAGGCTGGAATGAAGTGGCATGATCTCAGCTCAGTGCAACCTGTACCTCCCAGGTTCAAGCAATTCTCGTGCCTCAGCCTCCCAAGTAGCTGGGACTACAGGTGTGCACCACCACACCTGGCTAATTTTTGTATTTTAAGTAGAAATGGGCTTTTGCCATGTTGGCCAGGCTGGTCTTGAACTCCTGGCCTCAAGTAATCCTCCTGCCTTGGCCTCCCAATATGCTTAGATTATAGGCACCAGCCACCATGCTCAGCCCCAACAGACTTTCCACATACCTCTACTCTAGCACGTACCAGTTTGCCTGGTTATTTCACTTTGTTTTTAAAATTTACATGTATTGACCAGGCACAGTGGCTAGCGCCTATTAGTAATCCCTATACTTTGGGTGGCTGAGGTGAGAGGATCCCTTGAGGCCAGGAGTTTGAGACCAACCTGGGCAACATAGTGAGACCTCATCCCTATTTTATTTTTAAAAACTTAAAAATGAAATAAAATTTTAAAATTTATATTTATTATTGTACATTTGTCTGTTTTTAAAAATGTGCCACAGAGTAACAGAGTACAAGGATTTCCTAAATTATACATTTAAATATATTCAAAATAGTGAGTATGAACATAACGTATGAGAATACTGAGAGGGATCCTTGCGTATCATTTGTGTGATTCAGCTGCAGCCCAGACAGTGAGATGAGCTTGTCTGGTCAGGGACTTGTCATGCTCTTCTGGACGTCCACTGTGCCTGGCACTGGTAGATGACAGTGAACATTTTATGAATGACTGTGGGAATGATCTGAGCAGTTTCTACTTTAACAGGGTTTCTGTGGGCTTATGAGAGTCTCTTTCCTCTGGGTCTCAAAGCTTTTTTTTTTTTTTTGCAGAGAATCTAGTAACCTTTCTGTGTGCGTATGTGTGTGTGCGTGTGTTATTGCACATATGGTTTGCTTTGCAGTTTGGGGCAGGGGCTGGGGATTTTCGGAGGGCTAGGATCTTGCCTTAGCTGTCTTTGTGGCCCTCAGGAACACTGCACAGGTCTTTCCGCAAAGTGGATGTGAGTTGAGTCTTAGAGCTGGAATGGGCCCTGGAAACCATGTTACAGATGAGCAGCGCCAGGGAGAAGACCTGCCCAGGTCACATGGTGCATTAGAGCATGCCTGGCAGTGCTCCTGTTGTCCTGGGCCTGAGGTGTCCCAGTTCAGGCAGCTAAGTTGGGTGCTGCCCAGGAGGTGAAGGCTGTCTGACAGCACAAGTGGGTTTCTCCGAGAGGCCTGGGATGGGCAGTGTCAGGTAGGAGCTGAAGCTCACGTGACCTCTGGAGCCTGGGGTTTCTGGAGGTGTCAGGAGGGATAGGCAGGTGAACAACAACCCCAACCCCGAACAGCTCCACCTTACCTGCCTCAGATAGGCTTCTTTTAAAGCCTTTCCCTACCTTTGAAAAAAGTTTTGGGCTGGGAGCAGTGGCTCACACCTGGAATCCCAGCCCTTTAGGAGGCTAAGGTGGGAGGATCACTTGACCCCAGGAGTTCAAGACCACTGTGGGCAACAAAGGGAGAGACCCTGTCTCTACAAAAATTTAAAAATTAGCTGGGCGTGGTGATGCACACTTGTGGTCCCAGCTACTCGAGAGGCTAAGGTAGGAGGATCTCTTGAGCCCAGGAGGTGGAGGCTGCAGTGAGCTGTGATTGTGCCCCTGCACTCTAGCCTGGGCGACAGAGAGAGGCCCCATCTCAAAAAAAAGTTTTGCTGTTTTTTAAAAAAGTTCAAGACTGGTTGTTAACACCCAAAACAGGCCTTACCTGCCTACTCCCTCAAGCCTTTCTTGGGGTAGGGGATGGCTTGCATGGGGGGAAGTAGGGCTGGATGGGGAGACCCTATCTGTGTTTAATTGGGGGTCCTGCTCTTGTGGCCTGGCGGGAGGCTGGGGATGTGATGTGTGGGAAGACAGGAGGCCCTGCCTCTCCCTGCTGCCTGTGCAGATGCCAGGGCCAACTCCTAGAGGCAGCTCATCACCCTGTTAGCTCCCTTCCTTCCAGATCCACCTCCTTAAGCATTGCCAAGTCAAATAGCTGGGATGCCTGTGCAGCCCCTGAGGCCCTTCCACGCAACCACCCCCAGAGGGCTGGGTGCAAAGCCTCTGACCGTTTCCGCCCCCTCTCCTGAGGGGCTGCCACCTCCCATCTGGAACCTTCTCGGAGGAAGGGGGAAGGGCATGGCACCACCAGGGTTGGGGTCATCGCCTCTCCTCCAGAAATCTGGATCCTGTTACCCTCCTGTAGAGGGAGCAAGGAGGCTCTGTTCACTGAGGTCTTGTTTTTTCACACTTTTTTGTGGGTTTTTGCTTTGTATTTCACAGGAACTTCAAATAACTCAGATAGACTATACACAGAATAGGACTCGGTAATAAGTGCTAGAAATGGAATTAGATGGAAAGAGATTCATTCATTGATTCGTCTTAGAACTGCTTCCTGAGCATCGGCTAGACTCCCTCCAATGTTCTGAGCGCTTATGACCTACCAGGCCCTTGACACTCAGTAGACGCAGTATCTTGTGGGGGTCAGGATGGGAGTTCCAGAGCCAGCCCACTGTGTAACCTTTGGATTAGATGATGTAATACATATGAAGTGTTTAGAAGAGTGCCTGGCATATGATACACACTTAATAAATATTAGCAGTTCTTGTTCGTGTCATTCTTATTACCATAGTGCTCATGGTACTCCTGTAAGATGTGGTTATTAGCCCCATTTTCTAGATACAGAAACTGAGGTTCTCGGAGGATGAATAACATGCCTAAGTCATGCACATAAGTGGCAGAGCCGGGGTTCTCTCTGAGGTCTGGAATCTGAGGCTTTTGGCAACCCACTGGTACTGCTTATCTGGTTCCAGGCTAGGAGCTGGGCATCTAGACATCAGCACGAAGGAGACCACCTGCTGCCTTGAGGAGTTCACAGCCTGGCATGGAGGCAGACATGGGCATTGCCGAGTCAATTTCTGGAGACACCATGTGGGTTAGACCCCAGCCAGGCTGTGTGGGCGGCAGGGTAGGACTAGCCAATGGTGCCAGCAGGGCCTTGTGTCCTGGGCTGGAGGCAGTGCTGCTTCTCTGCCTGTCAGCTGCGTGTGCGTCCACAGGGGTTGGTCTCACTGCCCTGGGGAGTTGGTAGGCATGACGGGGTCTGGAACAGGCAGTGGGCTGGGAGTGAGAGGACCTGAAACCAGTCCCTGGATTCCTGTCATTGCCTCAGCATCCTCATCCGTAGAAGGAGAGTAGTCATATTTGCCATACAGGGTCGTTACAAGGATTAAATGAAATGAAGCATGTAAAAAAATCTCTTACCAGGCACAGTGGCTCATGCCTGTAATCCCAGCACTTTGGGAGGCTGAGGCAGGAAAATTGCTTGAGCCCAAGAATTTGAGACCAGCCTGGGCAACACAGGCAGATCCCATCTCTACAAAAAATTTAAAAATTGGCCAGCCCTGGTGGTACATGCCTGTAGTCCCAACTACTTTGGGAGGCTGAGATAGGAGGATTGCTTGAGCACAGGAGGTCAAGGCTGCACTGAGCTATGATCACACCACTGCACTCCAGCCTGGATGACAGAGCAAGACCCTGTCTCCAAAAAAAAAAGAATCTCTTTATAATCCTAAAACTGGTATTTCTACAACTAGTAAGTGCTACCATTTTCAAGCTCCTACTGTGTGCTCCACATAGCACTGGTTTCTTTCTTACTGCAGCCTCTCTAGGTGGATATTATTGCTCCCATTTTATGCATGTGGAAACTGATCCAGAGGTTCAGCTGCTGCAGGTCATACCTGTGAGGGCGTGGAGCTGGGAGTTAGACCTAGGTCCTCTCTGATTCTTTTTTTTTTTTTTTTTTTGAGATGGAGTTTAACTCTTGTCATCCAGGCTATAGTACAATGGTACGATCTCGGCTCCCTGAAACCTCCACCTCCCTAGTTTAAGCGATTCTCCTGCCTCAGCCTCCTGAGTAGCTGGGATTACAGGCGCCCATCTACCACACCCAGTTAATTTTTTGTATTTTTAGTAGAGACGGGGTTTCACCATGTTTACCAGGCTGGTCTCGAACTCCTGACCTCAGGTGATCCACCCGCCTTGGCCTCCCAAAATGCTGGGATTACAGGCATGAGCCACCACGCCCGGCCTCCTCTCTGATTCTTAAAGCCACTTCTCTATGTTCCAAAGCCTCTGAATTGTCTTCTCTCCCAGCCCCGCCCCTCACTAATAAGTTCCTGAAGCAGCTGTGGCTATTCCAGGGTGGGGGCCAGGCTGAGGGTGGTGGCGCAGCCAGGCCCACTACCCAGGCCCTGCATCTGGCAGTGGGAAGGATGCGTCAGGAAGGATGCGTCCTCTAGCAGCCAGAAGGATGGAGGGATGGACTTTACCTGCCCACAGCCCCAGGTTATAGTGGCAGCAGCAGATTCCCCTCCCAACCAGTCTGGCAAGTCAGTTTTGTTGGCCTGTGAATCACACCAGCACTGATGAGTCAGGTTTTTCCCTTCTTCATGCCCAGAGCAGCCGGGGAGGGAGTGGGGGGTTTCTTAGGAAACAGGACCTCCCTCCCTCTGCTCTCCCACTCATCCCCTTGCCTTGGAGCTGCTCATTTTCTATCTGGAGGGCTGTGGCTCAGCCCTGGAGAAAGAGGCCTTCATGTTCCCACTAAAGAGGGTGTCTGGGCACAGGCCACACTGGGCAGGAAAGACCAGGCCCCAGCCTGAGTTTAATCAGGAGGCGGAGGGTGAAGAGGCCTTCCCTGTTGGGAAGGAGAGGAGGGCAGCAGTCCCGGGCTGTCTGACTCCAAAGCCCGTGCTCTTGGCCGGTTGGCTTGCCCTCTCCTTTCTATAAAGTGGGATTATCCTCTGGGCAGGGCAGCTGGGTTTTCCCAAACAGAGGGTCCCCTGAGCCACCCCCTTCTTGCCTTTTGACCAACCTGGCTATAAGGGCTGTCCATATGGTCAGCCTCAGGCAGGCATAGGGCAGGCATAGAACCCTCACAGAGGCCTCATTAAACCCAGCCAAAGCAGCCAGCCGCTGGGCAGCCTGGTTCTAGATCAGCACTTCTCGGCCCTGGCCATGTGTTGGAATCACCTAGAGAGCTTTTAAACATCTCTGCTGCTCCCAGACTCCAGAGCAAGGAAGTCAGAATCCCAGGGAGCAGGCTCCAGGCAACCATGTTTTTGGTGGACTGCACTGGATGCCTCCCAAGAGCCTGCCTTCCCAGAGGTGACACTGAAGTTGCAAACACAGCACAACACCCAGGGAACAGTCATGCTAGAGTGCAGTGCGGACCCCGAGGGTCAGAAGAGACACGTGGGGAGAGGCGGGGCGCCTGGTGGGAAGAGGGCTTCAGTCCTGCATCCTGAGGCATGGCTTGGGAAGGAAACCAGGGAGGATGCCGGCCTGACAGCGCTGGTGAGTCACGGGCCAAGGAGGAGGAAGGGGAAGGGATGAGTCAGGCGCAGCTGCCTGCATGGCCCTAGCCTGGCTTGGGAGGAGAATGAACGTGCCTCTCTGTTGATCCACAAACCCAGTGTTGTGGTCCTGAGCCTTGCCACATGAAGGAGCGGGTGAGCCTTGAAAAGATGGGGTTCCCAGGGCTGGGCATGTTGGACATCTGTGCGTGCACTTCACACTTCACACAGAAACTCCCTGGAGCATTTTGGCATTTCTGTAAGCCAGACTGCTGAGTGACATTCGCATTTGGCAGATGTGCTCGGACAGATGAAGCCCTGTGCCCTGGGTCACACAGCAGGTCCTGATGGAAATGGACCCAGGTCTTCTGACCCCAAGTTCACCCCACCGAAGACACAGACCCGAAAGACGGAAAGAAAGGAACCTAGAGCCTGTTGCTGGGGTGTGGACTAAATGAACTATAGGGCTTGCAAGAATTAGGAGCCACAATCAGGGTGAAAATTATGAAATTATGAAAATTACGGGGTCTTTGTAGCTCCAGCCCCAACAGTTATGGGCAGATTTGCTGTAGTGTTTGCTCGGGAGCAGGGGGCTGGTGCTCAGATGGAGTATGCAGGAGCCTGGTGGGGCCTGGTGCTGGATGGGCCACACCTGGACTGTTAAGTTAGTTGAAACAAGGATGAGTGAGACAGGAAAGAATCTGGAGAAAGGCCGGCTCAGGGGCTCATGGCTGTAATCCCAGCACTTTGAGAAGCTGAGGCAGGCAGATCACCTGAGGTCAGGAGTTCAAGACCAGCCTGGCCAACATGGTAAAACCCCATCTCTACTAAAAAAAAGATTTTAAATACAAAAGTAGCTGGGTGTGGTGGCAGGCACCTGTAATCCCAGCGACTCAGGAGGCTGAGGCAGGAAAATCGCTTGAACCTGGGAGGCGGAGGTTGCAGTGAGCCGAGATCATGCCATTGCACTTCAGCCTGGGTGACAAGAGAGAAACTCTGTCTCAAAGCAAACAAAAAAAAAAGGAATCTGGAGAAACTGTAGGAGGGAATGGGGGTCTCCAGCCTGGAGAGCAGAAAAGTGTCAGATAACTCCACTGCAGAGGCTGTAACTTGTTCAGTGTTATTCCAGAGAGTGGAGCCGATGGATTTCAGATCAAAATAATAATGTTAATAATAATGACAAAAGCGGCCGGGCCTGGTGGCTCAAGCCTGTAATCCCAGCACTTTGGGAGGCCGAGACGGGCGGATCACGAGGTCAGGAGATCGAGACCATCCTGGCTAACACGGTGAAACCCCGTCTCTACTAAAAAATACAAAAAACTAGCTGGGGGAGGTGGCGGGCGCCTGTAGTCCCAGCTACTCGGGAGGCTGAGGCAGGAGAATGGCGTGAACCCAGGAGGCGGAGCTTGCAGTGAGCTGAGATCCGGCCACTGCACTCCAGTCTGGGCGACAGAGCGAGACTCTGTCTCAAAAAAAAAAAAAAAGATGGAGTTGAAGTTCAAGCCCAAGTCTGCCTGAGGACAGAACCTATACCTTCAGCGCCCATGTGTCTCTGTTCTAGGCCTGCCAGGTAGCTCAGTAAAGGGTAGCTATAATTACTATTAACCTCCTTTTTTTTTTGAGACAGAGTCTCACCGTTGCCTAGTCTGGCATGCAGTGGCGCAATCTCAGCTCACTGCAACCTTAGCCCCCAAAGTAGCTGGGACTACAGGCATGTGCCACCATGCCCGGCTAATTTTTATATTTTTAGTAGAGATGGGGTTTCACCGTGTTGGCCAGGCTGGTCTTGAACTCCTGACCTCAAGAGATCCGCCCACCTCGGCCTCCCAAAGTGTTGGGATTACAGGCGTGAGCCACCACACCCAGCCACCATTAACCTCCTAATCATTAGATTCATCCAACAGTGGAATAGGCTTCTTTGTGGCATAGGGAGCACCTCAGCTCAGGAAGTGCACAGAGGCTGAATTGTCCCCCAGCTGGGGTGACTGTGGGGCAGTAGGTGGGTCTCCATCACTGAGTTCCAAACCAGCCATACTGAATTAGAGTCTTGAGCTGGTGTCCAGGTGTGTGTTTCTGTGAAGCCAAAGGAGGGCCAGGCGTGGTGGCTGTCACTTGTAGTCCCAGCACTTTGGGAGGCTGAAGTGGGTGGATCACTTGAGCTCAGAAGTTCGAGACCAGCCTGGCCAACATGGTGAAACCTGATCTGTACTGAAAATCAAAAAAAGTAGCCGAATGTGGTGGTGCATACCTGTAGTCCCAGCTACTGGGGAAGCTGAGGTGGGAGGATTCTTTGAGTCCAGGAGATCGAGGCTGCAATGAGCCTCATTACCCACTGCACTCCAGCCTGGGTGACAGAATGAGACCCCGTCTCAGAAAAAAAAAAAAAACAAAAAACCTCACAGGAGGCCGGGGCACACAGTCAGGTGTGGATAGCACTGGCCCAGCTGTCCTGGGAGGGCTCAGCTCTTAGATTCCGTTCCTCTGTAATGGGCACTGGGAGGTTGGTAGCTCCTCCCGTGTTGCTCCCGCTGCGTGTTTTCCTTGCTGCTTTTCCCATTGGCATATTCGTCAGAGCTGTGCGTTCAGCTCCTACATTTTCATATTCTAGTTGTAATTCAGCTTCCACTAGTGGTGGAGTGGTTTGGTAGAAAGAATTTACCATACCCCACTGCCACCACCTACCCACTCACACCCACACACACACACACACGCACGCTCTCTCTTTCTCTCTCTCTCTCTCTCTCTCTGTCTCTCTCTCTGACCGTCTCTGTCTCTCTCTCTTGGGAAACAGCTGTCTGGTCTGGGACAAGTCACGTCACCTTTCAGCCTTGGTTTCTTTGTAAAATAAAGTGGCTAGGGCAGAGGACTTCAAGGTCACTCCCAGCTTCAGGACTCTGCCATACTCAGGGAACGTGCCCCCTTGGGCATGTCTGAATGCATGTCTGAGTGCTCGTGGCAGTTGACACCCAGTGGGATGGAGTCCCAGTGTCAGAAGTCAGTCTATGCCGTTCGCTTCCAGGTACCTGGCTGCCATGCCGGTGCCCGTTGGGTCCTCCTCCTTGCCAGCAGTGAGGGAGGTTGGACTGCTGTGTCCAGCAGTGAAAAGCACAGTGACTGAGAAGACCTGCCTCCCCTTCCTAGAGTCCTGAGGTAGCAATGGGAGCCAGCCAGATACAGGAGACCTTTCTAGAAACCTCTGGGGAGTTCCTGTTTTATTTATTAGCTGCCATCCTCCTTCTTCTGCCCCAGGAGAAGTGCTGACCCTACGCTGTGCAACCAGCACAAGGAGGCGGACATCCATCAAGCCCACTCTCTGTCACTGTTGAGCTTGACCTCACTTAACCCCTGCATTCTCCTGCGCTGCGAAGTAAAGACCGAGACATCCCTGCAGCAGGAGCTTGCTTTTCTTTTTTTGAGACAGTCTTGCTCTGTTGCCCAGGCTGGAGAGCAGTGGCGCAACCTCGGCTTACTGCAACCTCCGCTTCCTGGGTTCAAACGATTCTCCTGCCTCAGTCTCCTGAGTAAATGGAACTACAGGCATACGCCGCCACGCCAGGCTACCTTTTGTATTTTTAGTAGAGACAGGGTTTCACCATGTTGGCCAGATTGGTTTTGAATTCCTAACCTCAGGTTATCCACCCGCCTTGGCCTCCCAGGTGCTGGGATTACAGGCGTGAGCCACCACGCCCGGCCTTGCAGCTTTCATTTTTCAAAATCACAGCAACTCTATGGAAAAAAGAAAAAGTAACCTTTAATTGTGTAATTGTAAAAGCATTACTGACTCGGCTTGGTCACCAATGACAATAGCTACTGTCTTTTCAGCACTGGGCAGAGTGGTCTCATTTAATCCTTACAGCAGTCCCATTAGGTGGGAGTTACCTACTCTTTTTACAGATGGAAACACCAAATCTTAGGATGGTGAGGTCATCCACCCACGGTCACAAAGGTGGTCAGCAGCCAAAGAGAACCCCCACTGTCCATCTCTGAAGCCCACATGTGAGTAGCCAGGTTGCAGAGAGAGGGAGGCTACAGTGTCTCTTTACACATACATAATTATCCATGCTCCAGGTTGTCAGAAAGCACATGTAATCAGGGTTCCCTCCAGAGCTGCTAACACTGGAACTGCTCGTGTTCAAGCTAGGATTCTGGCTGCACTTGAGAGCAAACACGTCAGTATGTGGCAAAGATGAGAGTGTGTTGACTACAGGAAAGGGACATAGGTACTTAAAACAAGGGAAGTGCGGTAATTTCCCAAACACCTATGTCTGACTCCACTTGCGAAATACAGTATTCTCTCCAAAGCAGCCTAAGAAAACATGTTAGTTGCATGGCAGGATAGAACCCCAGAGTTAGGCCTGGCGCAGTGGCTCACGCCTGTAATCCCAATACTTTGGGAGGCCGAAGCAGAAGGATCACTTGAGGCCAAGAGTTCAAGACCAGCCTAGCCAACATGGCGAAACCCCATCTCTACTAAAAATACAAAAATTAGCCATGGGGGCACGTGCCTGTAATCCCAGTTACTTGGGAGGCTGGGGCAGGAAAATCACTTGAACCTGGGAGGTGGAGGTTGCAGTGAGCCGAGATTGTCACTGCACTCCAGCCTGGGCAACAGAGCGAGACTCCGTCTCAAAAAAAGACTAAACAAAAACCCTAGAGTTAGATCCTGAGGATTTGGGGGCTGTGTTTGTAATGGAGATCAGATAGGCCAGTTTTCCTCCGGAAAAGCGTTGGGGGATGGCTGGTCAGTGCCCAGCTCCGGGAGACCACCCTTCCCCCAGCCTGGCCAGATGTGGCCAGGGCCCCCAGGCTGGACTCACGGGCCAGAGAGCAGAAAAAGGCCTGCTCTGCCTGAGCCCAGCCGGGTGGCCGACCCTGTGAATGTGTACGTTGTGTGCAGCACCATGAAAGCACACCCTGTCTCCTCACGCTTGTGTGCCCCCTTGTCCATATCTGTGGCTGCCCGCGCACTGAGGCCTTGGGTAGGTCTGTTTCTCTTGGCTGCACTTTTGTCTCTCCTGTGGCCACAGAGGATCCACAGAGGATCCGGGCCCACCTCCTCCAGCAGGTTTCTTCACTGTACACCTACTTCAGTGACTGGTTTTGTCCCTCCTGGACTCCCACCTCCACCTACCCCCTTTCTTCCTGCCTCTTCCTATTCAGTGAAGCTTGTTCACAAAACATAGTCCTCCGTTCCCCCTTTGCAGGGGTTTCTTGCAGACAGCTCTGTCTACTCTCCCATCTGATCTGCGCCTCCCCTCTCCAGCTCCTCCTCCTTTTCCTAAACTGCCTTCCCATTTCACTCGCCTGTGCAGTATGCCAGGTGTTGACCCTGTCTCTAGGATCAAAAAGATGAACTGGAGGAGGTCTCAGCCTCAGGCAGACAAACAAGATCATCGCAGAGAATTTCCGTTGCTGTGGGCTGGGCATCATCCTAGAGCCGAGAATCGGGCCCTCAGGGGTGCCACCCTGCCTTGATCCTTCAGCTCTGCTTAGGGCCACCTGAGACCCACTGTGCCTTCAGAGATGCCCGTTAGAAAGCCTGGCCCGTCACTTAGCAACTGGCTCCACCCCTTTCCCTCCCTGAGCTGGGGCCCGAGAGGAGGAAAGACCCATAGGCCTGTAAAGAGGCCACCAAATCCCAGAGCGTGGGAGGCTCCAGCTGACCAGAGCTGGGCCAGCACTTTCCCTTCAAAAGTTACCCAGGCTCTGAGGGTCATCTCAGCTAAGTCTGACTATAAATATCACGCTTCCTGAAGGGATTACCTGGGCTCCACACCCCCTGGCTCGCCCCTCCCCGCCTGGGCTGATCCTTCTGGCCCCTGTATTCTTCCTGACCCCTTTTTCCCGCTGCCAGGTGGGACACTTCATACTACCTGTGTTTCAGCTGTGACTGCTGGGGTGGGAGGGGAGAAAGGAGAGATTCGAGTCTGTATCCTGGCCAGAGGGCCCTTGCCTGCCAGGCTGTTGGGACAAGGAGGCTCTTGTTCCTGCCTTCTCCCATCCGGTGTGAGAGCCCTGTCTCTCACACCAGCCAGAGCAAGCCCAGACTTGTCACATAATCGGTACATCTGGGAAGGACACTGTTGGCCCCATCCCTGGAGTAAGGGCTTGGGGACAGAACTTGGTAACTGAGTGTGGAACAGCTTGGGGATTGCCGCAGGTATAAATAGGGCTGTCTCCTGGCTTGGGTGGCCTGACTGGGGAAATCTCTGCTCCCCTTGGCTGATCTCAAATTTGGTGTCACATCCCAGCGGCTCACTTATTCCAGTACCTGAAGTCACAAGAATAATCTGGGGTGTGAGATCAATAAGTGAAGGAGGGGCCACTCCCCTGCAGACCTCTCCCCTGCTTTCGCCTGCCTCCCTGCTGCTGCAGTGAGCCGTAACTCCTCCACCCCTCCCCGCCTGCTCACGGCGCCTTGGTCAGCTCCTTTCTCAATTCAGCAGATACTTGCTGAGAACCGCGCTGGGCCAGGCACTGTGTGAGGCAGTGGGATCTATTCAGCCAGGGTCTGCCATCCTTCCTTGTGGTTTTGGAATCTCCTCTTCTGTGTAGCCATCCTGAGTTCAGCGGTGTGAATTGAGTGGTGGGAGTACACCCACACATGCATACACACTCATAGATGCGCACCAGCTCTGGGCAACTTGGAGAGGACCTTTAATGTTCTGTCTCCCACTCTCCTTTCGGTGCCCTCCCTTGGGGGTGGCATCACCAGACACCATTCATTATCGAGGCCAAACCACCGCGTCCACCATCATTATCCTCCTCCAGCCCAGACGTGGTGCCCTCTTGCTCTCTTCCCTCTTCCCTCTCCAAATCAGCTCTCAGCAGCAGCTCTGGAGACCACGTGTTGAACTGTTGATGTTAAGGTATGGGGCTGGGCCTGCCATTTCCACTCCTGTGTTGCTGTGTTTACAGATAGGTTCTTTTTTTTTTTTTGGAGACGGAGTCTCGCTCTGTCACCCAGGCTGGAGTGCAGTGGCGCGATCTCGGCTCACTGCAAGCTCCGCCTCCCAGGTTCACGCCATTCTCCTGCCTCAGCCTCCCGAGTAGCTGGGACTACAGGCGCCCACCACCTTGCCCGGCTAATTTTTTTGTATTTTTTAGTAGAGACGGGGTTTCACCGTTTTAGCCAGGATGGTCTCGATCTCCTGACCTTGTGATCCGCCCGTCTCGGCCTCCCAAAGTGCTGGGATTACAGGCTTGAGCCACTGCGCCCGGCCTACAGATAGGTTCTTAAGTCAGATCAGATACATACCCCAGCCCAGCCCCTGTAACTGGTTCCATGGGTGTGAGGTGGGCCCTGAGAATCTGGATTTTGAACCAGCACCCGAGGAGATCCTAATACGGGAGATTTCAGCCACCCTTTGGGACCCCAGCCTTTGCCTCTATACGCAGACATGTACATTTTCTTTTCAATCACAAATGTTGGTGGGGCATAGTGGCTCACACCTGTAATCCTAGCACTTCGGGAGGTTGAGACAGGAGGATCCCTTGAGCCCAGGAGTTCAAGAGCAGCCTGGGCAACATAGGGAGACCCCCCTCTCTATTAAAAAAAAAAAAAAGAAGTTTAAACAAACAAAAAATGTCTGTTGCTGTCCTCTGCCCAGCACAATCGCGGAAACGCATGCTTTTTGTGTGTGTGTTGCCCTGTGGCCTCCCTGTGCAGGTTGTATGCCTTTGTCAGCTTCATTAAGGACAGGAACCATTTCTGTTACTCTGTCTTTGACCTGAAGCTTATCTAGGACAGGTGGAGATGTAAGTAGAAGCTACTAAATGCTCCTGCTGCTGAAACCAGCAGAGCCTTCCTGGCCCTGGACAAAGCCTCGGGGGACTGTCAGTAACTGATATCCTACAGGGCATGGGCTTAGCAAGTCACCACCACCGTCGGCTCCCCAAACTCTTCCCACTTTTCCATGGCTGTGCCCCAGAACTCCAAGTATCCTCTTTCCTAATTAACAACTTTTATGGTATTATTCTTATTATTAAAGTAATAAGTTCTTATTGTAGAAAACTTGGAAAATATAAACCAAGAAGAAATAATCGGTAACTGCCAGTGAAATATAACCGCTGTTTACATTTTGATGTAAATCCTTCCAGCCTTTTTTCTCTTTTAAAGACCAGGTCTTACTGTGTCGCCCAGTCTGGAGTATAATGGTGTAATTATAGCTCATCACTGCAGCCTTGACCTTCTGGGCTCAAACAATCCTCCCACCTCGGTCTCCCAAAGTGCTGGGGTTACAGGTGCGAGCCACTGTGCTTGGCCCTCCTGTCTTTTTAATATATATAATTATACAGCTGAGCACTTTGGGAGGCTGAGGAAGGAGGATCACTTGAAGACAGGAGTTTGAGACTAGCCTGGGCAAGATGGCGAGACCCCATATCTACAAAAAAAATTTTTTTTAATTATCCAGTCATGTTGGTGCATGCCTGTAATCACAGCTTCTCAGGAGGCAGAGGTGGAAGCATCACTTGAGCCCAGGAGGTTGAGGCTGCAGTGAGCTATGATGACATGGCCTGAGTGATAGAGCCAGACCCCATCTAAAAACAAACAAAAAATAATAATTATACACTTTTTTTTTTTTTTTTGAGACACAGTCTCGCTCTATGACCCAGGCTGGAGTGCAGTGATGCAATCTTAGCTCACTGCAACCTCTGCCTCCTCGGTTCAAGCGATTCTCTTGCCTCAAGCTCTCGAGTAGTTGGGACTACAGGCGCACACCACCACCAAGCCTGGCTAATTTTTGTAGAGATGGGTTTTTACCATGTTGTCCCAGCTGGTCTTGAACTCCTGACCTCAAGTGATCTGCCTGCCTCGGCCTCCCAAAATTCTGGGATTACAGGGGTGAACCACCACACCTGGCCAATACATACTTTTTTTGAATTAAAAGCTGGAGCACTGTGCACTTGCTGTATGGGACCTTTTTTCACTGTGTTGTGGACATTTTCCCGTGTTACTCAGCATCCTACATCACCATTACAGAGTGGCTGCTGCCGATGCTTCGAAAGGATGCCCATATTTTATGTAGCCTTTCTCCTGGCCGTGTGAATTAGGTTGTTCCTAGCTTTTCCCTATTAAAAACGTGCTGAGTTAAATAGCTTTCTAGATAAGTCTTCACCACACACTTGTGATTATTTTCTTAGAATAAATTATTGGAAATCAAATAGCTGAGCCAAAGGGATGAACATTTTAAAGTTTCTCAGTACCATACAAATGCCCTCCCAGAGACATGCACCAGTTTGTGCAGCGTATGAATGTTCACACTTTCCACTGCCCAACTTTTTTGACTCCATACAGTATCTTTTTGTTTTTGTTTTTGACTTTTCGAGATGGAGTTTCACTCTTGTTTCCCAGGCTGGAGTGCAATGGCACAATCTCAGCTCACTGCAACCTCCGCCTCCCAGGTTCAGGCAGTTCTCCTGCCTCAGCCTCCTGAGTAGCTGGGATTACAGGCATGTGCCACCATGCCCGGCTAATTTTTGTATTTTTAGTAGAGATGAGGTTTCGCCATGTTGGTCAGGCTGGTCTCAAACTCCTGACTTCAGGTGATCCACCTGCCCCGGCCTCCAAAAGTGCTGAGATTACAGGCGTGAGCCACCATGGCCAGCCAATATCTTTTTAAGTAAATGAAATTAATATGTTCATCATCAACTTGTTCATATGCTTAGATGAAAAACTTCCTTTTCTGTGTTTGTCTGTATCTGTGGCTAAGATTGTAAGCACCCGTGTGTAGGGCTGCAAACGTCTGGGCATGTCTCCTATACATGCTTAACTTTGGGCCTGGAGAACTTGGTGAGTTATTTTTGTGCAGCGTTTGACCCACTGATGAAGAGAGCCAATACCAGTCCAGAGGTGGTGCGGCTGCCCTCTGCTGGCTCTGAGGTGCAGTGATGACTGAGAAGGCAATGGCTGGACTCCTGGGGCTCAGCTTACATTAACCCTGCCTGCCCCCTGCCCCTCACCCACCATTCTAAGATTTTCAGCCACAGAGGCCCTACCTGGAGGGTGAAGAGTTTGTCACCGCTGTATCCTGGGTCACTGCATTAATTAGGCACTGTTAATACTTGGAGAGGCTCACTCACAGTGTGACTGTCAGCGGGGGAGAAGCATAGAAATGACGGCTAGCAAAGCTGTCTGTGTTGTGTAGCAGGGAGGCGACCCTGAAGGCTACTCTGGGGGAGCTCAGGAGGTTTGTGAGCCAAGGCAGCATCCTTCAGGCACGTGTGTGGCCTCCTGAGGTGATGACTTTGAAAGGGGCCACCATGGAGCTTTGTTTATTTTAAAGGTCAGTTCTTTAGTCTTCTCAAGAGAAAATGAGATGCATGGGCACAGTTACAGCTCAGGTGTCCTTGTGTCACAGTCTAGTACCTCACTTGTCAGGCACAGAGCCCAAAGGTGAACATTTTATTTTGTTTGTTTTTGTTTTGGGGTTTTGTTGTTGTTGTTGTTGTTTTTGAGACAGAATCTTACTCTGTCACCCAGGCTGGAGTACAGTGACATGATCTCAGCTCACTGCAACCTCCGTCTCTGGGGTTCAAGCGATTCTTCTGCCTCACCTCCTGAATATCTGGGATTACAGGCGCCTGCCACCATGCCTATATTTTTAGTAGAGACAAGGTTTCTCCATGTTGACCAGGCTGGTCTCGAACTCCTGGACTCAAGCGATCCACCTGCCTTGGCCTCCCAAAGTGCCTGGATTACCTGCATGAGCCACTGTGCCCGGCCATTTATTTATTTATTTATTTATGAGACAGGGTCTCACTCTGTCACCCAGGCTGGCGTGCAGTGGTGCAGTCATAACTCACTGCAGCCTTGACCTCCTGAGCCCAAGCGACCCTCCCACCTCAGCCTCCCGAGTAGCTGGGACTACAGGTCATTGCCACCGCGCCCGGCTAATTTTTTTTATTTTTTGTAGAGACAAGGGGTCTTGCTTTGTTGCCCAGGCTGATTGTGACTTCCTGGCCTTAAGTGATCCTTCCACCTCAGCTTCCCAAAGTGCTGGGATTATAGGTGTCAGCCACCATGCTGGCCGAACAGTGAACATTTTTAAATGTCACAAAACCTGGTCTCTTTCTTCTGTGGGAAGCCTCTCTTGTAGACAGTGCTGACAGCTTGGCTGTGCCCTTTCTCAGCCCTCGGCAGATTAGGAGTGGCCCATGAGCTGGGCCTGCCCTCTCCCCATGTTAGGAGCAGCAGATAGAGACCAGTAAGAAGTGACATCTGGAAAAGAGGAAGGAAGGCAGGGAACCTATAGATTCAGCTCAAGAAGTTAAAATGCCATTGAAGCTAAACAGCTGTTTAGGGAAGAGGCAGAAGTCCCACACCCAGGGGTCCCTGAGGGAGTCACTGTATAATTACTGTGACTCCTGGTGGATCAAAGCTCTTATTAGGGGATCATCCCTGCTAAATAATGAAAGAGAAAAGGAGTCCAGAAATCATGACATGGAGCAACTTCCTTGGTCAAGGCATAAACACCTCCAGGCTAAACTTCATAAAAAATATCTAGATGAAATTGTAACCTTCAGTTTCTTCAGTGTGTCCTTTCTGTCCCTCATACTTAAGCCTTTGATAACCTGGTTTTGATTTTCGTGGCTGGCATGAGGTGGGGATTGCAGTTCATGTTTCCATCATAGTCCCAGCATCATTTGTTACACATAGTCATCTTCCCCTCCAACCTGCAACAGGAATATTCCTTCTCACTGCAAGCAAGTTCCTGTACACACCTGGGTCTGTTTCTGGGCTCTCTGTTCTCATTTGTCTTGTATACCAAAAATAAAATTCTAAGTCCTCCAACCAGCTGAATGGACCCATCTTCTCAGCCAAGGGGATTCCAAAGAAATCTGAAAAACAAGTCCAGGCCATGATGGGAAGGGGAGTCAGGCCTCATTATACTCTCCTCCCTTTGGAGTTCAGGCACAACTGACCAGCATTAACATTAAAACAGTCCAGGCGTGGTGGCTCATGTCTGTAATCCCAGCACTTTGGGAGGCTGAGGCGGGTGGACCACCTGAGGTCATGAGTTCGAGACTAACCTGGCAACGTGGTGAAACCCTGTTTCTACTACAAATACAAAAATTAGTGAGGTGTGGTGGTACACATCTGTAATCCCAGCTACTCGGCGTCATGCGCATCCGTGTGAAGAGACCACCAAACAGGCTTTGTGTGAGCAATAAAGCTTTTGAATCACCTGGGTGTAGGCGAGCTGAGTCCGAAAAGAGCGTCACCAAAGGCTGGTGGCATTATCATTAGTTCTTACAGGTTTGGGATAGGCAGTGGAGTTAGGAGCAATTTTTTGTGGGCAGGGGGTGGATCTTGCAAAGTACATTCACAAGAGTGGGGAGAATATTACAAAGTACCTTCTTAAGGGCGGGGAGGATATTACAAAGTACCTTCTCAAGGGTGGGGAGGGTGTATTGTACAAAGTACACTATCACAAGGGCAGGGAGGGTGTATTGTCACAAAGTCAATTGATCAGTTAGGGTGGGGCAGGAACAAATCACAGTGGTGGAATGTCATCAGTTAAGGCAGGAACTGGCTATTTTCACTTCTTTTGTGGATCTTCAGTTGCTTCAGGCCATCTGGATGTATACACGCAGGTCACGGGATATGCTGGCTTAGCTTGGGCTCAGAGGCCTGACATTCCTGTCTTCTTATATTAATAAGAAAAACAAAACAAAATGATAATGAAGTGTTGGGGCGGCGAAAATTTTGGGGGATGGTGTGGAGAGAGAATGGGCACTGTTTCTCAGGGCTGCTTCGAGGGGATTAGGGCAGTGTGGGAACCTATAGTGGGAGACATTAAACTGAAGAAAGATTTTGGGATAAGAGGTAATATTGTGGGGTTGTTAGAAGGAGCATTTGTCGTATAGAATGATTAGTGATGGCCTGGATGTGGTTTTGTATGAATTGAGAAACTAAATGAGAGACACAAGGTCCAAATAAAAGGAGAAAAACAGGTATTAAAGGACTAAGAATTGGGAGAACCCAGGACATCCAATTAGAGAGTGTCCAAGGGGATTTGGCATAATTATTTGCTTGGTTGGTGAGTTTTTGGGCTCTATCCTTGAGTTTTTTATGTTGTCATATACCAGGCCAGATTGATTTGGGTAAAAACAACACTCTTCATTTAAACATATACAGAGTTCTCCTTTTTCAGCAGTGAGTAAATCGAGGCCTCAGCGGTTTTGGAGGAAAGAGAAATGCAAAGCCAGTAATTGTTTGTTAAAGGATTAGAAACGGCTAGGAGAGAGTGAGTGAGATTGATAGTGTGGTGGAGATAGGTAGGGAGAGGTAAAGAGTGACTGGAGAATGGGGGCAAGGATAAGAGTGAGTAGAACAGTGAAAAAAAGGGCTTCATCAGGGTGAAAATATTGGAGGGTGCCCTGTCAGCAAAGATCATCTATCCACTCCAAGAGGGAGTCAAGAGTGGCAGATTAGGGATAGTACTAGGAGACAGCCGCTACGATGGTTTGGAGGAATAGTGTAAACTGGCAGTGTAAACAGGGACAGGGCATTTACGAGTAGTTAAGAATGGCGAATAGGGGTATGACTAGACAGAAGATAGTAGGGATGACAAGTTTTCAGGGTGCAATCCAAGTTGTGGGGGTGGTGATTGCATAAAGCCTATTGTAAAGAGTAGGGTAAGGAAGAAGAGACCTAATAAAAATGAAAGGATGTGTTAGGCTTGTAAAGGTTACTGTTATCCTTTAGGAATGCAGGTGAGTTTAAGGGAAGTAGGGGTGAGTACTTGCGACTTCCAGGAGGAAGAGGAGAGATCAGGCTGGCTGTCCAACGGACACAGTTTTATTCTGGAACAGTGAACCCAGTGGGGAGGGTCCTGCAGGTGGATGGCATTTGATGACTAAGTAGGGTCCGGTCCATCGAGGTTGTAGAGTTTGAGGAGTCAGATTCTTAACAAGAACTGATCGTCCAGCTAGGGTGTCTTCATGTGGCTGGGAATCTGGAGTAGGCAAGAGAAGATTAGCAGCCTGGCGAATTTCCTGTCTAGCCTGCTGGAGGACTGGAAGACAGTTGCCTAGAGGGCTGGTATCTGGGACAAGGTTGGGGCCAAGCAAGAAAGTGCATCCATATAAAAGTTCAAATGGACTGTAACATATTTTGAAATGGCCCTGCAAAACTGTCTCTTATGGGGTATGTTTACATTTTCTGTAAAGAATCCCGTTCCCTTTCCAGGTCTTTTTCTGATCCTGAAGAGATTAGCTAAAAATCCAGCACCTGTTAAAAGTCTGAATAGGAAACATTTGCCATCTATTGCCTCTTAAGGGCGGCCACCTATGAAACTTCATCTACATAATAAGAACCTTGGTCTCCACAACTCCTTATCTTTTTTTTTTTTTTTTTTTTTTTTGAGATAGAGTTTCACTTTTTGTTGTCCAGGCTGGAGTGCAGTGGCACAATCTTGGCTCACTGCAACCTCCGCCTCCCAAGTTCAAGCGATTCTCCTGCCTCAGCCTCCTGAGTAGCTGGGATTACAGGTGCCTGCTACCACGCCCAGCTAATTTTTGTATTTTTAGTAGAGATGGGATTTCACAATGTTGGCCTGGCTGGTCTCGAACTCCTGACCTCAGATGATCCACCCACCTTGGCCTCCCAAAGCATGGGATTACAGGCGTGAGCCACCGTGCCTGGCCCACAACTCCTTACCTTAACCCAGACATTCCTTTCTGTTGATTTGAGGACTTGAGATAATAACTCTTTCAACCAATTGCCAACCAGAACATCTTTAAATCCACCTATGACCTTTAAGTCCCCACCCCTTCAAGTTATCCCTCCTTTCCACACCAAACCAATGTATATCTCACATGTAATGACTGATGTCTTCAGTCTCCCTAAAACATACAAAACCAAGCTGTAATCCAACTCCCTTTGGGCACATGTTCCCAGAACCGCCTGAGACTGCATCACAAGTCTTGGCCCTCACATTTGGCTCAGAATAAATCTCTTCAAATATTTTCCCAGGTTTGGCTTTTTTTTGTCCAACAGTCTGTCCCTGTTCCAGTACTGTGCCAACTGTAGCTTTATAATTAATGCTGATCATGGCAGCGCAACTTCTCCCACCTGATTCTTTTCTAGGAGCATCTTTGTTCTTCTATATAAAATTTAGAATCAGCTTGCCAGGTTCCTTGGGAAAAAACTGACGGGAATTATATTGGAATTGTATCACATTTATAGATCAATTTAGGGGGAGTGGACATCTCCATGATTTCTTTGAATGTTGCTTCATTCCCATTTTCCCTATTGTATCCTTCTGGAAATTCAGTTCAAAATTTTAGACCTAGCAGGACATAGTGTCCCCTATATAGTCCCAGCTACTTGGGAGGCTGCTGGGGAAGAATACCTTGAGCCCAGAAGTTTGAGGCTGCAGTGAGCTATGATGACACCACCACACTCCAGACTGGGCAACAGAGTGACCTTGTCTCTCAGAAAGAAAAAAGACATCGGAATCTCAATTATATTGTTCTTTTTCTATTTTTATTTTCTTTTTATTTTTTTGAGACAGGGTCTCTGTCACCCAGGCTGGAGTTGGAGTGCAGTGGCGTGATCATGACTCACTGCAGCGTCAGCCTTTCTGGGCTCAGGTGATCCTCCCACCTCAGCCTCCCAAGTAACTGGGTCTACAGGTGCACGCCACCATGCCCGACTAATTTTTTTGTATTTTTTGTAGAGACAGGTTTTTGCCATATTGCCCAGGCTGGTCTCGAATTCCTGGGCTCAAGTAGTCCATCTGCCTTGGCTTCCCAAAGTGCTGGGATTACAAGTGTGAGCCACTGGGCCCGGCCTATATTTTTCATTTTTAGAAATTCTATATGGTTCTTTTAAGATCTTATTGGTTATACATATTATGTACCCACAAAAATTAAACATTTTTTAAATCTCCTTGATCATTCTTTATAATCTCTTATTCATATTTTTAAGGCCCTCATCCCTTAACTCAGTATTTCATAATCTATCCAAAGTCTTTGCAAATCTGATTCTTTCATCTGCTGTTTTTGCCAGTAAAGCTTGTACTGCCTTGTTTCCTTGCATATTGAAATTTTTTTTAAAAAACTATTACCTTATTTATTTTTCTTGGAACTTTATCTTGGGAATTCTTAGAGGCCTGGTTTGAAGTTATTTTCCTCCAAAGAGGGTTTGCCTTTCCTTCTGCCACCTCACCACCCCAGGAACACTTTAAATTAAATGTTCAGCTTTAGAGTTTTCTGCCCCTACACTGTGAATTCCGATGGTGAACTACAGGATTTAGTCAGACCTGAGGTGGAACCCTCACTCACTGTGTGACCTGGGGCAAGTCATTTAATCTCTCTAAATCTGTCCTATCACCTGTGAAATAGCAATAGTAATACCTACTGCCTAAGCAAGGATGAAATGGGATCGTGTATATAAATAAAGCCTTGCCTGGGATTCTTTCTCAGCGGAGGTCAGTGCCTGCTATTCTCTTCCTTTTGCCTCAGCCAGTGGGAGCAATCTGGTGGTGGCCCCTAGCCTTAGTTCTGCCTCTCGGCGTAGGACCTGAGTTATAGTGGAAGCAGAGTGCTTCACATCTCACTCCTGTGGCTCACTCTGCCTTTAGTTTTGAGATGACTGAGCCTCCAAAAGCCTTTGAGAGACGCCTCTGCCCTCAGTCTTGACTGTGGTTTGGAGTTGTCTTGGAGGTCACTTGGAGCTGGGTAACAAGAAAAATGACATTTGACAGAATTGTTTTATTTGTCAGATGCTGCAGGAATTTTGGGGGGAGTTTGTTGATTACGATTTCTTAAAAAAAATCTTTGTGACTATACAGTGGGACATTAGTAAGAAGATGTTAAAATTGTTAATAATTTTTTTTTTTTTTTGAGACATGATCTCGCTCTATTGCCCAGGAAGGAGTGCAGTGGCACCATCACAGCTCACTGCCGCCTCAACCTCCCAGGCTCAAGTGATTTCTCCCATGTTAGCCTCCCAAGTAGTAACTAGAACTACAAGAGCGTGCCATCGTGCCTGGCTAATTTTTTAAAATTTTTTTGTAGAAACAGGGTTTTACCATGTTGCCCTGACTGGTCTAGAACTGCCGGGCTCAAGCGATCCTACTGCCTCCCAAAGCACTGGGATTACAGGCATGAGCCACCGTGCCCTGCCCCACATGATCATTCATTCAATCACGCCTGTAATCCCAGCACTCAGGAGGCCGAGGCGGGCGGATCACAAGGTCAGGAGTTTCAGACCAGCCTGACCAACATGGTGAAACCCCATCTCTACTAAAAATACAAAAATTAGCCAGGTGTGGTGGTGGGCATCTGTAATCCCAGGTACTCAGGAGGCTGAGGCAGGAGAATCGCTTGAATCTGGGAGTCGGAGGTTGCAGTGAGCTGAGATCATGCCACTGCACTCCAGCCTGGGCAACAAGAGTGAAACTCCATGTCAAAAAAAAAAAAAAAGCAACAAAAACAATGGTAGCATATGCTTTGCTGACACAATTATTTTATGTCCCTAGGTTGGTTATGTGAAGTTTCCTGACTCTTCCCTGCTATTTAGGAAGGGCTTCAGAGACCTGAATACTTAGTAGCCAGTGCAGCAGGGTTTCAGGGTCTGGCCTGGGAGGGTAGGGGACGGGGAGGGCAGGTTGCAGCTCAAGTAGCTTTAGAGATGCTGAGCCTCTCCTTCTGTCCTGCCCAGGACGCAATGAGCCCCTGAAGAAAGAGCGGCTCAAGTGGAAGAGCGACTACCCCATGACTGACGGGCAGCTGCGGAGCAAACGGGATGAGTTCTGGGACACAGCGCCTGCCTTTGAGGGCCGCAAGGAGATCTGGGATGCCCTCAAGGCCGCCGCCTATGCTGCTGAAGCCAACGACCACGAGCTGGCCCAGGCCATCCTGGATGGAGCCAGTATCACCCTGCCTCATGGTAAGTGGGCAGGGCCAGGGCTTTATCCCCGCTGGAGCTCGGGGGTCACCAGCACAGTCTGAGGGTGTTGAGGGGTGTGGAGCGGTGGGGCAGGTGGTTACTCACGTGTTCATTCCTTCAAGCAACCCTTACTGAGTGTGGACTAGGAGTGGGTACACAAGGAAAATGAGAAAATGAGACACAGTCTGTGCTTGCCTAATGACACGACAGAAAGACATCAACAAACTTGCAAAGCAGTGTCACAAATGCATTTTGGGACCCTAGAACATCCAAGGCACCGACCTTTATTTTATTTTTTATTATTTTTTTTGAGATGGAGTCTTACTCTGTCGCTTAGGCTGGAGTGCAGTGGTGGGATCTCGGCCCACTGCAACCTTTACCTCCTGAGTTCAAGCAATTCTCCTGCCTCAGCCTCCTGAGTACCTGGGATTACAGGCATGTGCCACCACGCCTGGCTAATTTTTGTATTTTTAATAGAGACCGGGTTTCACCATGTTGGCCAGGCTGGTCTCAAACTCCTGAGCTCAAGTGATCCACTGGCCTTGACGACCCAATAATGACTTTTATTGGGTCATTATGTGCTGGACACTGATCTAGAAACTTCCACTGCATTAGCTCACATAAGTTCATAGTAGCCTTATGGGGCCATGTAAAGCAGAGGGTAACAGTGGAGCTCTAGAATCACAGACTTGAGTTTCTTTTTTTTTGAGATGGAGTTTCACTCTTGTTGCTCAGGCTGGAATGCAATGGTGCGATCTTGGCTCACTGCAACCTCCGCCTCCCAGGTTCAAGTGATTCTCCTGTCTCAGCCTCCTGAATAGCTGGGTTTACAGGCATGTGCCACCAGGCTGAGCTAATTTTGTATTTTTAGTAGAGACAGGGTTTCTCCTTGTTGGTCAGGCTTGTCTTGAACTTCCACCCTCAGGTGATCCGCCCGCCTTGGCCTCCCAAAGTGCTGGGATTACAAGCGGGAACCACTGTGCCTGGTCACAAACCTGGGTTTCAATCTGAATGTTTCCCTTTCCTAACTATGTTGCCTTTAGCAAGGAGCTTCTCAAATTTAGAGCCTGAGTGTCTTACAACTGTAAAGGGGAGATAATTATTAGGATTCAGCAAGATACATATAACATGATTTAGTCCAGTCCCAGCACTTAGTAGGTGCTCAAGAGACAATAAACATATTTCTGCATGCATTACATTTTACCAGTAAGGACACTAAGGCCCATGGAAAGCAGAGCTGTGCTGTTTCATTCATTCCTGTAACCCCAGCATCTGGCACATGTGAAGAAATGAAAAATAATATGCCAGGATGAAAAAGCCAGCACCTGGTGGAGCTGGGATGCCAGCTCAGGTATTCCTGACTCCAGTCCTGTACACCTAGTCATCAGGCTGTCCTAGGGAGATCTGACTGTGGGGTGGCCATGGCAGGTGTATTAGTCTGCTCAGGCTACTGTAACAAAATACCACATGCTGGGTGACTTAATCAAGAGACATTTATTTCCCACAGTTCTGGAGGCCGGGAAATCTGGCATCATGGTGCTGGCCAGTTCAGGTTTTGGTGAAGACTCTCTTGCTGGCTTGCAGGTGGCTGCCTTCTTGTTGTGTCCTCACATGGGGAGCGAGTGGAGAGTGAGATAGTGCTCTAGTGTCTCTACAAGAACTATAAGCCAGGGCAGTGGAGCACACCTGTAGTCTCAGCTGCTCGGGAGGCTGAGGTGGGAGGATTGCATGAGCCCAGGAGTTCGAGATCAGCGTAGGCAACATAGGGAGATCTTGTCTCAAAAGAAAAAAAAAAAGAACCATCCTTCCGATCAGCGGACCAGAGGGTCAGGGCCCCACCCTATGACCTCATGTAACTTTAAGTATTTCTCTATAGGCCCTGTGTCGAAATACAGTCACACTGGGGGTTAGAGTTTCACTATATGAATTTGGGGGAACCCAAACATTTAATCCATGATAGTGGATCCCCAAGCTGATTCTGACAGCCCTGCCTCTCCTGTAGGCACCCTCTGTGAATGCTACGATGAGCTGGGCAATCGCTACCAGCTGCCCATCTACTGCCTGTCACCGCCCGTGAACCTGCTCCTGGAGCACACGGAGGAGGAGAGCCTGGAGCCCCCCGAGCCCCCACCCAGCGTGCGCCGTGAGTTCCCGCTGAAGGTGCGCCTGTCCACAGGCAAGGACGTGAGGCTCAGCGCCAGCCTGCCCGACACGGTGGGGCAGCTCAAGAGGCAGCTGCATGCCCAGGAGGGCATCGAGCCATCGTGGCAGCGGTGGTTCTTCTCCGGGAAGCTGCTCACAGACCGCACACGGCTCCAGGAGACCAAGATCCAGAAAGATTTTGTCATCCAGGTCATCATCAACCAGCCCCCACCACCCCAGGACTGATGGGCCCACGGACCCCTGGGAAGAGGCCCCGCCTGGAGCACTAGGCCTCTGCCCTGCTGCTGCCTTCCAGTACTGTCATTTTCTGCAGGGGCCCTCCCCTCAGTTTGGCTGATGGGCGAGCTGTGAAGGGACCCTGCCTTTCAGGGCACTACGTGCCACCAGTTCCCAGTACCCAGGGAGCAGGCGGCCACACACAGGCCTTGCAACCTTGTCAGAGAAAAGGCGAACAGGGCCCTCACCCTGCCTCTCTCCCGCAGCAGGTTCGAGCCACAAGGGCCAGCCAGGAGGCCCCTGGAGCCCAGATCTGTCATCTGGTGCTGCCAGCTGTGCTCACTCCGGTTTTCTGCTCAGGGTCTGAAGCAGCTGCTGTCTCCCTCCTCTGCCCCCATCCCCTGGCTCTCCCCTGGGCACAGTGCCACTCTCTTGGAAGGGAGGGAACCACCCGTGAGCCCCAGGGCTCGGGAAGCCTGAGGCGGGCCTCTGCCTCTCTCTGCCCCCAGCACAATTGGCAGAGATGAGGCGGGTGGTGGACGGCTGGGCTGTCGTGGCAGGGTCTGCACAGGGCCATGTTCTGGCTATAACCCAGGCAGTGGGAGGTCTGCAGCCTCGTTGTGGCCCCCACAGCAGGTCCCTGTGGACAGACATATCTGCATATTTATCAATAAAGCCTTTTGCTCCTTCTCGCTTGCCTGGCATTTGACTGAGTTCTCCTGCAGCCCTGTGGGGCTCCTGGAGCTGTTCTGGTATGGGAACAGGTGGATGCCTGGCCTCCCCAGCTGCTCTGGGCATGCCATCTCCAGCAGAGTGAGCCTGGAACTGCCAGTCTTCTGGGCCCTGATCCCAGCTCCCCTGGTGTCCTCATGAGTCCTCAGGAAAAGCCACTTAACCTCTGAACCCTCTTTGCTTTTCTTTAAAGCAGAGCCATGCTACCTGCCCTGCCTCCTCCATCAGTTGCTGGGAGGATTAAGCAGGAAGACAGATGTGAAAGTGCTTGCAAGGCGAAGACAGCACCTCAGGAAGGTGGTCTGCTCCTGCGGCAGGAGGGGCTCGCTTCCGGCCCTTGGAGACGCTGTACCCATTGTGATGTTAAAGCAAAATCTCTGACAGATTTAGATCATGTGTCAGAGGTTTGTGTCAGATTCCCAGCAAGGGAACCGGAGAGGAAAAGGAACCAGTTCCTCATGCTTCCTAGGGGAATGTGTGCGTATCTGAAGAGAGGGGAATCTTATATAAGGCTATTTAGCTAAGAGCAGCCACCAGCCAGGTGAGCCTTACAGAAGCACAGGGCCGGGTGTCTGCAGTTCCCTAGCAGGTTAACCTGAGTCACAGTGAGCTCAGTGGAACTGAGCAAGTACAGATCTGATTTTGCTCCAGTTGGGAGTATTTTTCCTTCTCAGTGAGCATGGGCAGCCTCCTGGCCAGGGAAGTCTAGCACTGTCTGGGCCTGGCAAGGAAACCCTGGGAGGGCAGGAGGATCCAGAGTAGCTGCTGCTCCTTGCCAGCTGGGCTTAGTGCTTTCCGGAGACCCCTCTCTTGAAGCAAGACTCTGTAAGCCCTGCAGAGGTTCCCTGAGCACTTACCAAGGGAGGAGACAGATTTGATAAGGTTTGTTCGTGACTAAAAGTCACCCAGCCAGATGCAGTGGTGGTTAACTGGGGAGCATGTGGGACCCTGGAGAGCCTAAGGGCAGCGTGAGCTGTGATCAAAGAGGGAGACAACTGCCCTTCCTGCTACCACGGCCCTGGGCTGGACAAGTAGAGTGTGACCCTCCTCACAGCCAGCAGGGCCTGTCTGCAGGACAGCCTGGGAGTACAGAACTGTCCTGGGTCCCCACGTTTGGTTTTCAGGCCCTCTTCCTGGAGCTGGCTGAGCAGGGTTTCCAGGCATCCAGCAGGGGGCGCTGTCATCTGGGCTGGAGCATGCAGCCGGCAGGTCCCTTGTGCAGCCCAGCTGCCTTGGCTAAGGCCCAGGCAGGCCCAAGCGCTCAGGACAGAGGCTGGAGAGGCTCCTTCCTGCAGCCCTGCTCTTGGGACACGGTGCCCTCCAGCTCTAGTAGGCCAGGAGTTGGCGGGGCAACTGGCCTTGTTCCCTGGCCCTGGCTCCCCCTGCTCCCTGGGGCTGCCCGAGGTGAAGGTGACAGGTGGGGGAGGCAGGTGGAGAATTGGGCCAGTGAGCTCATGGCAAAGGCGCCCAGCTGGGCAGGGGTGGGTGCTCTGGCCTATAAAGCCCCCGAGGCGCTGTGGCCTGCAGAGGCGGTTATGGACGGCACCATGGAGGACTCCGAAGCGGTACAGAAGGCCACGGCGCTCATCGAGCAGCGGCTGGCACAGGAGGAGGAGAATGAGGTGCGGGCAGGGGTGGAGGTGCCCAAGGGAGTCTGAGGAGATCCAGTGCTGCTGTCAAGGGGAGGGAGAGCCTGTCTGCTACACCTGTGGTGGGGAGGGGGGTAGATGTCCCCAGGGGCCCAGTTGGGCCTCATTCCTGTCTCAGGGTATTACTGGCAGAGGGTATTGCTGGCAGCAGAAGACTGAGGCTTCAGCCTCCAAAACCGAGTCAGTGGGGTGGGGAGCTAGGCTGGGCCTCCTAAGAGTGCTCACCCTCCTGGGCCTTAAGAGACAGTGGGCTGTACAAAGCAGACAGCTGGGTGCTCCCTGGGACTGTCAGGAATGTGTGGCCCTGTGATGCTCCAGTGATGGACTGGAAGGCTGGGGCAGGGGAAACTCCAGTGTTTGGCCACTGAAGAAGAGAGTGAGGAACAGTGAGGAAGGGATGCTGGGAAAGGAAGCATGGATTTTGCCAGCCTGCTGGCCACCCTTGGGGAGACCTTTGGAATGTGGTGTTCTGGGCAATTGCATTTTCTCTGGGATAAGGAAGTGGAGCGGTGGCAGGGGGTGCTGGCTTGTACTACTCTTCATTCTTTTTTTGAGACAGGGTCTCCCTCTGTCGCCCAGGCTGGAGTGCAATGGCACAATCTTGACTCACTGCAACTTTTTCCTCCTGGGTTCAAGCGATTCTCCTGCCTCAGCCTCCTGAGTAGCTGGGATTACAGGCATGCACCACCATTTTTTGTATTTTTAGTAGAGATGGAGTTTCACTATGTTGGTCAGGCTGGTCTCGAACTCCTGGCCTCGGGTGATCTACCCGCCTCGGCCTCCCAAAGTGCTGGGATTATAGGTGTGAGCCACCGTGCCCGGCCCCTATTCTTCATTTTATTTAAACTAATACTTCATCTAGTGTCGGCTGTGCCAAGAGTCCAGAGCTGTAGAAATGGGTGGACCAATAAGGCCCAGACCATGCCTTCTTTTTACCAACCCAGCATTCATTTTAGCCCACTTGTCGGTTTCATAGTCAACTAAAAAACAAGGCAAAGGGAAGAAATGACTAAATAGAGGTGTGAATCAGAAGTGGAAGAACACAAGGGGCTCATGAATTGTTCTGAGGGCCTTCAAGGACTCCTCTGTGGACAGGGCCAGGTGCAGTGGCTCAAGCCTATAATCCCAGCATTTTGAGATCTGAGATTCGAGGTGGGTGGATCACTTGAAGTCAGGAGTTCGAGACCAGCCCAGCCAACATAGTGAAACCCCGTCTCTACTAAAAATACAAAAATTAGCCAGGAATGGTGTCAGGCACCTGTAATCCCAGCTACTCGGGAGGCTGAGGCAGGAGAATTGCTTGAACCTGGGAGGCGGAGGTTGCAGTGAGCCGAGATTGCACCACTGCACTTCAGCCTGGGTGACAGAGGGAGACTCTGTCTCTAAATAAATAAATAAATAAATAAATAAATAAATAAATAAAGGGACTCCTCTGTGGTCAGGAGGATACCTGAGCTGGGCCTTCAAGGGGACTCAGTGGAGTCCAGGATGGTGGAGGGTATTCCAGCCTCAGGAAATGCAGGAGCTGAAGTTTCCATGAGTGAAAACGTGGCTGTTTTGAGAAAGTCTGGTAGTAGGGCTAAGGCTGGAGAGATACAAGCCAGAGAGGGCCATGTTCTGTGGGTAGTGAGGCGCCACTAAATGTTACTGAGTGCGGGAGATTGGTGTCATCTGCCCTATTTTAGGAAGGCAGCTCTGATGGCCCTGAGAACTTGTTGGAAAAGGCTGGCCCTAACAGGAGTGGAGGGGAGGAGATGAATCAGTTTGGAGGTAGATGCCATTCAAAAAAAGAGTGTGACTGAATGAGGGGTGAGGAGGAAGGAAGGGTCAGGACCCCAAGGGAAGAAGAGATGAGGTCAGGAAAGAGTTTGGACTGAGCCCTGGCTGGGGCAAGCATCCGTGGATCTCTAGGAATCCTACTTCTCACTCCCCCAAGGGCGTGTGCCTATGGTTGGCTGGTGCCAGGCAGGTGAGTCATGCTGCTATGCCAGTTCTGGACTGCTGCCAGTAGACACAGGGACCTTCAGCGAGGGGATGCAGAACAGTCCTCTTCCGTTCATTCATCCAATAAATATAGCTACAGAGCTGGCAGCACACCAGTGCCAGGCCCTGTGCTAAGCATTTTACAGGCATTCTCTCTTTTAATCTGCATGACAATCTATGATGTAAGGTGGGAGCTTTGTATGTTTCGTGAACTCACATTCAATGCAGCAAACAGTTACTGAGCACCTACTGTATGTCAGCCCACAAAGACAAACCTGAAATGAAGGGCTCTAGGGTCTGGGGAAGATGTAGGTGAGCATTAGAGTCCCCAGTTGTCTCTACCAGGACCCAGCCTGGCAGTGTCCTTGGAGGAGAGCCTCTGTTTAGCCTGTGCCCCATCCCCAGGGTGGGAAGGGAAGGAGGGTCCCAGAGGCCAGCGCAGGGCCTGGAGTTCTACTGTGGTGAGCTTACTGGGTTAGGTCATCACTGAGAACTTAAGGGTTAGCAGAGATGCTGAGCCTGCTTGCCATCATCCATTCACTCATTCATTCATTCATTCATTCACCAGTCACTAAGCACCTACTATGTGCTAGGGCCTGTCACAGATGCTGGGGACACCAAGATGATTAAGACACAAGCTGGGGAGCTGCAGTGGCTCAGGCCTGTTGTCCTGGCGTATAAGGAGGCACGGCTAGGCATTCGAGGCCAGCCTGGATAACATAGAAACCTCTCATCTATATAACAACAACAACAAAAATTATAGCCGGGTGTGGTAGCTCATACCTGTAATTCCATCACTTTGGGAGGACAAGGCGGGTGGATTGCCTGAGCTCAGGAGTTCGCGACCAGCCTGAGCAACATGGTGGAACCCCATCTCTACTAAAATACAAAAAATAATTAGCCGGGCATAGTGGCATGTGCCTGTAGTCCCAGCTACTCGGGAGGCTGAGGCAGGAGAATCGCTTGAACCCAGGAGGTGGAGGTTGCAGTGAGCCGAGTTCGCGCCACTGCACTCCAGCCTGGGTGACAGCGGGACTCCGTCTCAAAAAAAAAAAAAAGACACAAGCTGGCCCTCTGGGTGCTCCCTGAGGAGCCCAGCCAAAGTCCCACATGCAGCAGTAGCTGCAGCCCCAGGTTATCTTTCATTCTTGGAAGAAGATGCAGTGTTTCAGGTTAGGCCAGCACTAAGACCTCAAACCATGAAGCCCAACATGAAAGGGAGAAAGCAGTGGCTAACAGAACCTTCAGAATGAAGACCTGGGAAATCGGCTCTCAAAACCATCTTGAAGGAGCAAATGTGGGAGCTCGGGGAGGAATGGGAAAGGGACCTGAGTGATCTGTAAGCGTGGCCTCCTTCCCAGCTGCCACATTGACTCAGGACCCTCCAACCTGGGCAATTGTTCCTGGACTCATAGCCACACAAGCTGCCTGGTGGGGACTGCAGTGATGGGGGTGCCAGCACATCACAAAGAGAGAAGAAACAGTCCAGGAAAATCAGAGGGCAAATGCAGAGACCTGGCAGGCAGTTGGACCTGGATTACAGTGAAAAGAAGGTTTCAGGCTGAAGGCTGAGGAGCTGCTGCTCCCATCACCAAGTTTCCCTGAAAGCACTAGTTTCCAAGCTCTTGACTTCACAGATCAGTGAAATCTGAGAGAGAAAAAAAAAGTATCTAACAAAGGAGTTGCCAAATTTTATATTGCAAAGTAAGACCATTTAAGATATAATCATCTCTCATCACAATTATTTCATCAGTGAATTATTTGCTTATTTTTAAAACTTATTTTATTTATTTATTTTATTCATTTTTTTGAGACTGAGTCTCACTCTGTTGCCCAGGCTAGAGTACAGTGGCACTATCTTGCCTCACCGCAACCTCCACCTCCTGGGATCAAGTGATTCTCATGCCTCAGCCTCCCAAGTAGCTGGGACTACAGGTGTGTGCCAACACACCTGGCTAATTTTTGTATTTTTAGTAGGGATGGGGTTTCGCCATGTTGCCTATGGCTGGTCTCGAACTCCTAGGCTCAAGCAATTCACCTGCCTCGGCCTCCCAAAGTGCTTGGATTATAGGTGTGAGCCACTGTGCCTGGCCTATTTATTTTTTTGAGGCAGGGTCATTCTCTCTCTGTCTCACTGTCACTCAGGCTGGAGTGCAATGGCATGATCTTGGCTCACTGCAACCTCCCCTTCCTAGGCTCAAGTAATCCTCCCACCTTAGTCTCCCAAGTAGCTGGGACTACAACAAAATCCACCATGCTTGGCTAATTATTTAAATTTTTTGTAAAGATGGGGTCTCACTATATTGCCCAGGCTGATCTCAAACTTCTGGCTCAAGTGATCCTCCCACCTCAGCCTCCCAAAGTGCTGGGATTACAGATGTGAGCCACTGTGCCTGGCCTATTTATTTTTAGAGACACAATCTTGCTATGTCTCTGGAGCTGGTCTCGAAACCCTGGGATTGAGAAATGCTTCTGTCCCAGCTACTCCCTCCCCAGTAGCTGGGACTAAAGGTTGACACCACCACACCCAGCCAAAGTGAATTTTTAATGCCAAAAAAGTAAAGAAAAAAAAATAATCTTGGTGCTTGAAAGAGTGAATATATCTAATCTCATGACAAACTCACTCTGGTGGCCTTTAATGTTGTTTTGCAGGGATCCAGGCCAGTCAGCAGTCAGGCGTCTGAGCTCAGGGTTGGGACTGGGGCTGAAGCTGAGGTGGGGAACTCGCCCCTTTTGGGGGCCTCTCCAGGGGCCCTGCTCTTGCTGGGGGCTCTCCAGGATGAGCCAGAAGGACTCTGAGACCACCCAGGAGTTGGTCCCTGTGGGGTGTCCTTGGCATGGTTGAGGGAGAGGCTGCCTGTCTCCTCGGGTCCTGGAGAAGGTGCCCTCCTTGGATCACCAGAAACTCCGGGGAGACGCACGCCAGAAGCTGCCCATGGACTTGCTGGTACTGGAGGATGAGAAGCACCACGGGGCTCAGAGTGCAGCCCTGCAGAAGGTGAAGGTAAGCCGGGGAGGACCCAATGTCTACACCCAGGGGACCAGCCAGGCAGCCATGGCCTGTCTGCACCTCTCCCCACGTAGCCCATGGACCAGCAGTTCAGCACCCCCGGGAGAGCTTGCTAGCCCTGAAGAATCTCCGCCCCGCCCCTGAACTACTGAGTCAGAATTCCCCCAATCTGAGAGCCATCTAGGCCTGGAAGGAGGGATAGACCTTGGTTCCTTCTTTCTTGAGAAGGTCTTCCTGCCCACCCCACCCTCCCCACCAGCTTAGCTCAGAGGTCTCCCAAGCCCCCCAGACTCTCTGCCCAGCCTGGGGGTTAATGGGCCATCCCGCGCAGGGCCAAGAGCGCGTGCGCAAGACGTCCCTGGACCTGCGGCGGGAGATCATCGACGTGGGCGGGATCCAGAACCTCATTGAGCTGCGGAAGAAACGCAAGCAGAAGAAGCGGGACGCCCTGGCCGCCTCGCAGGAGCCGCCCCCGGAGCCCGAGGAGATCGTAAGGGTCCTGGGGAGGACACCGCGAGGGGGCGGAGGGGGAGCCCGGGAGGGTTCTGATCGCCGGGACGGCCCGTGACTGCTGCGTCCACACCTGCAGACTGGCCCTGTGGATGAGGAGACCTTCCTGAAAGCCGCGGTGGAGGGGAAAATGAAGGTCATTGAGAAGTTCCTGGCTGACGGGGGATCAGCTGACACGTGCGACCAGGTGATGCTCCTAGCCGCCCCTGACCCGCCTCCCTGTCAGTTGCCACCCACTCTGCTCAGCTCCTGGGCAGCCCACTGTGAGCCTATCTGAGAGGAGGCACGGTTGTTCTTTGGATGGGTGGGCGGCTGGGGCGCTCAGAATGGGGTGTCCCCTCCCCACACAGGAATTGATCTAAATCCTGAAACCCTTTTCCAACTTGAATCACCTGCAAAGCAACAAATGTCACATGTTTGTTTAGGAAAGAAAGAAAAAATGCAATCAAATAAAAATAGACCAGGACCAGAAGATGTGGGCTCAAATCCCATCTCTCTCACTCACGAATTATGGGACCTGTGGCTGGGTCGGTTTCCTGCCCAGTTTCCTCCTCTGTAAAATGGCCTACTTCCCTCACAACATGTTATGGTGATCAAATGGAATATTAGGCTGGGCACTGTGGCTCCTGTCTGTAATCCCAGCACTTTAGGAGGTCAAGGTGGGAGGAGCACTTGAGCTTAGGAGCTCAAGACCAGCCTAACCAACAGAATGAGACCCTGTCCTCTCTATGTAGATATAGATATAGATATAGATATGTTTTTTGGTAAAATTTTTTTTTGGTAAAAGGAAAAAAGGAATATTAGCACCTTAGTAAGTATTCACTGAATGAATGAAGAAACTATCAAGCATGTGTTAAGAGATGATATTTTTGTTTCTTATGGTATAGTACTGTACTTTTTTTTTTTTTTTTTTTTTTTTTTTGAGACAGAGTCTCACTCTGTCGCCCAGGCTGGAGTGCAGTGGTGCAATCTCAGCTCACTGCAGCTTTCGCCTCCCAGGCTCAAGCAATCCTCCCACCTCAGCCTCCCAAAGTGCTGGGATTACAGGCTTGAGACACCACTCCTGGCCCATTTTAATTTTTTTATCATGGTAAAACATAACATGAAATGTTCCACTTTAACCATTTTAAGTGTACAATTCAGTGGTATTAATTACATTTACAATGTTGTGCAATCATATTTTCTTTTCTTTTCTTTTTTTTTTTTTGAGATGGAGTCTCACTGTGTCACACAGGCTGGAGTGCAGTGGCGTGATCTCGGCTCACTGCAACCTCCACCTCCCACGTTTAAGTGATTCTCCTGCCTCAGCCTCCCGAGTAGCTGGGATTACAGGTGCCCGCCACCATACCCAGCTAATTTTTGTATTTTTAGTAGAGACAGGGTTTCAACATGTTGGCCAGGCTGGTCTCGAACTCCTGTTCTCAGTTGATTCGCCTGCCTCAGCCTCCTGAAGTGCTGGGATTACAGGCATGAGCCATCGTGTCCAGCCCCTTGCAGCCATATTTTCTAAATTTTTCATCACCCATCATACTTATTTTTGTTTTCCCTGAAACTGCCTGTTTCACACTTCTGGGGTGCTTTCTTGCTGTCATATCCTGGAATTTGGCACATTAGTGGTTTTCCACCTTTGGTCTGCATTATTGTAGACTTGGACCACATGTCCTTTCTGTTTTTTAGACTCCAAAGTCTTAATCCTTTCAGTCTGTCCAAGTACCTCCTATTTCTGAGCGCCATGCTAGGTGCCAGAATACAAAAATAAAAATAAAAATAAATAAATAAATAAAACAGACCGGGGTTGGTTCCTTGGGGAGACTGACATGTAACCAAATCATTCGAATATGGAAAGATACTCACGGTGGCCTGTAACCGGATCATGAGAATATGGAAAGATAATGTGGCTTGAGCGTTTCAAAAGTCCAAGGCAGAAAGGAGAAGGGGAAAAGTTTATTTTTTCTTGGAATCAGTGATCAGTGTCACCTGTTCATTCTGGCTCATTGTGCTAGGCACTTGGAGAGTCCAGCAAGACTTGACTTGCCCTCAAACACACTCTCACAGTTAAGGGTTATCTGGGCCCTAGGGAAGCCCTGGCCTAGAGGTTTCAAGGAAATGATGGCATTTGAGCTGCATCTTGAAGGAATAGCAGATTTCATCAAGCACTCCCAGGAAGTGAGGGCAGAACAGTCATGCTTGGCAGAGGAAACCGCCTGTGTAGAGACATGGCGTGATGTGCTTGGCAGGCAGTGAGAAGGCCGGGTTCCCCGGGGCACAGGGCTCCCAGGCTGGTCTGGATAGAGCATAAGGGAGCTGGCAGAACACAGAAAACCTGGGGGCCAAGCACAGGGGTGAGAAGCAAGCTGTGGGGGAGGCCTGGGCCTCAGCTTGGGTGGGAGATGAGCTCAGGCCTGGAGCCAGAGGCCAGGCCCTGACAGCCTCTCTGGGGACAGTTCCGTCGGACAGCACTGCACCGATCCTCCCTGGAAGGCCACGTGGAAATCCTGGAGAAGCTTCTAACTAGTGGAGCCACTGTGGACTTCCAGGATCGGGTGAGTGAGAGGGCAGGTATTCAGTGGGAGACAGGAGGTGTGTCCAGCACTGACAGACAGAAACCCTCTCCCTGACACCTGTGCCAACCTGAAGCATAAACAGGTTGCTCAGGGGCCAGACTCCACCTCGGTGGCTTATGTGACTTTGAGTTAGCCCCTTCTCCTCCCTAAGCATCCTCTGTGAGTCTGGCTTGGACCAGATGGGCCCTGAGTGTTCTTCTGTTCCACTTGGCCCATTGCCCATGCCCAGGCCTGCTCCCTGTACCTTTCTCCTAGATACCCCTCTGCCCTTCTGGCTGGAGTCCATTCCCCCCAGATGCTTTCTTCCCTGCAGCTCTTTAGTTAGACCCCATCATTTCCTTCTAGCTGGACTGCACAGCCATGCATTGGGCCTGCCGCGGGGGCCACTTAGAGGTGGTGAAACTTCTGCAAAGCCGAGGAGCAGACACCAATGTGAGGGACAAGGTGAGGCAACAATGCTCAGACGCAACAGATACTGGGGTGGCTGTGGGGAGGAAGGCAGGGGTCCGAGGGCAGGAAAGCCCAGGGGGCAGGAAGGTAGTGAGCTAGTCTGGTTTCTGGCTGCAGAGCAGGAAAGCTAAAACAGTGTCCTACTGGGCCTCCCAGCCCACGAATTGGTCCCTGCCATCCACACAGGCCCTTGAGGAACCACCATCTGAGGACAGGAGCAGGAAGAGCAGACAAGAAGGGAGAACAAGAGACTCACTGTCTTGGGGGCTTTAGGACCACTCAAAAGATGCATGATTTGTTCATGTTCTCTGCCATTATCCTTCTATCTACCTATCTATTCATCCATCCATCTATTCATCCATCCATTCCTCCATTTATTTATCCCCTCATTCATTCATTTATTTATGTACCATCCTTCTATTCATTCATTCTTTCATGTAGAACCTTGAACAAGTGACAGCCTCTGAGCTTCTGTTCCTCATCTGTAAAATGTCTTGCAGAGTTCTTGTGTAGATTAGGTGGGAAAACATATGTAAATGAATTATTTGTTCAACATAAGGCAAATGTCTTGTAAGCTTTTGCTAGGTCCATTACATAGTCATCTCTCAATAAATGACATCTATTATGATTATTAAAAGAAGGGTAGGGCCAGGCACGGTGGCTCACGCCTGTAATCCCAGCACTTTGGGAGGCCAAGGCAGGCAGATCACGAGGTCAGGAGATCGAGACCATCCTGGCTAACACAGTAGAATCCCATCTCTACTAAAAATACAAAAAAAAAAAAAACTAGCCGGGCGTGGTGGCGGGCGCCTGTAGTCCCAGCTACTTGGGAGGCCAAGGCAGGAGAATGGTGTGAACCCAGGAGGTGGAGCTTGCAGTGAGCCAAGATGGCGCCACTGCACTCCAGCCTGGGCAACAGAGCAAGACTCCATCTTAAAAAAAAAAAAAAAAGAGGGTAGAAGAGTGAGCAGCTGGGTGAGAGGAGAATCATAGAAGGATTCCTAGAGGAAGTGGCGTTTAAGTCTTTAGAGTTAGGCCATTGGATAGGATGGTAGGAAATTGTACCATTCTCTGCCCCTCCAGGGCTCAGGCCTTGGCACTAGGACTTGGAAGAGGGATTAAGCTGGAGTTAGGACAGCCCTCCCTCTCCAGGGGTACCATAGTTCAGACCCTGTCAACCAGCAGTTCCTGATTCTTCCCACCCAGCTGCTGAGTACCCCGCTGCACGTGGCAGTCCGGACAGGGCACGTGGAGATCGTGGAGCACTTTCTATCCCTGGGCCTGGACATCAATGCCAGAGACAGAGTGAGTGCTAGCCTGTCCACTGCTCACCCCGCCATGAGTGCGTGGGCAGCCTGCGGGCCCCTACAGGTGGTGTCCTTCCTCCTGGGGCCTTCGGGACTTGGCCCTGAGCAGGGTCTCTAGCTCACCTCCCATCACCCTTGCCCCTCCCACTGCCCACAAGGGCCATGCTGAGTGCCACTCTGACTCTAGGAAGGGGATACTGCCCTGCATGATGCTGTGAGGCTCAACCGCTACAAAATCATCAAACTGCTGCTCCTGCATGGGGCTGACATGATGACCAAGAACCTGGTAAGCTCATTCCCCGCTGATTCAGCCATTGGCGTGAGCACTCACACAGTGCAGGGACCGTCCAGGCTGCTGGGGCAGCCCCCGCCTCGGGACATGTATCACTGGCTCTAGTCAGCACCATAGTACATAAAGCTGTCTTCTTCCAGAGCACCATTCCAACTGCCCGCCCCATTCTCTGTGTGTGTCTATGGCCAGAGTGCAAGTGCAGAGAGACAGCAGGAGGGGCAGCAAGAGGACTTCCCAAAGACCCCCAGTTAGGCCAGAGGGGGTCCTCACGTACAGGCCCAAGGAGGCCAGAATCATGAATGGCCAGAGCTGGAAGGGACCGAGCACTGGCTGGCATGACAGTTCCTAGCACTCCATGTCAGTTCCTGTGGTCTTTGAGTTTTCTTAGGATCTAGGCAGGAAGTCCTTGGAAGAGGAAGGTGCCCAGGGAACACCTTGGACTAGGGAACACTTAGTCCAAGTTCTTCTTTGGGGCCCAGAGTATTCACAAAAGGAGGGCATGGGAGAGTACCTCGGGCTCAAGAAAGGCTAAGGGGATAATGAGAAAAGCAGGAAAATCTGGAGCAGGTATAAATGAGGGTTTTTCACCCTCAGCATGATTGACATGTCAGGCTGGGTGATTGTCGTAGGGGACTGTCCTATGTGTTGTAGAATGTTTAAGCAGCATTCTTGGCCTCTGTCCACTAGATGCCAGTAGTACCCTGTCCCCTAGTGTGACAACGAAAAGTATCTTCACACGTAGCCAGTTGCCCCCATTTGAGAAGCACTGGTGGTGTCAATGAGGGTACCTTCTGTGAAAGCCTTCAGGAGAGTGAACAGATTTTCTCTTGCCCCCGCCCCGCCCCGCCCCCCCAGGCAGGAAAGACCCCCACGGACCTGGTGCAGCTGTGGCAGACTGATACCCGGCACGCCCTGGAGCATCCTGAGCCGGGGGCTGAGCATAACGGACTGGAGGGGCCTGATGAGAGTGGGCGGGAGACCCCTCAGCCCGTGCCAGCCCAGTGAATTTGTGCCCCAGCACAGCCAGCTACCCAGCCCCTCTCTGTGTGCAGCCAGAGGGTCCTAAGAATGACTCTCAGAGCTAACTGAGGGCCCAGCCTTTTTTCTGCGTGATACAGGAGCACCCACAAACTACCACAATAAAAAAGCTGTTTTTGCTAATTGCGATGTTCATTTCCATTTGTGTCTGAAATCTCTGGGAATGAAGGAAGGCTGGGGGCAAATGTTGGCTTGGGGAGGAGGAAAACTGGGAGCTGGTTGGCCCTCTGAGCCAGCCCCGCAGCTGCTTTACTGTGGTCTCTTTTCCTTTCTTCCCTGCCACGCAACTTTTCCTGCCCCTTCCCATGTCTCTAGGGCCAGGCTTGGCCCTTGCATGGATTGACTTGGTAATACACTCATCCTGGGCCCCCTTCCTGGTGACTGCTGTCCTGTGGGGCTGTCTGTGGCTAGCACAGGCTTGTCACGTGGCTGCCTTGGCAGGAGGAGCCTGGCAAGGGAGCAGGGCAGGGGAGAGACAGCCTGCCACAGGCAGCTTCTTGCCCAGCCTTGCCACGCCTCCCACAGGGCAGGGCCTGCTCAGCCAATCAGCTCCACCAACCTCACAACTGCCCGTGGAAACCTGGCTAGGCTTCTGGCTTTGGGGCTGGGAATTGTGGGAGGAGGGCCCAGATCCTGCTGGAGATACCCTTTAGTATTGGGATCCCAGAAACCAGTCCTACATCTGGCCAGAGGGACACTGGGTTGTGGCATTTCTCCAGCTGCTACCCAGAAGGAAGAGGGCCCCGGGGCCTATAGGCCTTGCTCCTGACCCTGGGGACACCCAGCTCAGGCCTGCCCCAGTGGCCACAAGTCAGGGAGGCCGCAAATTTTTAACTAGACACATTGATCATTAATAGGGGGTTAGAAAGAGTTCAAACTAAGTCTCACTCTGGGACATAGACCAATTGTGCCTCAGGCCTCCTGCAGAGATGCTGGGTCCCCAAGTCTGGTCCTCTGTGAGGCAGGGGCTAAGCAGGAGCTTGTCCAGGAATGTGAGGGGCTGGGCCTCAGGGGAGGGGAAGAAGGTGGACATTGCGGGCATCTACCCCCCTGTGACCACCCCCTTCACTGCCACTGCAGAGGTGGACTATGGGAAACTGGAGGAGAATCTGCACAAACTGGGCACCTTCCCCTTCCGAGGTAAGCAGGGCTGTCCTCTGTGGGAGTTGGGGAGATGTGAGTGGCCCTATTCTCTTTAACCAGAGACCAAGGGAGGGTACACAGGCTCTGTCAAGCTGTCCAGGGATAGTCTGGTACTCCGTGGGTCATTTTATTATTGGAGAGGAACAGGGGAGACTGGTCTGGAGTCAGGAGACAGGCAGGAAGCTCCTTGCTGGCCTGTAAACTTAAGCTAAACCTCACCTGCTTCAGTTTACCCAGCTGTAAACTGTTAAAGTGCCTTTGTAGCTCCCAGAGTGATTCTGGGGTTGGACTGGCAAATGGGTGTGAAAGTCCTTATCAACCTTGTCACTCAGTGCAGATGTGAGGGCATGTGGCTGGGGTCACGTGGCAGCCCAGCCACAGTCCCAGTTCCCTCTAAAGTTTGTTTGTACGTTCTCTTCTGGACAAAGCCTCCTTGCCAGAATTAGTTCTCCCTGTTGTGGCTCTGCGATCCCGTCTCTCTTTACGCATGGGTCTCCCCCACTCTGAGGTTAGGGACCAGATGATATTTGCGACACTCAACATGTAACAGAGTCCCAGGCGCAATAAATGAAGGTAGAAGAAAATGGCAAATCCTGCTTGCCCTGCTCCGCCCATCTCCATTCCTTACCGCACAATCCTCTGAGGTAGTGCTCTCTATAGGACCATCCCACAGATGGGAGTCCGGGCCTCAGAGTAACATGGTCACTGCCCAGGGTCATTCGGCGAACACATAGCTGAGCTGAGATTTGCACCTCGTCTGACTGCGTAGCCCATGCTCCGTTTTACTCCCTCACTGACTCTCATTATAAACCCTTTGGAGCTGCTAGGCCACACTATTTCAACAGAGTGTCTGGTCAGCTTTGGGAATGGTGTGGCTCCTATTGAGGCAGTATCATGTAGACCGTGGACTCTGGTTTCAAATCATAGCTCTGGGTGAGCGCCTGTAATCCCAACACTATGGGAGGCAGAGGTGGGCGGATCACGAGGTCAGGAGTTTGAGACCAGCCTGGCCAACATAGTGAAACCCCGTCTCTACTAAAAATACAAAAATTAGCTGGGCATGGTGGTGGGCGCCTGTAATCCCAGCTACTTGGGAGGCTGAGGCAGGAGAATCACTTGAACCCGGGAGGCGGAGGTTGCAGTGAGCCAAGATCACACCACTGCACTCCAGCCTGGGTGACAGAGCGAGACTCCATCTAAAAAAAAAAAAAATCACAGCTCTGGCACTGACTTAGTGTGGGATGATTGCTGTCCCTATGGGACACATGGGAGTGATAATGCTCATATTGTGGGATGGTTGAACAAAAAAATCTGAGAGAATGCAACTGAAAGCATGCTATAAATTATAGAGTAATATGCATTGGAAGGTACTGATTCCAACGGTAATAACGATTAAAATGACAGTGTGATTGGCATTGTGGCAAAGCTGCTTTGTGACTGTGACCCTTAGCATGATGGACACGTTGATCATTCATAGCTCAGTACTGAGGGAATGTGCCCCTTCCTTGGGGACAATGAATGCCCTGTGGAGGCCCACGTTGAGCAGGGACACAACTCTAAGTTTCTGCTGGTGCTTGGCTTGTGGGGCCTGGAGGTTTGGTGAAGTCCTGGTTCTCTTGAAGTGAGAAGCATTTTGAGCCTCTAAGTGGAAGACCTTACTTCAGCTTCAAGGTTCAAGGACGCTCTAGTTCAGGGTGGGGAGGGTGGACTTTGCATCTGGTGCTTGCCTGCCACCCAGAGAATCCACAGAGACCCCCAGACTCTTCTCTGGACCCTCCTTTCGGTGCTACCCACCCACTCCTGCAGAGGGCATGGGGTGCCCAGGAGCACAGGCTTCTGTGGATTTGGCAGGCCGTGGGCCGCACATACCCACTTGTCTGTCTCCCTTGCAACCTATGCTGGCTCCAGCTCCCATCTGATCACTCACCCACACACCAGAGAGCCAGCGGGGTGTGGTAGGAAGGGCCTAGCATCTGGAGTCAGAGGACCTGGGCAAGAATCCTGCCACTTCTGCCAGTTAACAGAGAACTTGGGGAAACCACTTAACTTTTCAAATCCAGTTTCCTCATTTTAGAATAGGAACTGAGCCTTCAGGCTCTTAGCCACAGGGTCAATATAATCCTCCCAAGGCACTGTCACAGAGAACACTGTCAGAGATAGAGGGTCCCTTCCCTGCTTCTGGGGCACAGGCAAAATGCCCAGGAAGGAAGATGCAAACAACTTTCGCTCTGACATCTGTATTTCTCTTGCCCTGTCCTGGCCCCTGAGGTAGACTTTGCAGCCCAACACTCAGGCCGAGGAGGGAATATGTCACATTGTAAGGGCCTCCTGCAGCCATTAAAGGTCCTCTAAAGAGGAGACGGGGTCCAGGCTCAGTGGCTCACTCCTGTAAGCCCAGCACTTTGGGAGGCCAAGGCAGGAGGATCTCCTGAGACCAGGAGTTGGAGACCAGCCTGGCCAACATAGTGAGACCCTGTCTCTATTAAAATAAATAAATAGGAGGTGGGAAGCTGCCCTGGATGAATCAGTGAAGAGTTAGAGATTCTTCTGGAAAGCATTCCCTGAAACTCTGTAGCTCTCGGTTTTTTTTGAGACAGAGTCTCGCTCTGTTGTTCAGGCTAGAGTGCAGTGGCACAATTCGGCCCACCGCAACTTCCACCTCCCAGGTTCAAGCGATTCTCCTGCCTCAGCCTCCTGAGTAGCTGGGATTACAGGTGCCTGCCACCACGCCTGGTTAATTTTTGTATTTTTAGTAGAGATGGGGTTTCACCAGGTTGGCCAGCCTGGTCTCGAACTCCTGACCTCACGATCTGCCAGCCTCAGCCTCCCAAAGTGCTGGGATTACAGGCGTGAGCCACCGTGCTGGGCCTCTTATTTACTTATTTATTTATTTTTAAGATGGGGTCTCAGTCTCTCACCCAGGCTGGAATGCAGTGGCACAATCTTGGCTCACTGCAACCTCTGCCTCCTGGCACTAAAGCAATCTGCCCACCTCAACCTCCCAAGTAGCTGGGACCAAAGGTGCACACCACCATGCCCGGCTAATTTTTTGTATTTTTAGTAGAGATGGGATTTTGCCGTGTTGCCCAGGCTGGTCTCAAATTCCTGAGCTCAAGTGATCTGCCTGCCTCTGCCTCCCCAAGTGCTGGGACTACAGGCGTGAGCCACCATGCCCGGCCCTGTGTAGCTCTTTTTAAAAAATCTTTTTAGCATCGCTAATTCGTACTGATATTTGATTAAAGAGTATTCTTTTTCTTCTTCTTTTTTTGTGACGGAGTCTTGCTGTCTCCTAGGCTGGAGTGCAGTGGCATGATCTCGGCTCACTGCAAGCTCTGCCTTCCAGGTTCATGCCATTTTCCTGCCTCAGCCTCCTGAGTAGCTGGGACTACAGGCTGCTGCCACCACACCCGGCTAATTTTTTATTTTATTTTTTATTTTTAGTAGAGACGGGGTTTCACCATGTTAGCCAGGATGGTCTCGATCTCCTGACCTTGTGATCGTCTGCTTCGGCCTCCCAAAGTGCTGGGATTACAGGCATGACCCACCGCACCGGCCAAGAGTATTCTTTTTAAATAAAAGTTATGACCATAGTCTAGAGGAGGGGGTCATTACAGAAGGGCTCTATGGCCCTGAACTCACACCCATAAACACCCTCAAAGATGGACTTTGAATTGTTATTTTCAACTGAGGTTAGTGGCCAACCACAGGACTAGTGCAGCAGGACTGGGAAGATGAGGTTCTCCATAAAATGCTTGTGTCCTATTCCTTCCATATGTAGAGTGGACCATGCTTTCTTGCAATGATATAATATTTTGTATATATTAAAACCACTACTCTGTTAAAGAAAATATTTTGCTTAAAGCATCACAATTTTTACAACCCCATTTTGGCATTTCTTATTTTTTTTAAAGAGCTAGATGCTTTCGAGGGAAAAAAAAAATACAGTGGCCCAGGCCTGTCTATACTCTGAGAGGCCTTGGAGATTAATTAGGCTTTTCGTTGTCTGCATCTATGGAAAGCCTTGCCAGCAAGCCCACCTGCTCACGACCCGAACCATGCCTATTTATGGGGGGACAAATTCCGGGTTTATAGGTGCATCACTAAGGTAAGAGGTAGCAGCCACCATCCGGAATCTAGACCCAATGAAGTCTCCTGTCCTGTCCACTCTGCCTTCTCAGCCCACTGCTTGCCTCCCCGCCCTCAGCCCATTGTGACTTCATGTTAGTTATTCCAGAATGAGCTTCTTCCTGGGTTCTTTTCCCTCTGAACTCTGCCCTATAGTGAGGTGAGGGGCTCAAATGAGGATGGAATATGCCAGGCTGGCAGCAGACATGGGCCCTGGATGGAGGGTTCTCTGGTCTCAGATGGCTAGGAATGGATATCAGCCCAGTCAAGGGGGTCCTTCTGCCATGGCCAGCCTGACCCAGCATCCTTTGCCCCCGGGGGCCACCAGATCAGGAGAGAGAGAAACCAAAGACTGGAAGATACAAAGGCCTAAGTTGTAGAATGGGTTCCAAGCAGAAGGCAGAAGGACAGAATCGGAGAAGCGGCCCTTTCACTGAGCCTGGGGACAGCTGTCAGGGTAGGAGACAGGACCCAGGCCTCAGGCAATGCATGCCAGGCTAGACGTGAGGGATGCTGCAGCCTCTCCCCACCCCACTCTCCCCACCCCACCCCCAACTGCCTTCCTCACAATGGGGTTCATTGTTGAGGTGGTAGGGGGCACCTAGGGAGGGTGCAGCAGGGGGCCTGCCTGTCCGACATCCTTGGGGAGCCTGCCCTTTCAAGCATGAACCATACCACCAGAGATCACCCAGCGTGCTCTTAGCTCTGCCTGCCTGGTGTAGGGTCCTGGAGACCTTCTTGGAGCTCATCCAGCAGCCATCATGCAAGGTGGTGCTGGGGACTGCCCTTTTGCTAGGAGGTGGAGGTCTCATGCTGTGGGTTCAGAAAAAGAGGAGAAGAAAGGCAACCTCTGAGTGTCCACCAGACAAGGACAAGTCACCAGAATCCCATAAAGCAAAGAATGAAAGCTGGATCAAATCTCACTTTAGCCGCCTTTCCGAAGAGAAGCTGGCCCGCAACAACAATGCTAGCACCAATGGCAATGCTACCCAGACTGAGAGTGGGAGTGGAGAGGCCAGCACCACAATTCACATGGAGACCCTCACCACGAGGCACGGAGAAGTGGGCTCCACTCTGCACCGGGAATCCTTCACCAGCAGGCAGAAGGCATCTGGGCCGCCAGTGATCCAAGAGATCCACCAGGAGTCTGGAAAAGCCCCATCCACCGATGAGGCCACGTGGGCCGCTGTGGCTGCCTGCACCAAGGAGATTGACACCCAGGGGCGGCACCTGGCTCACTCCATGCTGCAGCGGGCCACAGCTTACCAGCACTCGGGTCACCTGGAGTCCAAGGACATCAACCAGGAGGAGCTGAGGGCCCTCGAGGAAGTGGAGATGAAGCTGCAAAAGAATTTCCTCACCCAGCGGGAAAACACCATAGCTGGTGCCAACCACACACACACTTTCTATGGCCACAGTCACCACAGTCACCACGGCCACCCGAGCCACCAGAGCCACAGTCTGCCCAACCGCAGACACTAGATCTATGACTGCTTGGAAGCCATCTAACCATGGATGGAGACACCCCTGCCCCCAGCAAGGCTGGCTCACACACACGTCTGTTTTCTCTCCTATGGGGCCATCTATGCAGCCCAGGGTGAGATGCTGTGTCCAAATCCCTACTTTCTTAGGCTCCCCACAGGGATCATGGGCCCTTTCACCTCCATGAGTGGAGTCTGCCACAGAAGATGGCCCCTGTTGGAGGGAGAGCTGGGAGGACACAGCGCAGGTGAGACAGACCCTGAGGCCCCTGAAGACCCACCAAGCGAAGACAGATGGGAGCAGGCAAGAGCCCCACACTGATGTCATTGCCTGGAACGGAGCCAATAAAGCTTTGCGTGCCTTCACTCTGACTCCAGGGGCTCTGTGGGCAGCCTAAGGTCTGGCAGGGACAGAGGGAGGTGGCTCCTTCTCCAGCAGTCCTCTGAGTGTGGGCCCCGGCCTGGGGCCTTTTCACTGGGCCTGATTTAAAGCTCCATGAAACGGCTACCCTGGTCTCAGGTTCTGGAAAAGGGGCACCTCCAGACGCCCCAACACCACCAACCTGACGTTGCCAGGGGATGGGGGAGCAGCCAGATATTGGGCTTGGAGGAGAAACAGGCTTTCAGAGGAGGCTAACTAAGCCAGATGGGAATGAGGGCCCCTGTCCTCTTGGTGCTATCTTTGTTCTCAAGTCATGTGGCATCCTGCAAGGCAGTTCTCTCCCCGGCCCCACCTGCCTGCTGGGGCCCCTTGTGATCCACGTTAGTACCTCCCCACCACCTAGGTCTACAGCTACTGAGTGGGCACAACACTGTCTTCTTGTTTGTTTGTTTTTAATTTAATTTAATTTAAAGTTCCAGGATACATGGGCAGGACGTTCAGGTTTGTTACATAGGTAAACATGTGCCATGGTGGTTTGCTGCACCTATCAACATGTCACCTAAGGTATTAAGCCCTGCGTGCATTAGCTATTTATCCTGATCATCTTGGTTTTCTTTTCTTTTTTCTTTTCCCTTTTTTTCTTGTTATATATATATATATTTATTTTGAGACAGAGTTTCACTCCTGCCGCCTAGGCTAGAGTGCAGTGGCGTGATCACGGCTCACTGCAACCTTTGCCTCCTGGGTTCAAACGATCCTCCCACCTCAGCTTCCCAAGTAGCTGGGACCGCAGGTGTGTGGAACCACAGCTGGCTAATTTTTTTTTCTTTTTTCTTTTCTTTCCTTTTTTTTTTGGTGCGTGTGTGTGTGCGAGAGAGAGAGAGAGACAGAGTCTCACTTCATTGCCCAGGCTGCAGTACAGTGGCACAATCTCGGCTCACTGCAACCTCTGCCTCCCGGGTTCATGCAGTTCTCATGCCTCAGACGCCCGAGTAGCTGGGACCAAAGGCACACACCACTATGCCTGGCTGATTTTTTTTTTTTTTTTTTTTTTTGTATTTTTAGTAGAGATGGGGTTTCACCATGTTGCCCAGGCTGGAGTACAGTGGTGATATCGGTTCACTGAAGCCTCAGACTCAAACTGGCAAAATTCAAATAAAGTCCTTAGTTAATGACATTGTACCAATGTTAATTCTTTGGTTCTGGTCATCATATTATAGGTAGGTAAGACATTATCATTGGTGGAGGCTGGGTGAAGGATATATAGAAAATACCTGTACTTTTTTTTTTTTTTTTTTTTTGAGACAGAGTCTCGCTCTGTCGCCCAGGCTGGAGTGCAGTGGCGCGATCTCAGCTCACTGAGGAACTGTAATTTCTTTCAGAGGGAAGTTATGAATTACGTCGTGCAAAAAAGTTTGGCCACACACCAGAGCAGAAAAAAAAAAAAAAAAAAAAGAACTTGTTTTTCTTTCACACAACAAATTGTCAACACACACCTCAACACCTATGCTAGGCACCACATAGGAGGCCAGAATGCACCCAGGCAAAGTGAGGCGAGCACTGGGCAAGGAAAACAGAATGCTGGGGAGCAGACTTGAGCTCGTTGGCCCTCACGGAATTTGGGAGGTGTTCCAGGCAGAAGGGAACAGCACAAGCAAGTGTGCAGAGGGAGGGAAGTGCAGTGTGTCTGGGGAACCATGGCAGTCAGCTTGTGTTTTTTGTTTTGTTTTTTTTTGAGATGGAGTCTTGCTCTGTCACCCAGGCTGGAGTGCAGTGGCGCGATCTCGGCTCACTGCAAGCTCCGTCTCCAGGGTTCATGATTCTCCTGCCTCAGCCTCCTGAGTAGCTGGGACTACAGGCGCCCACCACCACGCCCGGCTAATGTTTTTGTATTTTCAGTAGAGACGGGGTTTCACTGTGTTAGCCAGGATAGTCTCGATCTCCTGACCTCGTGCTCCGCCCACCTCGGCCTCCCAAAGTGCTGGGATTACAGGCGTGAGCCACCGCGCCCGGCCTGTTTTGTTTTTGTTTTTGTTTTCTGAGACCGAGTTTCACTCTTGTCACCCAGGCTTGAGTGCAGTGGCACAATCTCGGTTCACTGCAACCTCCACCTCCCGGGTTCAAGTGATTCTCCTACCTCAGTGTACCACCATGCCCAGCTAATTTTTGTATTTTTAGTAGAGATAGGGTTTCACCACATTGGCCAGGCTGGTCTCGAACTCCTGACCTCAAGTGATCAGCCTGCCTCGGCCTCCCAAAGTGCTGGAATTACAGGCATAAGCCACCACTCCTGGACTTTTTTTTTTTTTTTTTTTTTGAGACAGAGTCTTACTCTGTCACCCAGGCTACCGTGCAGTGGCGCGATCTGGGCTCACTGCAACCTCCACCTCCCAGGCTTAAGCGATTCTCCTGCTTCTGACTCCCAAGTAGCTGGGATTACAGGTGCGTGCCTCCACGCTCAGCTAATTTTTTATTTATTTTTATTTTTTAAATTATTTTTTGGGCCGGGCGCGGTGGCTCAAGCCTGTAATCCCAGCACTTTGGGAGGCCAAGACGGGTGGATCACAAGGTCAGGAGATTGAGACCATCCTGGCTAATCCGGTGAAACTCCGTCTCTACTAAAAAATGCAAAAAACTAGCCAGGCGAGGTGGCGGGCGCCTGTAGTCACGAAGCACGGGAGGCTGAGGCAGGAGAATGGCGCGAAACCGGGAGGCGAGCTGCAGCAGCTGAGATCCCGCCACCACCTGCCTAAGCAGAGTGAGACCTCGGCTCAAAAAAAAAAAAAATTTTTGAGACAGAGTCTGCACTGTCGCTTCCAGGCTAGAGTGCAGTAGTGCAATCTCGCTCACTGCAACCTACTCCTGGGTTCAAGCTGACTCTGCCTCAGTTTCTCCAAGTAGCTGGGATTACAGATCACCACACCACCAGCTAATTTTTGTATTTTTAGTAGAGACGGGGTTTCACCATGTTGGCCAGGCTGATCTCGAACTCCTGACCTTGTGATTCGTCTGCCTTGGCCTCCCAAAGTGCTGGGATCGCAAGCGTGAGCCACCATGCCTGGCCTAATTTTTAAGTTTTTTAGTAGAGACGGGGTTTCACCATGTTGGCCAAGCTGGTCTCGAACTCCTGGCCTCAAACAGTCTGCCCGTCTTGGCATCTCAAAGTGCTGGGATTACAGGTGTGAGCCACTGTGCCCGGCCCAATTTCTCATTTTATAGGAGAGGTGAGATTGAGAAATTGTGTCTAATCCCATAGGTGGGGGCGGGGGTGGGGGATTGAAGAGTTCTGGGGACCTTTGTAGATGGGTGCTGTCCATGGGGAAATATTATACAAGGAACAGGTAACGGAAATGCAGAGCAGGGAGGCCCAGTGGAGAGATCCCAGGAAGACTTCTCAGAGGAGGTAGCAATGATGATGGACCAAGAAGGCGTAATAATGTCTGGGGACACTCCTTATGTGATTCTTTTTAGCCACAGTAAGTCACCATGTTGCTTATGTGTCCCCAGCCCCAAATGCCCACTCCCCTCCCTGCCATCCAGCTCCCAGAGCAGCAAGTGTAAACGTGGGGGCAGGGGAGAGTATCTTCCTTCGTCTTACAGCTGGAGGGGGCCTTGTACACCCACTCCTGATATCACAGTGGGTGTATAGTGAGAGGTCATTGACAGCAGCCTCCCCTTCAGCACCCGCCACCCTCCCGATTTAAGGTTTGAGCACTTTCTCTTGATCCTATAAGAATGACAGCTAACACTTATTGAGCACCAGGTTCTATTTGAAGTACTTCACAAATAGTATCTCATGGCTGGGCACGGTGGCTCAAGCCTGTAATCCCAGCACTTTGGGAGGCTGAGACGGGCGAATCATGAGGTCAGGAGATCGACACCATCCTGGTTAATACGGTGAAACCCTGTCTCTACTAAAAAAATACAAAAAAACTAGCTGGGCGAGTGGCGGGTGCCTGTAGTCCCAGCTACTCGGGAGGCTGAGGCAGGAGAATGGCGTAAACCCGGGAGGCGGAGCTTGCAGTGAGCTGAGATCCAGCCACTGCACTCCAGCCTGGGTGACAGAGCAAGACTCTGTCTCAAAAAAGAAACAAAACAAAACAAATAGTATCTCATTTAAACTTCAAAACAACTCTAAGAGGCTGGGCGTGATGGCTCATGTCTGTAATCCCCAGCACTTTGGAAGGCCAAGGCAGGCGGATCACCGGAGGCCCAGAGTTCAAGACCAGCCTGGCCAACATGGTGAAACCCTGTCTCTACTAAAAATACAAAAATTAGCCAGCATTGTGGCGGGTGCCTGTAATCCCAGCTACTCGGGAGGCTGAGCCTAGGAGACAGAGGCTGCAGTGAGCTGAGGTCGCACCACTACACTCCAGCCTGGGCAACAGAGTGAGACTCTGTCTCAAAACAAAACGAAACTCTGAGAAAGGCACTAATATCATCACCATTTTTCAACTGAGTAAGCCTGGGCTTCTCTGACTTCAGGGCCTGTGCATCCGACCCCTCTCCTGTGAGCCCTCTGCTTTTCTGCTTTTTCCGCAGTCCCTGGTTCATCGGAGATCCTGGCCTTTTCCTCTCCTCTGGCCCCCTCTCTACACTACAGGGACACATCAGGCTCACACCTGGACATCTAACCAGGGTGAAGGAGGGGCTCTTTGGGGTACCCACTCACAGATTTCTGGGACATTTTCTTATCTAAGCCTTTAAAACAGTCCTATAAGGTAGGATTGAAATCATTTCCCTGTCATCCCATAGAAAAGGAAACAGAGACTCAAAGATGTAATTGACTTGTTCAATAGCCAGAGGTGACTCTTGAGTCCAGTGCTGCCCGGTCTGCACCATACTCCCTCTTCTCCAGCCAGGCACTTCTTCCTTCTCGGGAGTCAGGCATGAGCCAGTTGCCCCCTTCAATGAGATAGAAGACGGGGCTGTGTCATAGAAGCTTTGAGCACAAGGTCTGCTTCTGACTCCCAGAGTGCAAGCCCCAGCTGTCCTGCTGTTTAGACCAGCTCCACCAGTGGGGCCCAGAGTGTCCCTGGAACTGAGCAGCAGGATGAGAGGTGAAGGAAGGGGATGATGGTGGCTGAATCAGTGGCCGCAGCAAGAACATGCCCCATCCCAGGACGGCAGGCAGGGGTGGGGAGGAAGACGACTTTGGTATTGGAACAGAGAGAGTGGCAAGAGCTTGAGCTCTGACTCTTTGGTCAGAGGGTGCTGGTCTAATTGTAGCTAGATTGGAGTCCTCATCCAGAGCTGGCACCTTTTGCGGAGAGCACTGCAGCTCCATGTAGCAAGACACAAGGAGGCCCTACCTTGGGCTACTAGCCTGACACAGATAAATCAATCCCCCAGAAGCAATCCCATAGAAGCAAGAAGCTGTGTGCCTCCAGATGTTTCCTGCAATGTTACCAACGCGAAATAACTACCAAAAAAAAAAAAAAGGCAAGGCAGCTAAATATCCAGTGAGAGATATCCCGATATCCTGGCAACTCACTCTGGAATCCGATGGTGTAGTGAACAGCATGGAAAAAGGTTGGTGGAACGAAGTGGAGTCTACATCACACAGTGTCCCCTGAAGGATGACTCACAGGAACAATTTCTCTTGGTCCCAGTGCCAGGAAACTCTGTGTTTCTCCGGGGCAGTTGCTTTGCTTTTATCTTTTGGGTTCTACATATCTGTTAGCTGATTGTGTTTCCCTTGTAGCTCTGGCTGTCGGGAAACTCCACATCAAATTTCTGGCTCATTTCTCAGAACTATATGGCAAGAACTTTGTATACCAATACTGCCTGTGGCCTTATTTTCACTTCCTTCTCCCAAATAGCCTCCAATTTTTTTTTTTTTTTTTTGGAGACAGGGTCTTGCTCTGTCACCCAGGCTGGAGTGCAGCGGCGCAATCATAGTTCACTGCAGCTTCAAATGCACCTGGTTTATTTATTTATTTATTTTTTGTAAAGTCAGGGTCTCACTTTGTTACCCAGGCTGGTCTCGAACTCCTGACCTCAAGTGATCCTCCCACCTTGGCCTCCTGAAGTGCTGGGATTACAGGCCCAAATATCCTATTAATTAAGAATCCTGTTGTATTGTACTCTGTATTTGTAAACTACTTCCATTTTTTTTTCTTTAATGGAATGGGATGGAGAGGAGAAAGAAGAAGAAAGAGAAAGTTAAGCGGGCTGGGCACCGTGGCTCACCTGTAACTGGTACCGGTTACTGGTTAGACATATCCCAAGTAAATGATTGATAAAAACAGGAAAACACAAAATAAAGCAAGGAGATTCACTTTTCACCCAGAAAGTTGGCAAAAATTAGTTCTGACAACACCAAGATTTGGCATGTACGACATTCTATGCTGCTGTTACACTGATTGATTAGCAATGTGGCACACAGTCAGGCGTGGGGGCTTATATCTGTAATCCCAGCACTTTGGGAGGCCAAGGTGGGTGGATCACCTGTGCCCAGGAATTCGAGCCAGCCTGGGCAAAATGGTGAAGCCCCATCTCTACAAAAAAAACTACACAAATTAGTTGGGCGTGGTAGCTCATGTCTGTAATCCTAGCTACTTGAGAGGCTAAGACAGGAGGATCACTTGAACCTGGGGGGTCAAGGCTGCAGTGAGCCTTGATTGTGCCACTGTACTCCAGCCTGGGTGACAGAGTGAGACGCTGCCTCAAAGAAAAAGTAAATACATAAAAAATGTGTCACAGATGAAGGTGCACATAGATATGACTCAGCAATTACACACCAAAGTATCTGAACTCTAGAGGAACTCTTCTTTTTTTTTTTTGAGATGGAGTCTTGCTCTGTTGCCCAGGCTGGAGTGCAGTGGCACAATCTCGGCTCACTGCAAGCTCCGCCTCCCAGGTTCATGCCATTCTCCTGCCTCAGCCGCCCAAGTAGCTGGGACTACAGGCGCCCGCCACCACGCCCGGCTAGTTTTTTGTATTTTTTTAGTAGAGACGGAGTTTCACTATGTTAGCCAGCATGGTCTCGATCTCCTGACCTCGTGATCCGCCCGCCTCGCCTCCCAAAGTGCTGGGATTACAGGCGTGAGCCACCACACCCGGCCTAGAGGAGCTCTTAGACATATGCACAGAAGACTTTACAGCAAATGTTTGTTTCAGCATTGTTTGCAATAGCAAAAAGAATAAAACATTCTGGCCAGGCGCAGTGGCTCAAGCCTGTAATCCCAGCACTTTGGGAGGCCGAGACGGGCGGATCATGAGGTCAGGAGATCGAGACCATCCTGGCTAACCCGGTGAAACTCCGTCTCTACTAAAAAATACAAAAAACTAGCCGGGCGAGGTGGCGGGCGCCCGTAGTCCCAGCTACTCGCCCGGCTAATTCAGGAGAATGGCATGAACCTGGGAGGCGGAGCTTGCAGAGAGCAGACAACCGACCACTGCCCCCAGCCTGGGCCAAAAAAGCGAGACCCCGTCTCAAAAAAAAAAAAAAATAAAATAAAATAAATAAATAAATAAATAAATAAAACATTCTTATTTTCTTTTTTCTTTTTTGGTAGAGACAGGTATGCCCTTTTTTGGTAGAGACAGGGAGCCATGCTCCCTTGGCTGGTTTTGAACTCCTGGGCTCAAGTGATCCACCCACCTTGGCCTCCTAAAGTGCTGAAATTATAGGTGTGAGCCACCAGGCCCAGCCAAAAACAAGGAAACATTCTAAGCGCTCTCAACAAGAGAAAGAAAAATAAATTGTGTTCTAACCATACAACAGAATACCATACAGCAGGTAAAATGAATGAATCAGGGCTATGTGTGCTGCTATGGACAAAGCTCAGAACATAGTATTAAATAAACAGAAAACTGCAGAGGGCTATTTAAGCTTAATTCCATTTCTACAAGGCTTAAAATTGTAATAACCATATTATATAAGGATTACTTGAGCCCAGAAGTTCGAAGCTGCAGCAAGCTATAATTGAGCCACTGCATCCCAGCCTGGGCAACAGAGCGAGACCCTGTGTCTAAAACAGAAAAACGATGTGAATCGCCATTGCAGCTGTGTGGGAACCTTCTGCCTGCAAAGATGGGAAGGAAATGTGTGAAAGATTGTGGTGCTGGAAGGTAGGAACACCAATGTCCTGGTTGTTCTGTAGAGGATGGGAAGGAGTTAGTCAGCTGTGTCTCTTGCAGGCTTCGTGGTCCAGGGCTCCAATGGCGAGTTTCCCTTCCTGACCAGCAGCGAGCGCCTCGAGGTGGTGAGCCGTGTGCGCCAAGCCATGCCCAAGAACAAGCTCCTGCTAGCTGGCTCTGGATGCGAGTGTGAGCCAGAATGCCCTGTGCCCTGGGGGTGGGTGGGTGTGTAGGATCCAGGCTCCTAGGCCCTAGCTTGGGTCCTGTCTCCTTGTTCTGCCTCTTCTGGGACATGCTGAGGCACCCTCGCTTGGCCCAGTGTCCTGGTCCAGGCCTCCTTCTGCCTGCTCTCACCTCTCTCCTTCCTCCGGCAGCCACTCAAGCCACAGTGGAGATGACCGTCAGCATGGCCCAGGTCGGGGCTGACGCGGCCATGGTGGTGACCCCTTGCTACTATCGTGGCCGCATGAGCAGCGCGGCCCTCATTCACCACTACACCAAGGTGTGTGTGGGGCCTGAGACCAAGAGGAGGCTCTGCCCAGGGAGAGGAGAGGAGGGAAGCTAGGAGTGGGGTGCTACTTCGCATGAACGGCAGCTATAGGAAACGGATGGACTGCCACCATGGATCAGCTGCACAACATTGGGAGGCTTACCTAACCATTCTGTGTTACTGCTTCCTCCCTTCTAAAATTGGAGGAATGATGTCATCTATCTCATAGGGTTGCAGTGAGCATTAAATGAGATCAGGAACATAAAGGGCTTAGAACAGTGCCTGGCATATGGAAAGCACTCCATAAATATGACCCACCGTGATTGCTTACACTCGGGGCACGCAGCACAGGAGGGAGGCCTGTCCGGGTGGCCCTGGAGTGAAGCAGGCCAGGACCTGTGGGTGGGCAAGTCTCTGGCTCCTGGGACCTGGGGCGGCTGCCCTCTCCTGCTTTTCTCTGCGCCCCAACAGGTTGCTGATCTCTCTCCAATCCCTGTGGTGCTGTACAGTGTCCCAGCCAACACGGGGCTGGACCTGCCTGTGGATGCGGTGGTCACGCTTTCCCAGCACCCGAATATTGTGGGCATGAAGGACAGTGGTGGTGATGTGAGTGGCAGCAGCTCCAGGGCTGTAGTCCTCTCCTCCTTTTCTGGTTCCTGGTTCCTAGCACTTTTGCTCCTGAGGGCAACTGTGAGATCTGTTTCTATCCTTGGCTTCCATGTGGATTCTCTCTGTCGTGCGGGCTCTCTGGGGCTTTCTTGAGGGCATCTCTTTGGGCACTGGGCTTTCATTCCACCACGCTTACCAGTCCCTCACCCAGGATGAGGCTCTGGGCACAGCTCTCATACCACATTTGCTGTTGCAGGTGACCAGGATTGGGCTGATTGTTCACAAGACCAGGAAGCAGGATTTCCAGGTGTTGGCTGGATCGGCTGGCTTCCTGATGGCCAGCTATGCCTTGGGTAGGCCGCCCACTGCTCTCAAATTGTCATGGGTGACCAAGACATACCCAGGCACCTGGGTCTGCTGGGAGAGACTGTGAGGGCTGGGGCTGGGTCTGAAGACGGTGGTTTGCCAGCCTGCCCACTCTGAAAACTCAGAAACCTGGCCACGCCGCTTGCCTGTCTGAATGTGGGGTGCTGTGAGTAACCTTGTTGGCTGGAGGAGGATGGCCGTGTACAATCCCTGGCCTGTAGTAGGGATGTCTGCAGTTTGTTCTAAGTCCGGAGCTCCATGATTAGATGACAAACTTAGCTGGTCTAATCCCATCTTCTACATCATTCTCTGAGGGCAGAGGCCTTGGGGCCCTCCTCTGTCGTTCAGGAGTCCATTTTCCTCTCCCCTGTCCCAGGCCAGAATGAATTGTCAGATCTACAGAGTTGAGCCGGGGATCTTCAGTTGCCTGATCAGATTCTGTTCCAATCCAGAGTCCCTATGAATGTCTCTTAGATCAACTGCTCTTGTCTGTTTAGGGTCAGCATCCTTGGGTTTGGGTTAGATTTGAGCCCTGGAGGGGAGGGAGGAGAAGGGAAGCTGTTCCTTTCAGCTGAAGCCCCAGTGAGGAGAGATTTGAGTGACTTTTCTAGCACTGCAGGGGAGATTGCTGGTTCCTATTCCATCTGGTGTCTCCAGACTTTGGCTGGTTGTCTAGGGCCTTGTACATCTCCCCCTGCCATGTCATGGCCTCTATGGTGAAGGGGAAGAAGAAGGGATCCATCATTTCTCTCTCATTCCTGAAAGTGGAGTAGATTAAAAAAAAAAAAAGCACAGGCTCTGGAGGTTGGAGGGAATCTCAGTTCTGCAGTTTATTCACCGAGTAATGCTGGGCAAGGCATTCACCTCTCTGGGCCTGAGTTTCTACTCTGTGCATGGAGGGATCGTGAGGATTAGAGAGCATCAGGGCCATGCTGCTGAAGCGCGCCTGGAACACATAATAGGTATTCCACAAGCAACAGCTCTATTAGCTCATTCTAAATTGCCTACTCTCTCTCTGGTCTTGAGGCCACTGTGCTTAGGGTTCCACTCCTATCTAGCCTTAGAAGCATACTCACAGGCTTGCAGAAGTGGTGGGGCTTTCTGAGATCACAGCCAAACCCATTTTCATTGCCCTGATGAGCACAAAGAAGACTAGAGAGGGTCTCATTCAGGTTTATGCAGTCAATGGGAAGACATGCCTGGTGACCTGACTGTCCAGGGTGCTTTCCACGCCCACTGCTGTCTCTGGTTGCATCCACTGCGGGGAATAAGATTTCAAAAGAGCAAAGGCTTCCCATCCATCCTACCCTCTTACAGGACTGATGAGTCAGGGGGCTATTGGAGGAAGCTGGAGGCGTCAACTGGCAGATGGGATTTTATTCCGGGAGGGGTTCAGGGAAGGAACTGTCCTTGAGTTCACTTTCAGGCTCTGCTCCCTGCCCCTCACAGATCAGCCCTGAGCAGCACTTGACCTGCAGGATTCTATTTTGAATATGCAGGCAGCTCTTCTCTCTGGAAATGTGTACTCTGGACTCACAGAGCATGCCTTTGATGTAGCCAGCCAAGTGACAGAAATCTGTATGTAATGTCCCCAGGCTGAAGAGGTGCTGGGACCAGGGCTTGAGATGCTCAGAGGGGAGAGGCTCTGCTGACGTTCTGCGTCTTACTTCGTGCAGGAGCTGTGGGGGGCGTGTGCGCCCTGGCCAATGTCCTGGGGGCTCAGGTGTGCCAGCTGGAGCGACTCTGCCTCACAGGGCAGTGGGAAGATGCCCAGAAACTGCAGCACCGCCTCATCGAGCCAAACGCTGCGGTGAGCCAGTGGCAGCAGGGGCACGGTATGGGGGGAGTGGGCAGTCTGTGTCCTCACTGGAGCAGGACCCAGGGCTGGCACCAGGCCCCACTCAGTCTCTTCCTTTCAGAAAATCCTTTGACAGAACATTCCAGTGTGGGAACTCCTTGTGCCTCCCAGAAAATCCTGACTTCGGACAAAGTCGGGCACTATTGATGGTGAAACTTAAGTGTACATTAAAATTCCCTTAGGGGCAAATTAAAGTTCCAACTTTTGGGCCCAAGAAGATGCACTGAAACAAACATCCTGTGTGATTGTGATAGAATAACCCTAGGACCACACTTAGAGGTGCCTGGAGAGAAAGAGCGTAAGCCAGGGGCCTCTAAATCCACGCTATTGGGGGCCAGGTCCTGAAAAAATAGGAATGATTGGGGCTAGCAAAGGAGTTAGAAGGCAGGAGAGTACCATCTTCATATAATCTGTTCTGTGGTCAGACTGTGTACCCCAACTCTTTGCTGGGCAAACATGTGTGTACCACCATGCCCAGCTAATTTTTGTTTTTTGTTTTCATGTTTCAGTAGAGATGGGGTTTCACCATGTTGGCCAGGCTGGTCTCAAATTCCTGGCCTCAAGTGATCCACCCACCTCAGCCTCCCAAAGTGCTGGGATTACAGGTGTGAGCCACAGTGCCTGGCCTATTTTTTTTCTTTTCTTTTCTTTTCTTTTCTTTTCTGAGACAGAGTCTCGCTCTGTCGCCCAGGCTGAAGTGCAGTGACTCAATCTTGGCTCACTGCAACCTCCGCCTCCTGGGTGCAAGCAATTCTCCTGTCTCAGCCTCCCTAGTAGCTGGGATTACAGGCACGTCCCACCATACCCAGCTAATATTTTTGTATTTTTAGTAGAGACGGGGTTTCACCATGTTGGCCAGGCTGGCCTCAAACTTCTAACCTCAAGTGACCCTCCTGCCTCGGCCTCCCAATCTTTTTTCTTTTATTTTTTTGTTTTCGAAACAGAGTCATTCTCTGTCACCCAGGCTGGAGAGCAGTGGTGTGATGACAGCTCACTGCAGCCTCAACGTCCTGGGCTTAAGCAATCTTTTTTATTTTTTATTTTTATTTTTGTAGAGATGGCGGTCTCACTATGTTGCCCAGGCTGGTCTTTATCTCCTGGGCTCAAGCAGTCCTCCCACCTCAGCCTCCCAAAATGCTGGGATTACAGGCATAAGCCACCATGGCTGGCCTACTGTATATTTTATATTAAACTTTTTATTTTATTTATTTACTTTGAGATGGAGTCTCACTCTGTCACCCAGGCTGGAGTGCAGTGGCACAATCTTGGCTCATTGCAACCTCTGCCTCCTGGGTTCAAGCAATTCTCCTGCTCAGCCTCCCAAGTAGCTGGGATTATAGGTACTTGCCACCACACCTGGCTAATTTTTGTGTTTTTAGTGAAGACGGGTTTCACCATGTTGGCCAGGCTGGTCTCGAACTCCTGACCTTGTGATCCACCTGCCTTGGCCTCCCAAAGTGCTAGGATTATAGGCATGAGCCACCATGCCCAGCCAAACTTTTTATTTTTAGATAATTATAGATTCCCATGCAACTTTAAGAAATAATACAAAGGGATCCCATGTACCCATGGTCCAGTTTTCCCCAATGGCAACATCTTACAAAACTGTAGAATAATTTCACAGTCTGGATATTGACCTTGATACAGTCGAGACACAGAATGTTTCTGTCCCTACAAGGATCCCTCATGTCATCCTCTTATAGCCAGCCACGCCTACTCACATTTGCCTTCACCGGCTCCTTAACCTCTAGTAACCACACATACATTCACCATTTTATAATTTTGTCAGTTCAAGAGTATACTATATGGAATCACATGGTATATAACTTTTGGGGACTGGCTTTTTCCACTCAGCATAATTCTCTGGATACTCATCCAGGTTGTTTGTTGCATGTATCAATAGTTAATTCCTTTTTATTTCTGAGTAGCATACCATGGTATGGCTGTACCACAGCATGTTTATTTATTATTTATTTATTGAGACAGGGTCTTGCTCTGTTGCCCAGGATGAGTGCAGTGGCAGGATTATTGCTCACTACAGCCTCGACCTCCTGGCTCAAGCAATCTTCCCAGTTCATCCTCCCAAGTAGCTCAGTCAACAGGTGCACACTACCACACCTGGCTAATTCTTTTTTATTTTTAGTAGAGACAAGGTCTCACTATGTTGCCCAGGCTGGTCTTGAACTCCTGGTCTCAAGCCATCTTGCCTCAGCCTCCCGAAGTGCTGGGATTACAGGCATGAGCCACCACGGCCAGCCCCCTACAGCATGTTTAACCATTCACCTGTTGAAGAACAGCTGGGTTATTTTCAGTTTTTGGCTATTAAAAGCTGCCATGGGCTGGGTGCAGGAGCTCACGCCTGTAATCCCAGCACTTTGGGAGGCCAAGGTGGGCAGATCACCTGAGGTCGGGAGTTTGAGACCAGCCTGGCCAACATGGTGAAACTCCGTCACTACTAAAAATACAAAAATTAGCTGGGTGTGGTGGTGCACGTCTGTAATCCCAGCTACTCGAGTGGCTGAGCAGGAGAATCGCTTGAACCCAGGAGGCGGAGGTTGCAGTGAGCTGAGTTTGTGCCACTGCACTCCAGCTTGGGTGACAGAGTGAGACTCCATCTCAATAAATAAATAAATAAATAAATAAATAAATAAATAAATAAAAGCTGCCATGAACATTCACGAACAGGTTTTCGTGTGACCGTAAGTTTTCATTTTTCTGGGATCAATACACAGCAGTACAAATGGTGGGTCATAGGGTAGCCACAGGTTTCATTTTCTGAGAAACTGCTGGCTGGGTGTGGTGGCTCACACTTACAATCCCATCATTTTGGGAGGCTGAGGGGGGTGGATTGCTTGAGCCCAGGAGTTCAAGACCAGCCTGCACAACATGGGGAGACTCTGTCTCTACAAAAAATACAGAAAATTAGCTAGGTGTGGTGGCATGCACCTGTGGTCCCACGACTCGGGAGGCTGAGGCAGAAGGGAAGATCCCTTGAATCTGGGAGGCTGAGGCTGCAGTGAGCTGTGATTTTGCCACTGCACTCCAGCCTGGGCTACAGAGTGAGATCCTGTCTCAAAAAACAAAACAAAACAAAACAAACGAACCCCAAAACCCCAAAACAAGCAAACAAAAACCCAGAAACAAACCTGCCAAACTTTTCCAGAGCGGCTGTACTATTTTAAATTTACACTGATGTAAACATATGAGTGATCTAGTTTTTCTGCAGCTTTGCTAGCATTTGGTGTTGTGACTATTTTTTATTTTAGCCATTCTGATAGATGTGTAGTACCATCTCATTGTGGTTTTAATTTGCATTTCTCTGATGGCTAATGCTATTGAACATTTTTTTTCATGTATTTATTTGCCATCTTTTCAGTCAACTATCTATATTTCTTACCCATTTTAAAATTGGATTGTTCTTTTGACTGTTGAATTTTAAAGTTCTTTATAGCTTCTAAATACTAGTCCTTTGTTAGATATGTGGCTTGTAAATATTTTCTCCCAGTCTGCAGCTTGTCTTTTCATTGCCTTAACAGGCCTTTTGCAGAGCAAGTTTTACATTTTGATGAAGTACAATTTATCAACATTTTCTATTATGGATCATGTTTGTGGTGTCAAGTCTAACAATTCTTAAAGAGTTCTGGGCACGGTGGCTCACGCCTATAATCCCAGCTTTTTGGGAGGCTGAGGCGGGTGGATCACGAGGTCAGGAGTTCAAGACCAGCCTGGCCGAGATGGTGAAACTCCCGTCTCTACTAAAACTACAAAAAAAAAAAAAAAAATTAGCCGGGCACACTGGCAGACGCCTGTAATCCCAGCTACTCAGGAGGCTGAGGCAGGAGAATCACTTGAACTCGGAGGGCAGAAGTTGCAGTGAGCCTAGATCGTGCCATTGCGTTCCAGCCTGGGTGACAGAGTGAGACTTCATCTCAGAAAAAGAAAACAAAATAAACAAAAAAAAAAAACTCTTAAAGAATTCTCAGGGCCGGGTGCGGTGGCTCACACCTGTAATCCCAGCACTTTGGGAGGCCGAGGCGGGCAGATCACGAGGTCAGGAGACTGAGACCATTCTGGCTAACACTGTGAAACCCAGTCTCTACTAAAAATACAAAAAATTAGCCGGGCGTGGTGGCGGGAGCCTGTAGTCCCAGCTACTACTGGAGGCTGAGGGAGGAGAATGGTGTGAACCTGGGAAGCGGAGCTTGCAGTGAGCTGAGATTGCACCACTGCACTCCAGCCTGGGCGACAGAGCGAGATTCTGTCTCAAAAAAAAAAAAAAGTGTTCTTAGAAGATTATAAAGATTTTCTCTTTTTTTTTTCCTTTAAGTTTTATAGTTTTATGTTTTATAAGTCTGTGACTCATTTTGAGTTAATTTTTGTATAAAGTGTGAGACTTAGGTCGAGGTTTTGTGGTTTTCTTCCCTAAGGGATATCCATTTGCTCCAGCATCATTTGTTGAAAAGGCCATCTTTCCTCCATTGAACTGCTTGCGTGCCTTGTCAGTGGGGCGTATTTGTGTGGGTCTGTTTCTGGGTTCTCTCTTCTTTCCGTTGATTTCTGTGTCTATCTCTCTGCAGTACCACGCAGACTTGATTGCTGTAGCTAAGCCTTAAAATCAGGTAGACTGATTCCTCCCACTTTGCTCTTTTGTTTTTCCTTCAAATTGTTTTAGTCAAATTTCTTTACCTTTTCTTCTTTTTTTTTTTTTTTTTTTTTTTTTGAGACGGAGTCTCGCTCTGTCACCCAGGCTGGAGTGCAGTGGCCAGATCTCGGCTCACTGCAAGCTCCGCCTCCCAGGTTTATGCCATTCTCCTGCCTCAGCCTCCCGAGTAGCTGGGACTACAGGCGCCCGCCACCTCACCCGGCTAGTTTTTTGTACTTTTTAGTAGAGACGGGGTTTCACTGTGTTAGCCAGGATGGTCTCGATCTCCTGACCTCGTGATCCGCCCGTCTCGGCCTCCCAAAGTGCTGGGATTACAGGCTTGAGCCACCGCGCCCGGCCTTCTTTGCCTTTTCATATAAATTTTGCAAGAATCTTGTCTATATCTACAATAAAATCTTGCTGGGCCTTTGATCGAAATTGTGTTAAGCCTGCGTACCAATCTGGGGACAATTGACTTCTTTACCATGTTGTCCTCCAGTCCTTGAACACGGTACATTTCTCTGTTTATTTAGATCTTCTTTGGTTTATTTCTTCAGCATTTTGTAGTTTCCAGCCAATAAGTCCTGTACATATTTTTTAAAATTGACACCTAAGGATCTGGTGCAGACTGGCTCACGCCTGTAATCCTAGCACTTTTGGAGACAGAGACGGCAGTATTGCTTGAGGCCAGGAGTTTGAGACCAGCCTGGGCAACATGGCGAGACCCCATCTCTGGAAAAAAAAAAAAAAAGACACCTCTGCACTAGGCTCTGTACTAGGCATCTATGCACATTCTGCTGCCTGGAGGGTAGAAGAGCCCCGTGGTTGCTCCCTACACACTGCCTCCACTGCATTGCCTGTGTGTCTGGCAGCAGGTGGGGTGGGCTCTGGTGGTGTTTTGAAGATGAGCAGTGGTGCAAGTCCTGACTTCCCTCCACTAGGCCTGCTCTGACACCACCCAGCTGGGAGCAGGGGTGGCAGTTCAGACGCCTTCACTCAGTCTTTGCTAGCCTGGCTGGTGTTTGACTAGAGTAGAGCAGTTATTGTCTGAAAGCTTTCCATCTTGCTAGGCCACCGCTTTTCCGGTCCTTTGGCTAGAGAGAACTGGTTTCTGTTAGTGCTTGTATTGTCTGTACCGTATTGGCATTGCGTGCTTGCTGACTTCTTCAGCTCCAAGTCTGCGCCAGGGTATGCAGCGCTGTGTTGCTTCTTGGGTCGCTTGTTGGTCTTCCTTCTTCTCTCTGCCTTCCAGAGTCTTCTTATGTCTGTTTTTTATATAATGTCCAGATATATATAATTTTTTAAATAAAATGTCCAGATAATATTTTTATATAATGTCCAGAGTTTTTAGTTGTACTTATTGGGAAGAATTGGGACAAGTACATCTACTCCACCTTCCTGAAAGTAAAAGCTCTAAGTATTTTTCTAAATGGTGATTTTTTCCCCCCTAAGAACATTAAAGTGGGTGAAAAAATATTGAAAATTGAAAAGTAGGTATGTTAAAACTCACAGCACTATTTTAGGTTTAAATATTTCATATACCAAAAACATGATTTGTTATAATTTTATTTTCCTGGCTTTAATGGAAGCAAACTCATCAAAACATATTTTTCCAAATCTACTTCTGGAGAAAGATTAACCATTAAAAAGACACCAGGGGCCGGGCGCGGTGGCTCAAGCCTGTAATCCCAGCACTTTGGGAGGCCGAGACGGGTGGATCACGAGGTCAGGAGATCGAGACCATCCTGGCTAACACGATGAAACCCCGTCTCTACTAAAAGATACAGAAAACTAGCCGGGCGTGGTGGCGGGCGCCTGTAGTCCCAGCTACTCCGGAGGCTGAGGCAGGAGAATGGCGTGAACCCGGGAGGCGGAGCTTGCAGTGAGCCGAGATCCGGCCACTGCACTCCAGCCTGGGCGACAGAGCGAGACTCCGTCTCAAAAAAATAAAAAAATAAAAAATAAAAAATAAAAAGACACCAGGAGGGCACAGTGGCTCACACCTGTAATCCCAGCAATTTGGGAGGTTGAGGCAGGAAGATCATTTGAGCTCAGGAGTTTGAGACCAGCCTGGGCAACAGAGTGAGACTTTGTCTTCAGTAAAAATAAACAAAAATTAGCCAGGCGTGGTGGCGTTCAACTGTAGTCCCAGCTACTCAGAGGCTGAGGCAGGAAGATTGCTTGAGCCCATGAGGCCGAGGCTGCAGTGAGCTATGATCATGCCACTTCAGTCCAGCCTGGACGAAAGAGCAAGACCCTGTCTCAAAAAAAGAAATTTAAAAAATACAATAAATAAAAATAAAAATGAAAAATACACCAAAAAACCCCATGTATTTGGGGCACACATGATTACTTATGCATGAGTCCTCAATATGGTGGGGCACAGCTGGATCCTGTCTTTATTTAAAGCTTTGTTCATTGTAGATTTTTTTTGCATTAATTTTGATTTTTAAAAAAATATTGCATTGAAATATTACTTATTTTGGCTGGGCGCAGTGGCTCATGCCTATAATCCCAGCACTTTGGGAGGCCAAGGTGGGCAGATCGCCTGAGGTCAGGAGTTCGAGATCAGCCTGGCCAACATGGTGAAACCCTCTCTCTATTAAAAATACAAAAATTAGGCAGGTGTGGTGGTGGGCACCTGTAATCCCAGCTGCTCGGGAGACTGAGGCAGGAGAATCACTTGAACCCAGGAGGTGGAAGTTTCAGTGAGCCGAGATCGCACCACTGCACTCCAGCCTGGGCGACAGAGTGAGACTGTTTTTAAAAAAAAAAAAAAAAAAAAAGCATTGAAATATTACTTATTTTGATGATTGAGGTTTTTGGCCTCCCCTTAAGTTTTGTGTGCAAGGTAAGGGCCTCATGGGCCTGGTTGCAGTCCCAGGCTGAGCTAGGCACTCCACAATGTTTTGTTTGGGTAAAGTGGTAGGTGGGCTCTAGAGCTCCCTCACAGCTGTATCCTTACCTCAAAGGAGCAGATTAACTTAGATTTAGAGAAAGAACAGCTGAGGAGGTAGATCTGAGTCCCGTGGAGGTGAAGGTGCTTCCGAGATGGGGCCTTTCTATAAATAGGTTGTAGGAACTTGCAGAAGCGATTGGGCCCCCATTGGGCACAGGCCGTCCTGCACATACTGAACATTCCACTGGGGTGGGGCCTCGGCTCTCCCACTCCCAATGCACCTGTGAAAGCGAAGGTCCCAGAACCCGCATGCCACCGGGACAGGAAAAGGAGCGGATTCCAGGGCTCATGGGAACTGGTCTAATATTAGCGGTGTTTTCTCATCTGGCCCTTGGGACGTCTCTATGGGGTAGGTGGCGTTATCCCTCATTTTGCAGACGAAGCAGCTTGGGCTGCCCCTGGGGAAGAGAGGATGCCTAGCTGTCATCCCAGATCTCTGCGTGTCATCCCGCCCTACCCCATCCTGCCTCACCGTTCATTCTGTGTCCTCTCCTGTGCCAGCTCTGGGCACATACCCAGGAATGCCTGGAACACCTTTCTGCTGCCTGGGCTGTGGGCTCAGACACCGCGAGAGCAGCTTGATGTCACTCTATTGCCCCTCCCTGGTCGAACACAATGTCCTTCCTCCACCTTCCCACCAGCCTGCCTCTTGCCCCTGGCTATATTTAGGACTTTCTACAGTCTTTGCCACCAACCCTTTCTTAGGGTTTGAAGAGAGGCCACATCAGATATCTTTGGAAACCCATGGCAGGAGCGAGTTTTTCTCTAGGCACCTCTTATTTCCATCCTCTATCCTGGGTCTCTCCCACCTCCTCAGGCTTTGGGTAAAAAGGCCAGACTATTAGAACATCATGGGGGTGGTGAGGCCTGGAGGAGGGTGGCTTACCACCCATTCCAAGAAAAAAAAATCCATGCGTGATGAAGCCTCCGGGACTCTAGTGATAAACAGTTATTAGTCAATCTTTCATCAGTGGTTCCTGGCCTCTTTATCCCAAACAACCTCTTATGTTTATCCTCCTAAGGTTTTAGCTTCCCTCCAGATAAAACTTCCTTAAGGACTACTTTCGTAGTTTTTAGGTAGTGAAAGATTCATCTAATATTTCTGATCAGCATGAAATAACCAGTTGCTATACCAAAAGCAAGGAAATTTGATGCTTCATTTACTCTGTAAAATTCCACACATGATTTTAAATTATAATAGGCCGAACGCCATGGCTCATGCCTGTAATCCCAGGACTTTGGGAGGCCGAGGTGGGTGGATCACTTGAGCTCAGGAGTTTGTGACTAGCCTGAGCAACACAGCAAGACCTCATCTCTACAAAAAATGCAAAAATTAGCCAGGCATGGTGGCATGCACCTGTAGTCCAAGGTGATCTGCAGACTGAGGCGGGAAAATCGATCGAGCCCAGGAGGTCTGGGCTACAGTTAGCCATGATCATACCACTGCACTCTGGCCTGAGGGGCAGAGTGAGACCCTGTCTCAAAAAAATAAAAATAAAATAAAATAAATAAATCATTCCGGGTGCGGTGGCTCGTACCTGTAATCCTAGCACTTTGGGAGGCTGAGGCGGGCAGATCACTTGAGGTCAGGAGTTTGAGACCAGCCTGGTCAACATGGCGAAGCCCTGTCTCTACTAAAAATACAAAAATAAAATAAAATGAAATAAAATAAAATAAAATAAGCCTGGTGTGGTGGCAGGTGCCTGTAATCTGAGCTACTCAGGAGGCTGAGGCAGGAGAATTACTTGAACTCAGGAGGCGGAGGTTGCAATGAGCCGAGATCACGCCATTGCACTCCAGCCTGGGTGACAGAGCAAGACTCTGTCTCAAAAAAATAAATAAACAAAAATAAATAAATAAATAAATTTTAACAATAGCTTTAGGTTCCCCATTATCATGGAAAAGCCTTTAGAGATCATGCTGTCCAGCTCCTTCATTTTTTAGACAGGAGAACTTACTCAGAGATAGTAAGTAAATGACATAAGGTTTATACAACAAAACTTCCTTGGGCAACCATGCTTTGCTTTTCCTGGGAGAACAGTTAGTGTTAGGGTCAGGAAGAGCTATGGGGAGGTGAGGGCAGCCAGATGCAAGGGGAGTAGAGGTCTGGGCTGTGGCTGAGGCTCTCACAGATCTTTCCCCCTCCTGACTTTCCAGGCCTGGTGTGCCCTGCGTCAGCTTTTGGGGAACTGGGCTGCAGACGGCTGATGCTCTAGTACCTAGACCCGCAGCCTTGCTGTCTTCTCCCACCCTAGCTCAAGGACCCAATGACACCCTCTCCTCTGTTGGAGTGGATTTTTCTCCTAAAACCAAAGGAGGCACTCTTCTTCCCCAGTCTGAAGTTTTAGTATTTTTCTATTACAGACCTGCTCTCTGGTCTCTGAATCTGGATTCCCAGTCTACCCTGGGTGCCATAGAGTTGGCAGTTACTTTCCTGGGGGAAGAGGGTAGGACTTCAACGTTCTGAAAGTGACAGATTTCCGAGTTCCAGATATGGGCGATCAGCAAATTTCTCAGTCTCTTTTAACAGGCCCTGCTTTGCAGGTAACGCGGCGCTTCGGGATCCCAGGGCTGAAGAAAATGATGGATTGGTTTGGCTACTACGGAGGCCCCTGCCGCGCCCCCTTGCAGGAGCTGAGCCCCGCTGAGGAGGAGGCACTGCGCATGGATTTCACCAGCAACGGCTGGCTCTGAGGGCCGGCAGCGTCCATGGCTGGCCTGAGCCCATCTCAGCCTCCTGCCTTGCACTTGCAGCCTGAAGCAGAGAGCGCAGGGGGATGAGGGCGGCGGGCGCGGGGAGCCCGTAGAGGCTCCTTTGCCTACTTTAGTCCTCCAGGCAGCCTTTCACAGGCATGCCCACGCGCATCTCCTATTCTCATGGCCCCTGACCTCTCCCTTTTGTATCCTAAACTGTCTCTCTGGCTTGAAGACTGGTAAGGAGCAATTTCTCAATTCGTCTCTCTACTGTGGATGCTTTCCTATGCCCCGAGGCACATGAAATCAGAACGGAAGGGCAGAGGTGCAAGTAGGCACAGTCAGGAAGTTTTTCTTTCTTTCTTTCTTTTCTTTTCTTTTTTTTTTTGAGACAGAGTTTCGCTCTGTTGCCCAGGCTGGAGTGCAATGGTACCATCTCGGCTCACTGCAACCTCTGCCTCCTGGGTTCAAGCAATTCTCCTGCCTCAGCCTCCCGAGTAGTTGGGATTACAGGCGCCTGCCACCACGTCCAGCTAATTTTTGTATTTTTAGTAGAGACGGGGTTTCACCATGTTGGCCAGGCTGGTCTCGAACTCCTGACCTAGGTGATTCAACTGCCTCGGCCTCCCAAAGTGCTGGGATTACAGCCAAGAGCCACTGCACCCAGCCAGGAATTTGTTTTATTGAAGTGGGGACTACTTAGACTTGGGGCTTGAAACCTGAGTCTAGCACAATGCAGCTGGAAGCCAGGGCTACTCCTACAAACCCAAGTTCTGACTCCTTCCAGGGAAGTATCAGCTTAGGAAACTTGATCAGGAAAGTGTCGCTGGTCTTTCAAAGAGCCCTCTTTACCCTCCCACCCCCGCCCTCCACACTGCAAGCTGCATTCCAGCCACATGCCCTTTTCTAAATCTATTTTCATTCATCTCCTATTCTGGTCTCTAGCCTGGATTCCAACCATGGAAAGCACGGAGACAGCTCAGTGGCTTGTCAGATTGGTAAATAGTGACACCTGGTGGATAAATGTTACATTCTAGAAGACTATTCTGGCCAGCCTAGGTCTGAAACACTAAGGGGACTTCGCCTGAGATAGGGCCATCCTCTTGCCTACAGTCACTCTGCTTTTATTATTAAAAATAATCACTTTGTTACTATAATAAAATTTAACAGGTAAAATTTGTGTGGCTATGTACAGACGGACACTCTATTGCTATGCAGATCTTAGGTTTCCTGGCCAGATGTCAAGAACCTTCCTAAAGGCAAGTGAACTCTGATGGTCTGACTTCTCCCAGCTCTAAGAGCGGCCCCAACAATACTGAGCCAGCAGGCATTCACTTACTGGAGGCCTAGGGAAGGGGTAAGAGGCAAAAGAGAGCAACTGAGCTATTTAGAAACACTTAGCACTTTTATTTTATTTTTTTTGAGACGGAGTCTTGCTCTGTCATTCAGGCTGTGTGCAGTGGCACGATCTCGGCTCACTACAACCTCCGCCTCCCAGGTTCAAGCAACTCTTCTGCCTCACCCTCCCAAGTCGCTGGGATTACAGGTGTGCACCACCACGCCTGGCTAATTTTTGTATTTTTAGTAGAGACGGGGTTTCGCCATGTTGATCAGGCTGGTCTCGAACTCCTGACCTCAGGTGATCCTCCTGCCTCAGCCTCCCAAAGTGCTGGGATTACAGGCGTGAGCCACCGTACCCAGCCAGCATCCTTTTTGATTAAAGTGCTAAGTGTTTAGGGCCAGGCAGCACTTTGAGAGGCCGGGCAGCACTTTGGGAGGTGAAGAGTTTGAGACCAGCCTGACCAACATGGCAAAACCCTGTCTCTACTAAAAATACAAACATTAGCCGGGCGTGATGGCACACTCCTGTAATCCCAGCTACACGGGAGGCTGAGGCACAAGAATTGCTTGAACCCGGGAGGTGGAGGATGCAGTGAGCTGAGATCATGCCACAGCACTCCAGCCTGGGCCACAAGAGTGAAACTCCATCTCCAAAAGAAAAAAAAAAGATGCTTTCTCCAAAAGATTTAACCTTTTTCAGTGGTAATATTTGACTAGTGGCAGAAAAATGGAGATACATTAAAAAAAAATTACTCATTAAAAAGAAAGTGTAAGGTTAAAAAAAGAGGTAAATAGACACTTGTTTAGGGCAGAGGCTAAAGGAGAGAAAATAAAAGATCTCAATCTTCAACCCAAAACCAGGCTCTGAATGGCACTAAAGCTTGGGGCTTAGTGCCTGGGGTCCTCTCACAGGCAACTTCCAGAGGAGCTGGGCTCAGAAGAGAATCAAGTTTAGGACTTGGGGGAATAGTTAAGGCTAGGCAGGCAGGGTAGTGTACTGAGTAAGAGCTCAGCCTCTGGGCTTAAACAGGTCTGGGTTTAAGTTCTGGGATCTTCCCCTTAGTGTCTATGGGACTTTGGAGAAACTGCTTAACTTCCCTGAGCCTCATCTGTAATACAGGGATAATAATAGTACCTTCCTCCAACAAGGATGCATGTAAAAGGGTCAGTGTGGGAGTCAATGTTCCACCACTCTCCCATTGCAGAGAAAGGGAAACTCCGGCAGCAGTGGACCTGCCAGAGGTAACCCAGCAGGTGTGGCCATAACTAGTCTCAGGACTTACGCACTCTGATGCTCAGGGTGAGAGGGGTCCAGTAAAGGGAGACGGAGTCAGAAAGACTTGGTTACAAATCCCACCCAGCTGTGCCACCTACTAGTTGTGGCCTGAGATTGTCTGATTCAAGTAAGAAAAAAAAATTCCTATGTCCTCCTCTGTAGAGGCTGAGAAAATTAAATGACTTGATATAGTAAAGTGTGCAGGGTCAGTTCCAAGGGCTAATCTGATTAACTTTTACAAACAGCAAATGGGTTGATATTCATGAAGATGCAGGGCCAGAAAGTCAAGAAAACTAGGTATAGGCAGTTCTGGTGATTTCTTTATTCTTTATAAACACCTTTTTCTACAGTACAATTCAGAGAATAAATAGAGGCACACGGCTATAACTTCCACCACCATCTGCTGTTGAGGAGACATTTAGTGTGAGGCTAGGGGGCTAGAGGCGGGGGACGTATTTGGGTACCAGGGTAACGGGAGGCCTCCGTGATAAACTGCAGAGATCCCATCAGTAAGGTCTGACTGCGGCCTGACGGTCAAGGCTCATGATAGAAGAGCTACAGTGAGCCAAATGCTCCTTTAGTTCCCTACAGTCCTAGAGTAGGTCCAGTTCTACCAAAACCCCAGGGGTTTGGGTGAGTCTGATTTATCAGTCCACTGGGAAGAAACTGTGTCAGCCCAAGCCATCCTTATGAATTCAGTTCACTCCATGGTAGGGCCTGAAATGGCCTAAATATTCTACCCTTTTCCCTGGAGTTAGTCACATATACAATTAATAAGATTACTGTTTACGTGAGTTTTTTTCTTGACTGTCCCAAAAAGGGATCCTGTTCCCCATCTAAGGAAGGAGAGAGGCACACACATGGGGATTATCTGCTGTAACTTGGTGAAGGAAGACAGTCTGTCTTCTAAAGGGAGGAGGAAATAGCACTCTTACTGAATCCTTCTCAGGGGCATAGGCAGGAATGAATACCAGTCTGATCAGACCAAGTGAAAGCCTGGAGCTATGATTCTAACTAGCATGAGGAGTAACATACGGAAAAGCTCTGCCAGCCAGGCACAGTGGCTCACACCTGCAATCCTAGCACTCTGGCAGGCCCAGGCAGGAGCATCGCTTGAGCCCAGGAGTTTGAGATAAGCCTGAGCAACATAGCAAGACCTGGCTCATTTTTTTATAATAATAAAATAAAAGGCTGGGCGTGGTGGCTCACGCCTGTAATCCCAGCACTTTGGGAAACTGAGGTGGGTGGATCACAAGGTCAGGAGTTCGAGACCAGCCTGGCCAACATAGTGAAACCCCATCTCTACTTAAGAAAATACAAAAATTAGCCGGGTGTGGTAGCGCACTCCTGCAGTCCCAGCTACTCAGGAGGCTGAGGCAGGGGAATCGCTTGAACCTGGAAGGTGGAGGTTGCAGTGAGACGAGATTGCACCACTGCACTCTAGCCTGGACGACAGAGTGAGACTCCATCTCAAAATAATAATAATAATAATAATAATAATAATAATAATAATAAAATTAAAAAAGAAAAGCTCTGGCCTTGACTTTCACAGGGCTGCTCCACTGAGCCACCCCTATCTTTTTCCTGTTTCTCCAGGGTGGCACAGAGCACTGGCCCTAAGGTGGGGTAGAATCACCTGCCCCAAAAGCAGCAGAATGAAGGTTCTGTATCACTTGGCAGAAAATGAAGCAGAAGGGTCACAGCAGGCTGCACTGGGTAACCCGAGGTCTTAGGAACAGAGTATCAACAGTGAGAAGAGGCGGTTCCTCTGTCCTCCAGCACACAAGGGTCAGGGAAAGACAGAACCACCAATGACTGAGCAGCATCCGCTGGCCAGCATCCTCAGCACTTTTCTGCGGTCCAGTTCTGGAATGGCAGGTGACAGGGCACATACAAGACCTCTGCTCCACTGTCATTGTCAACTCATCTCAGCTCTGGTTCATTTGTTCACCTCGAGTCAACAAGGGGCGCACTGGCTTTACCCAATACTTGTCAGCTGGTGCCCACCGCGCTGTCAGGCAGTGAGATTTCTGGCTGACTTGGAGGCGCTCTGGGCCCGCTGAACGACGGCAGAACACTTCTCACGCCGCAGCAGCTTGTTGTTCTCAAAGAGACCTTCATTGCGCGGGATTCCATGAGAACCATCGGGGAAAGTCAGCAGGCCTTTGAGGAGGGCAGAGAAAACATGGGAGTAACAATGGCGTTAATGTCTCAAAGGTGAGCTTGATGTGTTGAGGCTGAAGAAGAGAAAAACTCGCAGCTCTACTCAGGAGCACTCTATTGGTGAGTTCAATGGATAGGCGTCAGGGATGGCCGCTATGGATTGCTGGACCCCCGCAGGATTAAAACGAAACAGGTATATTTCCACCCATATTATGCCCACCTAAGTCACCCATCCTGCTGGGCTGCAACTTACCAAAACCATCTACTCTGCCATTTTTAAATTCCCCCTCAAACGTCATGTTGTCGTATCGAATGAAGACTCCGACGCCATTAAACTTGCCCTGGGCAAACTCCCCCTCATACCTGCAGAAACACCAGAAGTTAGCCTTCAGTGGGAAGTTAGCTGTCCAGATTAATGGAGTTGAGCAGCTGCCAAGGAGCAAGGAGCAATGCCAAGGAGCAAGCCGATTCCACCTGTCACATAGCTCCATCTACCCCATCTATTCCCAGCCAGCAGAGAAGGATCAGAGTATATATGCCATGAAGCCCTGATCTCAACGAAAGAAGATAGGACGGGAATGGGAGTGGGTTGGAAAGTCACTCACTTGGTTGACATTTCAAATTTTAGGTCCACTTAAAAAATAACCAATAAAAGGACTACTTAGTCCTCATCTGTGTTCTGCAGGGAGTGAGACAAGCTCAGGATTGACCAAATATTTACCAGTGTCCCATTTTTATGTCAGACCCTCCCTTATTTAAGGCTAAGAAAGGAATGACCTCATACCCACCTTGAACCATCTGAGAAGGTCAATACCCCAAAGCCATTAAAGAGCCCATTCTCAAAATGACCCAGGTAGGTGCCACCATCTGCAAACATCAGTTGACCAAAACCATGCCTGCGGCCTGAACAAAGAGAAGGACAGGTGTCAGGTTGGAAGGAGGCAGTTTCAGGGTCCCTCCTTACTCTTCTAGCATCCCTTACTTGCCATCACCCTACCCATAAAGAAAACAAGAGAAGCAGTGACATTAGCAGGGCAGAGGATTATTAGCCAGAGTCAGGCACTGGGAAAACCTGGCTCCTGGGGCCTTCCCATCTTATCACTACAGATTACAGCAGGTCTACCCAAGTATGAATAAGAGAGCACTTAAAAATAACAACAGCTGGCCAGGCGCAGTAGCCCATGCCTGTAGTGCCAGCATTTTGGGAGGCCAAGGTGGGTGGATCACCTGTGGTCAGGAGTTCGAGACCAGCCTGGCTAACATGGTGAAACCCTGTTTCTATTAAAACAACAAAAAATTAGCTGGGCATGGTGGTGGTGTGCTCCTGTAAGCCAGCTACTCAGGAGGCTGAGGCAGGAGAATCCCTTGAACACAGGAGGCGGAGGTTACAGTGGGCTGAGATCATGCCATTGAACTCCAGCTTGGGCAACACATCTCAAAAAAATAAATAAGTAAATAACAATAGCTAAAAATTTATATTTATAGTGCCTTTACTATGTGCCAGCCTCTCTTCTTTTTTTTTTTTTTTTTGAGACAGAGTCTCGCTCTGTCACCCAGGCTGGAGTGCAGTGGTGCGATTTTGGCTCACTGCAACCTCCGCCTCCTGGGTTTAAGTGATTCTCCTGCCTCAGCCTCCCCAGTAGCTGGGATTACAAAGTGTTGGGATTACAGGTGTGAGCCACTGTGCCTGCCCTAAATTACTGAGTCTTGAGAAATTGTACAGGTGTGATGTGACCTTGCCTCCTTCAATCCCACGCCTTTCTTCCTGGTTTTCAAATACCTGGTGTCCCCTCTAATGTGGCCTGTTAGAGGAGAGACTTTCTGAGGCTCTACTGGTTGGGCTGTATCCACCACAAGAACTCCCCTGAATTCTGTTTGAAAGGCATGATTACTCCTGCAACATCTTGCTCTGTTTTCTGGTCAGTTCAGAGAGTAAGCACAGCCCCACTGACGTAACGAAGCTCAAACCAGTGCTGCCAATCAGGCTGTTAGATTTGCCCAGCAGCTTTAAGGTGCTAATGGGGTACTGGTTTTTTTTTCCTCAGAGAGGCAGTGTAGTTAGATGTTGAGGACACTGAGTCAGGCTGCCTGCTGTGTTTGCCTTCTTGTTCTACCACTTAGAGTTCTGTGATCTTGAGTAAGTTACTTAGCTTCTCCTTGCCTCAATTTCCCCATCTGTTAAATGGGAATAATAATAGTATGTGCCTACCTGATAAGGTTGTCATGAGGATTAAATAAGATGATAAATACAAAACGCTTAGAAGAGAGGGTATGGTGGCTGATGCCTGTAATCCCAGCACTTAGGGAGGCCAAGGCGGGCAGATCACCTGAGGTCAGGAGTTGGAGACCAGCCTGGCCAACATGGTGAAACCCATCTTTACTAAAAATACAAAAATTAGCCGGATATGGTGGCAGGTGCCTGTAATCCCAGCTACTCGGGAGGCTGAGGCACGAGAATCGCTTGAACCCGGGAGGCAGAGGTTGCAGTGAGCCGAGATCGCACCATTGCACTCCAGTCTGGGCAACACAGTGAGCAAGACCTCATCTCAAAACAAACAAACAAACAAACAAAAAACCAGAAAGATATAACTCATTCCTGGAGGTTGAATTAAAAATAGCATTTTCGAATTCCTTTATTTAATCCTAAAATGGAATAAAGGAAAGGCAGGCACTATGTGGAATTAAATCCTGGACTTGAAAATGAAAACCCATAAAGCTGGCTACATATGCTGATGTATTTGTCCTCCAGCAAATGAAGTGTTCATCATTGGACACTCCCCAGGGGTCCTTCTCACCCTCCTTCCATTCGCCACGATATTCCTCCCCACTGGAGTAGGTGAAGGAACCTTTTGTCAGGGTCATGGTGACAGGTTACAGGATAAAAGGACGAAAACTGTAGGAAATAAGCAGAGGAGAACCAGTGTCATGGAATGGCAGGAGGAAAGGACTGCAAAGCAATTTTGTAGATACATTCTAAAGGCCACCAGCCTGGTAAGTGTACGCTGCCTTAGGTGCATTTAACCAAAATACCCATGTCTCCAACAACCACCAGCACCATCAACTCCACCTCTGCCCAGGTGCTCTCATCCTCCTGCTTATCTTAAAAGTTTTCAGCCAGTTCCTATTTTCTATGACCTGGGATGGAAATGGAGGATTAATCTACAAATATTTACTTGATACCTACTACGTGCTCAGTTGATGTACAAAATACAGTATCTTCCCTTGACGAGTTTATAATCTAGTTAATAAGACTAACAATTGAAACACTGATTTATGCCAGAGATAATGTGATTAAGTGCCAACTTGGATGGCAGAGATTAACAAAGACATGAGATGGCCAGAATTTAAAACAAGCAGACAAGCAGTGGAGAAGGCAAAGAACAGTTCCAGAATCAGAAAACACAGGGAACAGGCCAGGGGCAGTGGCTCATGCCTATAATCCCAACACTTTGGGAGGCCGAGGTGGGCGGGATCACCTGAGGTCAGTAATTTGAGACCAGCCTGGCCAACGTGGTGAGATCCCGTCTCTACTAAAAATGCAAAAATTAGCTGGGCATGGTGGCGGGAGCCTGTAATCCTAGCTACTCAGAAGGTTGAGGCAGGAGAATCACTTAAACCTGAGAGGTGGAGGTTGCAGTGAACCAAGATCACACCACTGTTACTCCAGCCTGGGTGATGGAGCAAGACTCTGTCTCAAAAAAAAAAAAAAAGGAAAACATGGGGAACCAACACTCAAAGGGCAAGGAACACTCTAAGGGCAATGTGAACACGAGATGTTCCATTGCAAAATAAGAAGCCTGGTCTCATTACAGTTGAGGGTTTATTTGGGGAGTAATAGGAAATAAGCCTGCGTAGGTACATGTAGCCACAATCTTAAAGTTGAAGACAGGCCTGGTGTAGTGACTCACACCTGTAATCCCAGCACTTTGGGAGGCTGAGGTGGGAGGATCACTTGAGCCTGGGCAACATAGCAAGATCTCATGTCAAAAATGTAAAGTTACTGTAATCCCAGCACTTTGGGAGGCCGAGGCGGGAGGATCACAAGGTCAGGAGATCGAGACCATCCTGGCGAACACTGTGAAACCCCGTTTCTACTAAAAATACAAAAAATTAGCCGGGCATGGTGGTGGGCGCCTGTAGTCCCAGTTACTCGGGAGGCTGAGGCAGGAGAATGGTGTGAACCTGGGAGGCAGAGGTTGTAGTGAGCCAAGATCGCGCCACTGCACTCCAGCCTGGGCGACACATCCAGACTTTGTCTCAAAAAAAAAAAAAAAAAGTAAAATTAAAAAATAAAAAATAGGCTGGGCATGCATGGTAGCTCACGCCTGTAATCCCAGTACTTTGGGAGGCTGAGGTGGGCAGATCATGAGGTCAGGAGTTCAAGACCAGCCTGGCTAACATGGTAAAACCTCATCTCTACTAAAAATACAAAAATTAGCCAGGTATGGTGGCAGGCGCCTGTAATCCCAGCTACTCAGGAGGCTGAGGCAGGAGAATTGCTTGAACCCAGGAGGCAGAGGTTGCAGTGAGCTGAGATCACACCACTGCACTCTAGCCTGGGTGACAGAGCAAGACTCTGTCTCAAAAAAATATATAAATAAATAAATAAATCTGAAAAGAACCTCACGGATTTAGTCCAGCCTCTCATTTTATAGGAGAAATAGAAGCCCAGAGAGGTAATCAAGTTTGTTGGCAGCCTCCCCTGACTATGCTAGTCCTTTTTCCCTGTACAGCATAGCCTCTGCTTTTAGCTCAGGCTAACTTAAAGAGACCTTTGAAAGCTGGGCGTAAGAGTTTACAGCACATGAGGGAGGAAAAGAGGCAGCCTCTGCAGGTTTGTGAACCAGGATGTAATATGATGAAGGCAGTGTGTAAGGAAAATGAATGTGGTAGCGTGAAGTGGGATGAATTGAAGCAGCAAGTCCGTAGTCAGAAAAGCTTGCAAGGAAGGGAAATATGATAATGCAGCAGATTGTAAAAATGGACAGAGTTATTCTCCCTCCGTTCATGACCCTACAATGTGACAAGGCAGATCCTCCCATTAAGAGACAGAGTTGGCCAGGTGCGGTGGCTCATGCCTGTAATCCCAGCACTCTAGGAGGCTGAGGCGGGTGGATCACCTGAATCAGACTGGCCAGCATGGCGAAACCCTATATCTACTAAAGATACAAAAGATTAGCAGGGCGTGGTAGTGGGTGCCTGTAATCCCAGCTACTCGGGAGGCTGATACAGAAGAATTGCTTGAACTCGGGTGTCAGAGGTTGCAGTGAGCCGAGATCATACTACTGCATTCCAGTCTGGGCGATGCAGTGAGACTCTGTCTGAAAAAAAAAAGAGAGGCAGAGTTTATTTATTCCTCCACCCTCTGGATCTGGGTTGGCTATGTGACTTGCTCTGAATGATGGAATGTTCGCAAAGGTGATCTAGCAGAGGTCTGCAAAGCACCTGTGCGCTAGGCTTGCCCTCTTGCTATACTTGGACCTGTTCTGCCCCCGTGTAAATAAGCCCAATCTAGTCTACTGGATGGTGAGACCCTATCCCAGCTGGCCACAGATGAACAAATAGCTCAGGCAAGACCAGAAGAACTGCCCTTCTGAGCCCAGCCCCAAACTAGCGACCACAGACTCACAGAATAAACAAATGGTTATTGTTTCAAGCCACTGTGTTTTCTGGTGGTGTGTTATTACCCAGAAAAAAAAAAATGTATATTACTGATACATTCAGGCATGAGTCTGGGAGATCACCGTATAATGGGAGCAGAAGGAACAACTAGGATGGATACATCATAGGAAAACCATCAGTAATATTTGGGGACTGGCTAGATACGGCTTCACACTAGTGGTGAAAAGATGTATTGAAGGATATCCTATAAGAAGGGAACTGCACAGTGGCTCAAGCTTATAATCCCAGCACTTTGGGAGGCTGAGGCTGGCAGACCACTTGAGCTCAGGAGTTTGAGACCAGCCTGGGCAACATGGTGAAACCCCATCTCTACCAAAATTACAAAAAATTTTAAAAATTAGGACGGGCGCGGTGGCTCAAGCCTGTAATCCCAGCACTTTGGGAGGCCGAGATGGGCGGATCACGAGGTCAGGAGATCGAGACCATCCTGGCTAACACGGTGAAACCCCGTCTCTACTAAGAAATACAAAAAATAGCCGGGCGAGGTGGCAGCGCCTGTAGTCCCAGCTACTCGGGAGGCTGAGGCAGGAGAATGGCGGGAACCCGGGAGGCGGAGCTTGCAGTGAGCTGAGATCTGGCCACTGCACTCCAGCCTGGGCGACAGCGCGAGACTCTGTCTCAAAAAAAATAGCTTGGGTGTGGTGGAAGAGCTCTCCAGTCCCAGTTACTTGGGAGGCTGAGGTGTGAGGGGTGAGGCCTGCTGTCCCAGGGAGGCAGAGGTAGTAAGCGCCAGCACGCCACCACACTCCAGCCTGTGACAGGTGGCATCCTGTCTCAAAAAGCAACAAGGGAATTAAGATAACCCCAAAATCATTAAATATAAACAGAGGCAAAGAGCATGTCATTTGATATACTAAAAATACAAGCCCTATTTCTTTTTTAATTCCCTAGGTCTTTTCATTCATCCCTTCATCTTTCATTTACTTACCTATTTATTTTTTAGAGACAGGGTCTTGCTCTGTCACCCAGGCTAGAGTGCAGTGGCAAAATCGTAGCTCACTGTAACCTCAGACTCCTGGATTCAAGGGATCCCGTCACCTCAGTCTCCAGAGTAGCTGGGACTACAGGCACACACAGCTGCCTCCTCATCTTTTCCAGATCTAAGCAATACAATGTTTTCTCCAGTGATTTTGACAATGCAGATTCCTAGGCCCAAACTCAGACTTACTGAATCAGATTCTGTATAGTTAGAGCCCGGGAACCTGCAGTTTTAATAAGCACATCATTAGATCCTTACTTCAAAGCTTGGGGCCTGCTACTACAATAAACGGAAATACTGTGTGTGAAAAGTTCTCTGAACTGTAAATCACTATTGAAAAGTCCTCTATCAACCAAGCATGGTGTCTCATGCCTGTAATTCCAGCACTTTGGGAGGCTGAGCAGGGACAATTGCTTGAGCCCAGGAGTCTGAGGCTGCAGTAAGTCATGATAGCGCCACTGCAGCCTGGGTGACAGAATGAGACCCTGTCTCAGAAAAAGGAAAGAAAGGGGAAAAAAAGTCCCCTCTGATTAGTAAGTAACCTAGAGTCTGACCCTGAGGGGCATCTGACTAAGTTCCAATAGGACAAGGACATATTTTCCTCAGAGTACTGGGGCCAGACTTGGCAGACAAACAGGAAAGAATTCTTTTTTCTTTTAGAGACAGGGTCTCATTATGTTACCCAGACGGGACTTGAACTCCTTGGTTCAAGAGAGCCTCCAATCCCCTCTTAGCCTTCTGAGTAGCTGGAACTACAGGTGCATGCCACTGCTCCCAGCTCAAAATAAGATTTTTTTTTTTTTTTTTTTTTTTGAGACTGAGTCTTGCTCTGTCGCCCAGGCAGGAGTGCAGTGGCGCGATCTTGGCTCACTGCAAACTCTGCCTCCTGGGTTCACGCCATTCTCCTGCCTCAGCCTCCCCAGTAGCTGGGACTACAGGCTCCTGCCACCACACCCCACTAACTTTTTGTATTTTTTAGTAAAGACGGGGTTTCACCATGTTAGCCAGGATAGTCTCGATGTCCTGACCTCATGATCCGCCCGCCTTGGCCTCCTGAAGTGCTAAGATTACAGGCATGAGCCACCGCTCCTGGCCACAAGATTCTTAAATCTTGGGGGCCTGGTGCCAACAGCTAGCTTCCTTTTTCTTCAAGACCCAGGGAAGCCAAAACCTCATCCAGTCAAGATGGAGTTCCAAAGAATGGGTTCCATAGTTTCATAGCGCAAAAGGGGTCTGGTATATTTTATACAAAAGTGTATAAAAAGTATAAATACACTTTTGTATAAAATATTCAACTAAATATTTAACTAAAACAACACATATGTTTAAATATTCAACTAAAACAACACATATGTTAAATTTAGTTTCTCCACATTGTCATGGTGGACAGTGCTAGATTATTTATATTCCAATTCAGGTGGCACAACCCTCTCTAATAATCAATTGCACTAACCCCAGAGAAGCTGTCTGAAATACCTTTATAACAGAAGCTAACATTTACTGACCTCTTATTGTGTTCCATCAGTGCTGTTTGTTTGTTTTAAGAGATGGGGTCTCACTGTTACCCAGCCTGGAATGCAGTGGTATGATTATAGCTCACTGCAGTCTCAAACTTCTGGGCTCAAGTGAGCCTCCCACCTCATCCTCTCCAGTAGCTGGGACTAGAGGTGTGTGCCAACACACCCAGCTACTTTTCAAATTTTTTGTTGAGATGGATATTGCTATGGTGCCTAGACTGGTCCTGAACTCCTGGCCTCAAGTGATTCTTCCTCATCAGCTTCCACTGGTGTTAGCATCAGTGTTTTTTGTTTTGTTTTGTTTTTGAGACGGAGTTTCACTCTTATTTCCCAGGCTGGAGTGCAATGGCACAATCTTGGCTCACTGCAACCTCCACCTCAGCCTCCCAAGTAGCTGGGATTACAGGCATGCGCCACCACACCTGGCTAATTTTATGTTTTTAGTAGAGATGGGGTTTCACCATGTTGGTCAGGCTGGTCTCAAACTCCTGACTCAGGTAATCCACACGCCTCGGCCTCCCAAAGTGCTGAGATTACAGGCGTGAGCCACCGCGCCCAGCATGAGCATCAGTGTTTTTAAAATGTTATCTAATTTCATCTCACAACAACTTTTTGGGGTGGGTATTATTATTAGTTCCACTTTAGGGATGAGGAAACTAAGGTGCAGAGAGGATAAGTAAATTAACTAAGGTCATACTTTAACATGTGGAAACTAACACGTGAAAGTTAGAATCAGAGCTCTGACAGCTGGCCTTGCTGGCGCAAGTTCTTGCACTAACTTGCTAACTCATACCATCCTATCCTATCTGGCCTCCCAGGATAATCCGGTGGTGTTGTAGACTCTGAGCACAGAAGGACTTGAGTTCAAATCCGAGTTCACTGTATAATTATGGGCAAGGTATTTAAGCATCTCTAAATCTCAGTCTCCTCATCTGTAAAGTGGAGATAATATATGTATTTCACAGAGCTAGCAGGTGGACTCAGTTAAATATCTGAGAGTCAGTGGGTGACAGGAAAGAAAAATAAAAGAAAGAAAATGACACACACTAAGTACCTAGAACACTGCCAGGGTCCATCCACTAAATGTTAGTTTCTTTTCCTCTTTCAAAGTTTTACACTTAAACTCACACATATACTTACTGTAATGAAAACTTCTCTAGGTCTTTCCTCAGTAAAAATTGCTACCAATGTAATTCAAACAACACTCTGAAAAAGAAAATCTCAGCAATTTTGACTAAAGAGCTGAATACTAAGTAGAGGAAAAACAAACTATAATTGCTACCCATCCGCTCTTTGTCAACATCCTACAGGATATTTGCATTTTGGCCTTCTGTCATAAAGTTTTTTTTTTTTTTTTTTTGAGACGGAGTCTCATTCTGTCACCCAGGCTGGAGTGCAGTGGCACCATCTCGGCTCACTGCAAGCTCTGCCTCCCGGGTTCACACCATTATCCTGCCTCAGCCTCCCGAGTAGCTGGGACTACAGGTGCCTGCCACCACGCCAGGCTAATTTTTTGTATTTTTAATAGAGACAAGGTTTCACTATGTTAGCCAGGATGGTCTCAATCTCCTGACCTCGTGATCCGCCCGCCTCAGCCTCCCAAAGTGCTGGGATTACAAGCGTGAGCCACCGTACCCGGCCCGATTTTTTGTTTTTAAGGAGACAGTGTGTCGCTCTGTTGCCCATGCTGGTGTGCAATGGCATGATCATAACTCACTGCGACCCCGAACTTGTGGGCTCAAACAACCGTCCTGCCCCAGCCTCCATAGTAGCTAGGACTATAGGCACACACCACCATACCTGACTAACTTCTTTGTAGAGACGGTGTCCCACTATGTTGCCCAGGCTAATCTCATACTCCTAGCCTCAAGCAATCTCTGGCCTTGGCCTCCCAAAGTGCTAGGACTATAAGCATGAGCCACCACACCCAGCCTCATGACTTTTTGTTTTTTTTTATAAGAACAAGCGGACGGGCACAGTGGCTCACGCCTGTAATCCCAGCACTTTGGGAAGCTAAGATGGGTGGATCACCTGAGGTCGGGAGTTCAAGACCAGCCTGGCCAACATGGCGAAGCCCTGTCTCTACTAAAAACACAAAAATTAGCCAAGTGTGGTGATGGTCGCCTGTAATCCCAGCTACTTGAGAGGCTGAGACAGGAGAATCACTTGAACCTGGGAGGCAGAGTTTGTAGTAAGCCAGGATCATGCCACTGGTTTCCAGCCTGGGTGACAGAGCAAGACTCTGACTCAATAATAATAATAATAATAATATGTTCTGATGCTTGTTCTCTTTTTTTTTTTTTTTTGAAATGGAGTCTTGCTCTGTGACCCAGGCTGGAGTGCAATGGCGCAATCTCGGCTCACTGCAACCTCCATCTCCCGAGTTCAAGTGATTCTCCTGCCTCAGTCTCTTGAATAGCTGGGATTACAGGGGACAGTCACCATGGCTGGCTAATTTTTGTATTTTTAGTAGAGACAGGGCTTCACCATGTTGGCCAGGCTGGTCTTGAACTCCTGACCTCAGGTGACCCACCCATCTCAGCCTTCCAAAGTGCTGCGGTTACAGGTGTGGGCCACCGTGCCTGGCTTTTTTTTTTTTTTTTTAGACAGAATTTCGTTCCTGTTGCCCAGGCTGGAGTGCAATGGTGTGGTCTCGGCTCACTGTAACCTCTGCCTCCTGGGTTCAAACGATTCTCTTGCCCCAGCGCCTCCCAAGTAGCTGGGATTACAGGCCCCTGCCACCACACCCAGCTAATTTTTGTATTTTCAGTAGAGACAGGGTTTCACCATGTTGGCCAGGTTGGTCTTGAACTCCTGACCTCAGGTGATCCTCCCGCCTTGGCCTCCCAAAGTGCTGGGATTACAGGCGTGAGCCACCGTACCCGGCCTTATTTTTGTTTGTTTGTTTGTTTAATGGAGACTTGTGCTGGTGACTGCTGAGTAGCTTCAGAAGAGGGACCTGATAACCTTTTTTTTTTTTTTTTTTGAGATACTCTCACTCTGCCACCCAGGTTGAAGTGCAGTGGCTCCATCTCAGCTCACTGTAACCTTCGTCTCTTGGGTTTAAGCAATTCTCTTGCTTCAGCCTCCTGAGTAGCTGGGATTATAGGTGCCCACCACCACACCTGGCTACTTTTTGTATTTTTAGTAGGACAGGGTTTCACCATTTTGGCCAGGCTGGTCTCGAACTCCTGGCCTCATGTGATCTGCCTGCCTTGGCCTCCCAAAGTGCTGGATTACAGGCGTGAGCTACCATGCCTAGCCAGAACATAATGATTTTTGATACAGACACCAAAAACCCAGACATGGTCTGATGTGAAAACAGCTAGGCCTGACCACAGCAGGGCTCAACGACATCTTCTACACCCTGGCTCTGTCCCAGCCATGAGGACAGATGAGTTCTAAGAATCCCTGTGCTCTCACCCAAATAAGCGAAAAGATTCATTTCTCGCCTAAATGAGGGCAACCTTGTGGAGACTCTTCTCGAGATGTTTGGGGGCCACTCCCATAGGACTTTCTCCCTTCTTCAGTTATCAGTCAAACATTCCATTTCCAGTATCTCTCACACAGAAGGTATCCGAGGCAAGGACCATTATTTTCTTGTAGTCAACTACCTCCAAACCTCTGGGAGCTATTTTCTGAGAGGGGATGCTGGTACTTGCCGTGTCATCTCTGTCCTATCAATGTCCCACAAGATCAGCATCCAATTTCAGGCTCACAAATCTCTTATCACCAGCCCAGCATCAGAGTGTGCTGGGGTAGAGGCCAACATGACTCCATTGCAAATACAACATTAATGAGAGCATGAGAAGCAGTTTTCCATCAGAATAGCAGAAGAAAACTCTTTCCAGTACAGACAGGCATTTTGATCAGGCAATCTTCAGCTCTTCCCAGAACTAAGTCACAGCACTAAAAGTCAGCTTATGGTTGAAGTTTCATTCCTTCAAAGCACGTCAGTTAGAATCTGAAGGACGGTATCTTCCACTAAATCTTATAATTAAACAACCATTCCAAAACGTAAACACAAAATCACTATTTATATAAAAAGATTATAAGTATTTCCTTTAGATGTCTGGCAGCAGTTAACCAACTTGTTTTCACTCAAAATTTGGAAAGAGTTATTGCAGTGGGATTTGAGGAGTCATATTGCCTACACAGGGACTCAGGGAAAGTACTGCCTTGTATTTATTTACTTTTTCTCAAGGCTACATGAAGCCTCCAAAGAGTGGCATTCTACCTTGTTCCAGGAGGACCAGTAGAAGATTGCTGAAAGAAGGGAACGTTTCTCCAGTTTGAGGGTTATTTATGGACAAAGTACTAGTTCTCAAGTTGTACACCTAACCACGTTTTTTTTTTTTTTGAGAGAGAGTCTCACAGTGTTACCCAGGCTGGAGTGTAATGTTGTGATCTTGGCTCACTGCAACCTCCACCTCCCAGGCTCAAGAGATTCTCGTGCCTCAGCCTCCTGAGTAGCTGGGATTACAGGTGTGCCAGCACACCCAGCTAATTTTCATATTTTTAGTAGAGATGGGGTTTCACTATGTTGGCCAGGCTGATCTCAAACTTCTGGCCTCATGTGATCTGCCTGTCTTGGCCTCCCAAAGTGCTGGGATTATAGGCATGAGCCACCACGCCCAGCCCCTAACCACTTCTTCAGTATGCTGTTAGCTCTTGGGGATTATACCCTAAATATTTTAAGGAAGCCAATGAAACCAAAAACGTTACCTTGTCATTACCAAATGTGGCAGACTGTATTTCCAAGATGTTTGCAATAGTATCTTCTGTCTTACATGTTTGTCTACAATTTGACCTGGCTGCTGACCCATCACAAAGTGAAATCTGGCCGGGCGTGGTGGCTCACGCTTGTAATCCCAGCACTTTAGGAGGCCGAGGCGGGCGGATTACGAGGTCAGGAGATTGAGACCATCCTGGCTAACACAGTGACACCCCGTCTCTACTAAAGAATACAAAAAATTAGCCGGGCATAGTGGTGAGCGCCTATAGTCCCAGCTACTCAGGAGGCTGAGGCAGGAGAATGGAGTGAACCCAGGAGGCGGAGGTTGCAGTGAGCCGAGATTGCGCCACTGCACTCCAGCCTGGGTAACAGAGCAAGACTCCGTCTCAAAAAAAAAAGTGAAATCTACCTCCCCTTCCTTGAATCTGAGTAGGCTTGTGACTGCTTGGACCAATAGAACACAATGAAAATGATGGTGTGGGCCGGGCATGGTGGCTTACTCCTATAATCCCAGCATTTTGGGAGGCTGAGGCGAGCGGATCACCTGAGGTCGGGAGTTCAAGACTAGCCTGACCAACATGGAGAAACCCCATCTCTACTAAAAATACAAAATTAGCTGGGTGTGGTGGCGCATGCCTGTAATCCCAGCTACTTGAGAGGCTGAGGCAGGAGAACTGCTTAACCCAGGAGGCAGAGGTTGCGGTGAGCCAAGATCGTGCCATTGCACTCTAGCCTGGGCAACAAGAGCGAAACTCTTGTCTCAAAAGAAAATGGTGGTGTGTTCTGAGGTTAGATCATAAAGGGTGATGCAACTTCCATCTTGTCACTGATACACTCACACTTGGAGACGTGAGCCACCACATAAAAAGCCTGACTACCCAGAGGCTAACACTGAAAGCCAAGCCACACAGAAAAGTCATATATTGGTGCTCCAGTTGGCTGTCCTTACCTTTGAATCATCCTATCTCAGGTACCAGGCATCAGTGAAGCAGTCTTCAGATGATTCCAGCCCTCAGTCACTGAACCTGCATTCCATCCCATATCAGGGAGCAGAAAGAGGCCTCCTCATGGTGCCAGGTCCAAATTCCCTTACCCACAGAATCCATGAGCATCATATGGGTATTATTTATTTATTTATTTATTTGAGATGGAGTCTTGCTCTGTCGCCCAGGCTGGAGTATAGAGGCGCAATCTCTGCTCACTGCAAGCTCCACCTCCTGGGTTTAAGCAATTCTCCTGCCTCAGCCTCCCAATTAGCTGGGACTACAGGTGCTCGCCATCACGCCTGACTAATTTTTTGTATTTTTAGTAGAGACAGGGTTTCACTGTATTAGCCAGGATGGTCTCGATATCCTGACCTTATGATCCACCCGCCTCGGCCTCCCAAAGTGCTGGGATTATAGATGTGAGTCACCGCGTCCGGCCACCATATGGGTGTTTTAAGCTGCTAAATTCTGGGGTAATTTGTTATACGGCAATAATAACTGGAATACCATGTTTCAACCTAACCCTGCCACCATCCTCTCCCATTGGTTTCCAATAGTACATACTACAAACTTCCATTCCATTTTGATTTAGGGACATGTAGCAAATTCCCTTGAGCAGATGCTTGCCAAAATGATGTCCATTGCCAAGACCACAATCAGAAGTGCTACTGAAAGGGAACATGTGTAGAATCCATGGATCTCAGGCCATGGTTGAATACATTTGGCTAGAAACTGTCACATGTGCCCAAATAGTTGATATTGTCACTATTTGAGACATTGTCTGGATTTTATGACTTTTATAACTAACCATGCTAATACATAATATATAACTAACCACAGCTACTATATATATATATACTACTATATATAATATATATAATAATATATATATATAATATTATTATATAACTAACCACAGCTACTGACCTAAAAAGGAGTTTCACCAGTAACCATGGTCATTGAGACAAATCTAGTTTAACAAAATACAGCCAGTGCTGATGAAGACTGAAAGCCCAATACTTCTTCTTTTTTTTTTTTTTTTTTTTTGTGGCAGAGTCTGGCTCTGTCATCCAAGCTGGAGTGCAGTGGTGTCATCTCAGCCACTGCAACCTCTGCCTCTTGGGCTCAAGCCACCCTCCCACCTTAGCCCCCTGAGTAGCTGGGACTACAGGAATATGCCACCACACCCAGCTAAGTTTTGCATTTTTTGGTAGAGACAGGGTTTCACCATGTTGCCCAGGCTGGTCTTGAACTCCCGGGCTCAAATGATATGCCTGCCTCAGCCTTCCAAAGTGCTAGGATTACAGGTGTGAGCCACCGTGTCCGGCCCAATACTTTAATAAGAGATGCAAATCAGTATTTGTATCAGTTATCCAAATCATCTTTTTAAAAAGAATATATGGCTTAGGGGTTTAGGCTACAAATATACCCATGGAATCCAGTCACAAGCCAAGATGATTCACACTTCTAAACAGACACTCACCCTTTCTGCACTCCTGATAGATTGGTTGCAAAGGATCAGTCCAAACATTTACATAAAAGAAAATTACTATTCTGTCCCTGTAAACCAATACACTATTAGTCTGCACTATAGACTACATTCCTGCTATCTTCATTTTCTTTTGCTCCAGACATTTCTTTATTATTATTTTCTTATTTCCAAACAGAACTCTGAGACAGTAATGAGAATTTTTGTTTCCGTTCTATTTATCTTTTTCTAATTTTAAGAAATCAACTTATTAAAGAACATTTTTGTATTCACAGTAACCTGTGTCCAATTTAAGAGGATTAAAAAAAAAAAAAAAACAACTGACACAAAGAGGAAAAGGGCCAGGCATGATGGCTCAGTCCTGTAATCCTAGCACATTGGGAGGCTGAGGCAAGAGGATCACTTGAGCCCAGGAGTTCAATACCAAGCTGGGAAACATAGTGAGACCTCATCTCTACAAAACAATTCAAAAATTAGCTGGATGTGGTGGTGCATGCCTGTAGTCCCAGCTACTCAGGAGGCTGAGGCAGGAGGATTGCTTGAGCCCAGAATTTGAGGCTGCCAGGGTGAGCAGTGACTGCACCACACCTGCACTCCAGCCTGGGCAACAGAGCCAGACCTTATCTCAAGAAAAAGAAAAGAAAAGAAAAACAAACAAACAAACAAACAAAAAGGATGGGGCGGTGGGAGAGACCCAGTTAGAGAATACTGGTTGGAGGCAGCCACCCTAACTACCCACATGTCTCCCCAAAACCCCCTTCCCAGGGTACAACAGTCTTGTCAAATTATTTCAGTAATAAAGCAGTTCATAGGCTTTTAGAATCCTAAAGAGAAGAAAATGAAGGCTTTGATGAACAAAGATTAACCTTGTTAAGAACCTAGAACAAAAAGTCAAATACTCTTTTTTTTTTTTTTTTTTAATGAGACGGAGTTTTGCTCTGTTCCCCATGCTGGAGTGCTGGGGCAGGATCTCGGCTCACTGCAACCGCCGCCTCCCAGGTTCAAGCAATTCTCCTGCCTCAGCCTCCTGGGTAGCTGGGATTACAGGCGCCCGCCACCACGCTCGGCTAATTTTTGTATTTTTAGTAGAGACTGGGTTTCACCATCTTGGCCAAGCTAGTCTTGAAATCCTGCCCTCGTGATCCACCCGCCTCGGCCTACCAAAATGTTGGGATTACAGGCGTGGGCCACCACGCCCGGCCTAAATATTCTTTTTTAGGTGTTTTAAAGGGAGCTCGAAATAACTGTTTTTCATTGTTAAGTCTAACCTCCTCTTTCCTCATGTGAAAAGTAAAGAAATGTATCGTTGCTATATGAAGGGTTCGTTTAGGAAGACTGTGGGATGGTTAGAATGAAGAAAGTGGGAAAAAAATTGGCGCCAAAAAGAATATTTAAAAAACAAAACAAAACAACAACAACAACAAAAAAACGCGATGATGACCTGACCTGGGGGTGATTGGGACTAGGGAGTAATACTGCCAGAATACGATCCCATTTCACGGGAGAGGGAATGCCTGGGCTGGACTCCGATATAGCAGCTATTCCTGCTGGTACCTAAGCAGTTCAGAGATGCTAGACTGCAGGGATACCCCCCATCAACGAATTGAAGCATCCCATTCCCCAGGCTTCCATATGTGGGAGTTCTCTCTACCAGCGAGATAAAGGCGGGTCCAGGGAAAACAAAGCCCTAGACCACAACAAGGTAACACCTTCTCGCACCCCATTTTCACGTTCCCGCCCGGTTGCTTTCTGCTATCCTGGTCCGCTCTCCCGCCCGGCAGGGTCTAACGCTCCCACGGGTCTGCCAATTCCCCTGATGCAACTCTCCACCCCCTGCTCGCTAACCCCAGTCCAGTCGGCTCTCCTGGGCCTCGACCCCCGCGGTGGAGACTAAAGGGTTCAGGTTTGGGTCCCCCACAGGCAGCCGACCTCGGGTCAGCGTATCCGAGGTGGAGCCGCATCCCCCAGCCCGGTCATCTCGTGCTGGGTTCCTCAGTGCCCACCTGGCCGATCATACTCTTTCCCAGCCCCCTCCCTCCTGCGCCTCCAGCCAACCTGGGACTGGCCTTTCGGGATGACCTTCACGCCTGGACGCAGGGCTCCAGCGCCTCGGACTTTTCCTCTGATGGGCTCCCGGCTGCCACCTTGCTCTCCGCCACCTCCACCAGCGCTTGCCCCATTTGACGCCGCCATCCCGGGCGACCGCACTGGGCACAATTCCCGCTGCCCATTGGCTGTTACCTAGGCAACCGGGAGCAACGCCACTCCGCATTGGCCTAGCCCGCCTCCGCGCCATCTTTGTGCGGGGCGGAGTGTTTGCGAACCGGAGCTATGTGAAAGAGGGGTGGTCCCACCTCTGCAACGCAGATAAGACAGAGGATCCAAATCTGGCCTACCCCGAGGCCGTCTAGTTGAAATGGCAACCCCAAAGAAGACCAAACCTGCGCTGGAAGCAACAGTGACCATCAACGCGAGCGGCTGTGATCTTGCTCCAGTCCCCACTGCTGAGTTTAAGACAGATCCTAAATCCAGCTTCAGAGAAGCAGCTTTGTAAATTGTAACGCGCTGGGCAGGACAGCCTCCAATAACTCTGTGCTAGACATTGTGATATCAAGACACTTTTGCATTCGTTATAGGAATTTGTGCTGTCCTTGTCATTACCTAGATTCTTTTTGTTTAAAATATAGTACCTGGCCAGGCACAGTGGCTCACATCTGTAATCCCAACACTTTGGGAAACCGAGGCAGAGGAGGATCGCTTGAGCCCAGGAGTTCTAGATCAGCCTGGGCAATGCAGAAAGACTCCGTATCTATAGAAAAAAAAAAAAAAATTACCCAGCCTGGTGGTGTGTGCTTGTAGTCCCAGCTACTCAGGAGGCTGAGGTGGGAGGATCCGTTGAGCCCAGGAGGTTGAGGCCACAGTAAGCCATGATTCTGCCACTGTACCCCAGCCTGGGCGACCTAGCAAGACCCTGTCTCAAATAAATAAACAAACAAACATATAAACTGCAAACCAAAAAGTATCTGAGACAGGTTTCAATTTAGAAGTTTATTTTGCCAATGTTAAGGACATGACCGTGATACAGCCTTAGAAAGTCCTAAGAATGTGTGTCCAAAATAGTTGGGCCACTGCTTGGTTTTATACATTTTAGGGAGACATAAGACATCAATCAATACATGTCAAATGTACATTGGCTTGGTCCCGAAAGGAGGTGGGGGTGGCAGGTTCCAGCATGTAAGTTGATTCAAAGATGTCCTGATTGACAATTGGTTGAAAGAGTTTAAAGACCTGGAACCCATAGAAGGGAATGTCTGGGTTAAGTTAAGGAATTGTTACTAAGATATGCACACGCACACACACACACACACACAGAATTGTGGAAATCAAGGTTTTTATTATGCAGAGAAGGCTACAGGTAGCAGGCTCCAGAGAGCATAGATTGTAAATGTTTCTTTGCTTTTTGTTTCGTTTTGAGGCAGGGTCTCCCTCTGTCACCCAGTCGGGAGTGCAGTAGCTGGATCATGGCTTACTGCAGTCTTGACCTCCCAGGCTCAAGTGATCTTCCCACCTCAACCTCCTAAGTAGCTGAGACTACTGGTTCATTCCACTATGCCTGGCTTATTTTTGTATATTTTGTAGAAATGGTGTTTCCTCATGTTGCCCAGGCTGGTATTGAACTCCTGGGCTCAAGCGATCCTCCGATCTCTGCCCCCCAAAGTGCTGGGATTACAGGCGTGAGCCACCATGCCTGGCCAGTGTTTCTTATCAGATTTAAAAAGGTATCAGACTCTTAGTTAGTTCTCTCCTGGATCAGGAAAAAGACCTGGAAAGGGAAGGAGATTTTCTACAGAATGTAGATTTTTACCACAAAAGACACCTTTGCCTGCTATCATGACAGATGGGGTCTGCTATCTGTCAATGCTGGTATCATTGCTACAAAGAGTCTGCTGTGTCAACCTTAAGTTCTCTGCTTTAGTGTTTTTTGTTTTTTGTTTTTTTTGAGACAGAGTTTTGCTCTTTTTGCCCAGGCTGGAGTGCAATGGCACGATCTTGGCTCACCTCAACCTCCGCCTCCCAGGTTCAAGCGATTCTCCTGCCTCAGCCTCCCAGGTAGCTGGGATTACAGGCATGTACCACCACTCTGGCTAATTTTGTATTTTTAGTAGAAACCAGGTTTCTCCATGTTGGTCAGCCTGGTCTTGAACTCCCGACCTCAGGTGATCCACTTGCCTCGGCCTCCCAAAGTGCTGGGATTACAGGCGTGTGCCACCGTGCCCGGCTATCTGCTTTAGTGTTAAATGCTGCTCCTGAATTCCAAAAGGAGGAGAATATAATGAGGCATGTCTGACTCCCACTTCTCATCATGGCCTCAACTAGTTTTTCAGGTTAATTTAGGAATGCCCTTGGCCCAGAAGAGGAGCCCATTCATTTGGTTGGGGGGCTTAGAATTTTATTTCTGGTTCACTAGATAAATAAATAAAATATAGTGCCAAGACTGGAGCAAATCTTCCTAAATACCATGCACATCAATCCATGTATCCATATGTTTATTTCTTAAACAATGTGAGTACAGCATGATGCTAGGTTCTGTCAGGCTTGAAAAGCCATGATTGCTACTCTTATGGCATTTATAATCAGTTGAGTGTGGTGACAAGTGTCTGTGGTCCCAGCACTCGGGAGGTTAAGGCAAGATAATTGCTTGAGCCTGGTTAATACAGAGACCCTGTCTCAAAACATAAATAAATAAGTAAATAAGTAAATAAATAAATAAAATGTAGTTTCTGGGCCAGGGGAATGACATACTACAAGCAGTATTTTATGAAAATTAGTCTGGCAGTGACACTCAGAGATGATCAGTGAGAGATTAGAAGCAAAGTAACAAACTCAGAAGTTATCGTAATAATGCAACTAACACATCCTGAAAGTTTCATGTGGCATCAGTGGAGATGAAAGAAAGGGGATGAATATGAAACATATTTCATAGGGATATTTAATAAGAATCAACATAGTGTTAACAGCATGGAAACAGTCTGCCTGGATTTGGACCCAGCTCTGCCATTTACCAGCTGAATGACAATGGGCATATTACCTTTACCTCCTTGGGTCTCAGTTTCCAAATCACAGGATATTGTAAAGCTGGTTCCATGAGTTAATCCATGCAATGCATTTAAAACAATGTCTAGGCTGGGCGCGGTGGCTCATGCCTATAATCCCAGCACTTTAGGAGGCCGAGGTGGGTGGATCATGAGGTCAACAGATCGAGACCATCCTGTAATCCTAGGGGATTAGCCGGACGTGGTGGCCTTTGCCTGTAGTCCTAGCTACTCAGGAGGCTGAGGCAGGAGAATCACTTGAACCTGGGAGGCAGAGGTTGCGGTGAGCTGAGATTGTGCCACTGCACTCCAGCCTAGGCGATACAGCTGGCTAATTTTTGTATTTTTAAGAGACGGGGTTTCACCATGTTGGCCAGGCTGGTCTCATGGGATGATTATTTCCATTTTATAGGTTAAGGAACTGAGGCTTAGAGAGGTTATGTAACTTGTCTAAAACAACTGCTCACCGTGGAGACTGAATTCAAACTCAAATGTCTCTGATTTCCAAGCTCATGCTTCCAACCATTACATTTTGCACTTTTTTTTTTTTCTTTGAGATGGAGTCTGGCCCTGTTACCTAGGCTGGAGTGCAATGGCATGATCTTGGCTCACTGCAACCTCCACCTTCCAGGTTCAAGCGATTCTTTTGCCCCAGCCTCCCGAGTAGCTGGGATTACAGACGCCTGCCCCCATGCCCGGCTAATTTTTTGTAGTAGAGATGGGGTTTCACCATGTTGGCCAGGCTGGTTTCGAACTCCTGACCTTGTGATCCACCTGCCTCGGTCTCCCCTAGGATTACAGGCATGAGCCACCATGCCTGGCCGTACATTCTACACTTTTGAAGGTAGTGTTTGTATACCCTTTTTTTTTTTTTGAGACGGATTCTTGTTCTGTCGCCCAGGCTGGAGTGCAGGACTGCGATCTCGGCTCACTACAACCTCCGCCTCCCGGGTTCAAGCGATTCTCCTGCCTCAGCCTCCCGAGTAGCTGGGATCATAGGTGTGTGCCACCATGCCCAGCTAATTATTATTATTATTATTATTGTATTTTTAGTAGAGACAGGGTTTCGCCATGTTGCCCAGGCTGGTCTTGAACTACTGACCTCAGGTGATCCACCCGCCTCAGCCTCCCAGAGTGCTAGGATTACAGGCATGAGCCACCGCGCCTGGCTTGTTTGTATAAATTTTAACTGAAACAGTATTCCATGGATTTATTATTATTATTATTTGAGACTGAGTTTTGCTCTTGTTGCCCAGGCTGGAGTGCAATGGCACAATCTCTGCTCACTGCAACCTCTGCCTCCCGGGTTCAAGAGATTCTCCTGCCTCAGCCTTCCGAGTAGCTGGGATTACAGGCATGAGCCACCAAGCCTGGGTAATTTTTGTATTTTTAGTGGAGACAGGGTTTCACCATGTTGCCCAGGCTAGTCTCATTCTGTTCTAGTTTCCAGGCCCTTGGTAACCCAGTTTAACTCTGCTTCCCCTAGAAACAAGAAGGTTGCTCTATGTTGCCTACCTGACTTAGCCTTCCTCTTTTTCTCAGGTGACTCCTGCTTGGTGGACCATTTGTTTCCTCTCTCCTTTTTTCCCAGCAATCTAATTACTCTTTCTTTAAGACTCAGCTCATAGCACATGACCCACTTAAAGCCTTTGCTTGATCCTTGAGCATTCTGGTTGAAAAAAAAAAATAAATAAATAAAATAAAGGCTTTGTTAAGGCTGCAGCCTGCCTCAGTTAATTGGTGAACTGTTACGGAGTTTTGAGCTCATTTTGTTGGCTTTTTTTTCCTCCTACTGCCTCAGAAAGTCACATGCCTTCAGCCTGAGGGCAGGGACTCTATCTTCCTTCCCTTTCTCACGAATAGTAATGTACTGAGCACCTACTGTGTCTAGACACTGAGATTTTACAGTGTGAATAAAAGTGGTGGACTCTTACCTCGTGGTAAGAACTTCTTAGGCTCACCGACCATGTTTTTCTTCAATTAACAAATAAGCATTGAGCAGCTGGGCCAGGCACGGTGTAAGATATTAATTGGCTATGCATTATTCTTTGTATCACAAGTTTGTATCTTCACAGGAACTTTAAGATAATGGGTGAGGCAGCGAGTCAGTAACAAAATGTCTTAACAATTGCCCCCAGGTTTTCCTAGGAACTCCTTAAAAAATTAATTTTTAAAAAATAGATGGAGTCTTGCTATGTTGCCCAGGCTGACCTTGAACTCCTATAAGGTTGAGAAGGAAAGATAGCTTAGAGCAGTCTGAACTTTGTGTGATGTATGCACAGTTCATTGGCTCAAAGACATGAGTATGGGACTTCAGTCATGCCTTCCACACCCACACTTTGGGGCAATGGTTTCTTTCCTTTCTTTTCTTTCTTCCTCCCCCCTCCCTCCCCCTCTCCCTTTCTTTCTTTCTCCCTCTCTCTCTCTCTCTCTCTCTCGCTCTCGACAGAGTTTCTCACTGCAACCTCCACCTCCTGGGTTCAAGTGATTCTCCTGCCTCAGCCTCTCGAGTAGCTGAGATTACAGTCATGCGCCACCATGCTGGGCTAATTTTGTATTTTTAGTAGAGACAGGGTTTCTCCATGTTGGTCTTGAACTCCCGACCTCAAGTGATCCGCCTGCCTCAGCCTCCCAAAGTGCTGGGATTACAGGTGTGAGCCATCGTGCCTGGCGGGTTTTTTTCTTTTAAAAATTTTTTATTTTTTGGCCGCACTGTGGGTCGTTCACACCTGTAATCCCCCAGCACTCTGGGAGACTGAGGCAGGAGGATCACCTGAGGCCAGGAGTTCAAGACTAGCCTGGGCAACATAGAGATAACCTATCTCTAAAAAAATAATAATAATTTAAAAAGAAATCTTAAGGGGTTCCTAGGAAAACCTGGAGGCAATTGTTAAGACATTTTATCCTGACTAGCTACTTCACCCATTACCTTCAAGTTCCTGTGAACTTGAAGTGTAACATGACACTGTTACATCTACATTGGAAATATGTTAGGTCAACTGAGATAAGAATTTGGGATACAAAGTACAATGTATAGCCAATCTATAACTTGTTATTTTAATGTAAATTCTTGGTAAACAAGTTAGGAACTGCCTCTTTTCCTTTAAAAACCTACTTGCAGGCCAAGCGCAGTGGCTCGCACCTGTAATCCCAGCACTTTGGGAGGTCGAAGTGGGCAGATCACCTGATCCCTGTCTTTTTTTTTCTGGAGACAGATCACTCTGTCTCAAAAAAAAAAAACCCAAGACAAAACCCAGGAAACAAACAAACAAACAAAAAAAACCCTATAAAAAACCTTTCATCGAGGTAGAGCAGCAGCTTTGTTTCTTTGCTTCACTGCTGTCTCCCTAGCACTTAGAACATATAGTACGTGCTCAATTAATGAATGAGTGCCTGACTGAATGAAGATACATAGATGAGATTCCTCCAATCTCACAACCGGTTCAGAGTAGACACTCAATGAGTGACTGACAGGAAGGTTGCTGTTTTGAAAGCGCCCAAATCCAGTAAGCCAATTGGAAGCTAAGCGCGGCGCTGGGATAGTAGGGGCAGAGGAAGTGTCTGACCCAAGGTTGGGTCCTGGAGCATGCGCAGTCTTCACAGAAGGTGACGGGGAGAAAAATGTGGAGGCAGCGATTGCGTAGAGCAGGTTCTGATTGGCTACTGTTCGCGCGCGAGGGGCCGCGCCTATTCGTAGCCAAGTAAACAGGGCAGGTTAGGGGCGGGGCCAAGGAAGCGTCGCGACCTGGTTGGCCGGCCGGGGCTGAGGGGATGTCGCGGATTGGTCGCGGCCGCGAGCGCAGTGGTGTGCAGCGCGCCGGGTCCCGGAGCCGGCTGACTGAGGGATGGACGAGACGAGCCCACTAGTGTCCCCCGAGCGGGCCCAACCCCCGGACTACACCTTCCCGTCGGGCTCGGGTGCTCACTTTCCGCAGGTGCCCGGAGGCGCGGTCCGAGTGGCGGCGGCGGCGGCGGGCTCGGGCCCCTCTCCTCCGGGCTCGCCGGGCCACGACCGGGAGCGGCAGCCTCTGCTGGATCGGGCCCGGGGCGCGGCGGCCCAGGGCCAGACCCAAACCGTGGCGGCGCAGGCCCAGGCTCTGGCCGCTCAGGCCGCGGCGGCAGCGCACGCCGCTCAGGCCCACCGCGAGCGGAACGAGTTCCCGGAGGATCCCCGGTTCGAGGCGGTGGTGCGGCAGGCCGAGCTGGCCATCGAGCGCTGCATCTTTCCCGAGCGCATCTACCAGGGCTCTAGCGGAAGCTACTTCGTCAAGGACCCTCAGGGGGTGAGTGCCGGGGTGGGTTCCGCTGCCGCGGGCTGGAGACCGGCGGCGCTCCTGGGGAGTTTGAGGCTTCGCACAGCCGGAGGGAGAAGGGAGAAACTTCACAGTACCAGCCCCTGGCAGGATTTAGGGATGCCACTGAGGCCTGGAGCTGGGGACGCTCTGTGGAATGGAGAAATAAATCAGAACCTACTTGGTGGGGGAGGAGTGAGCGGAAAATGAAAAGAGGAAATTGACCAGATACGGGCCGGGGGCCCAGCAGTGTGGTGGGGCAATCCGCCGCTGGACAGAGACTGCTTTCTAGTAGGGTACTTAGCTTCACACTACTGACTGCTATTCGGCCGCTGACTTACAGATTTGGGGCTTTAGGCCTGTTCTCTATTTTTGGACCGACCGAACCAGTGTGTCGCTGTTCACGGAGGAGGATGGGTGACCCATCAGGGGATCTGAGAATTCTGTTCCAGCCTTCTGTGTTGTGGGGGATGTCCCTGCCACCGTCCCAGCTCTTATTAACAGACGTTGAAGAAAGAGTGGGCGGACTCACCAGTTTCATCTGCCCTGGTTGTTGCTCACTTCTGGGAAAGGGTTCAGATCCTTTTTGGCGGCTCCAAAGTTTAGATAGAACTTGGAGTTTAGAAACATGGGGCCGTCAGCTACTTTTTCTTTCATTTCTCTCCCAAGGCTATCAATAGCCTGCTTTTCAGCTAAGGCAGAGTGTTTGCTGACCTTTATTTTGTCCCCTGCCTATATATAAAGGGAGATGGTGATAGGATGGGGCATGGAGTGACCAGAGCATCTGAGAAGTGACCTTTATCCTTTTGAGAACTGCAGAATTTAAGAAATATCAAGTCTTCCCTGTTTTCAGGGAAGTTTCAGGGAAATTTTCAGATGTGCTAGAATGGGTCATTGGAAAGATGTATTGTTATTTAAATTAAGGGTGTCAAAGTTGTCTCAGGTTTTCCCTGACATCTCTCTTATGTGAACTCTTTAGATGGCCAGGGTGCTGTTTCGATAGGAGTCCTTAGTGGCCAGGATGGGCTGTTACTTGTAGCTCTTGGTTCGGTTCATTGAATGATCTAGTTATTCACTCAGAGTTTGAGTTGTCCCTGAATTAATCAAGAATTAGAGAACAAACAGTTTACATAAACTGAGTTGAGGAAAGCTTTGAGAGTAATAAGTCTTTCAAATTTTCTTTTCTTTTTTTTTTTTTTTTGAGACGGAGTCTTGCTCTGTCGCCAGGCTGGAGTGCAGTGGCACGATCTCGGCTCACTGCAACCTCTGCCTCCAGGGTTCAAGCAATTGTCCTGCTTCAGCCTCCTAAGTGGCTGGGACTACAGGCGTGTGCCACCATGCGCAGCTAATTTTTGTATTTTTAGTAAAGACGAGGTTTCACCATGTTGGCCAGGATGGTCTCGATCTCTTGACCTTGTGATCTGCCCACGTCGGCCTCCCAAAGTGCTGGGATTACAGGTGTGCCACCGCACCCGGCCTCCTAGTTTCTTAAATAAAAGAACTTGCAAGCTCAAGTGGGAACCATCATTTCTAGAAGCAAAGAAATGTGAGTGCCAGATGCTTTCTTTCTTTCTTTCTTTTTTTTTTCAAGAAAAGGTCTCACTCTGACACCCAGGCTGGAGTGCAGTGGTGCAGTCTCATTGCTCACTGCAGCCTTGGCATCCGGGCTCAAGGTCCTCCCACTCAGCTTCTGAGTAGCTGGGACTACAGGCATGCACCACCACACCCGGCTAAAAATTATTTTTGGTAGAGACAAGAGTCTCACCATGTTGCCCTGGTTGTTCTCAGACTCCTGGCTTCAGGCAACCATCCTCTTGCCTCAGCCTCCCAAAGTGCTGGGATTACAGGTGTGACCCGCCATGCCTGTCCTTTTTTTGTGGGCAGAGGGTATTTTTAGTTTGTTGGCAAATGTAAGAAGGGGCTAAGATTATCTTTGATAGGTACAGGATAAGGAGGAATATTTTTGTTTTTCTTTCATGACACTGTTACAGCTGCATTGGAAGTGGGTGAGGTCAGCCGAGAAGTGAGCTGGTGCTTTAACAGGTGGAAGTAATGTGATCTCTTATATCTACCTGGCAGGTAAAGTACTACCATCTCAGTACATAGGCCACAGAGGACATACCATAGGTATGTTACTTGGTGATTTAGGGATTCTGGTCTCTAAAACTTCCTGGCCACTATCCTTTCTTATAGGGGATGTCAAAACACAGATGCCCTGACAAAACTTTTTGATGTACCCATACTGCTTCCAGTGAAGCAAATGTGATTTAGAACAAAGGGCACTTTCTAAATGCTTGAGGTGGGTTAGACTGGCCCACAGACTTACTGTAGTTGGAATTGTCATCTTTGGCTCTCCTCCAAATGTATTTACTTTATTAAACAAATACTTACATAGCATTATATTCCTTTCAGTGCTTTACAAATAATAACTCACTTAATCTTTATAACCACCCTTGAAGGTAGGTACTGTTATTATCCCCACAGGTGACGACACAGACCCATGGTATAACTAATTTTTCCAAGGTCTCACACATAGTAAGTGGTAGAGGCAGGATTGGGCCCAGGCAGGTTGGCTGTGGAGTTCATGTTCTCACCACTATTCTTTGGTCCCTCGGACTCAGTCATCAGAATTTTCAGATTCTGGCCAGGCGCGGTGGCTCACGCCTGTAATCCCAACACTTTGGGAGGCCGAGGCAGGCGCATCACTGGAGGTCAGGAGTTCAAGACCAGCCTGGTCAACATAGTGAAACCCCTATCTCTACTAAAAATACAAAAATTAGCTGAGCACTGTGGCAGGTACTTGTAATCCCATCTACTCGGGAGGCTGAAGCAGGAGAACTACTTGAGCCTGGGAGGTGGAGGTTGCAGTGAGCCGAGATCGCACCACTGCACTCTAGCCCGGGCGACAGAGACTCTGTCTCAAAAACAAAACAAAACAAAACAAAACAAAATTTCTTTTTTTTTTTTTTTTTTTGAGACGGAGTCTCGCTCTGTCTCCAAGGCTGGAGTGCAGTGGCGGGATCTCGGCTCACTGCAAGCTCCGCCTCCTGGGTTCCCGCCATTCTCCTGCCTCAGCCTCCCGAGTAGCTGGGACTACAGGCGCCCGCCACCTCGCCTGGCTAGTTTTTTGTATTTTTTAGTAGAGACGGGGTTTCACCGTGTTAGTCAGGATGGTCTTGATCTCCTGACCTCGTGATCCGCCCGTCTCGGACTCCCAAAGTGCTGGGATTACAGGCTTGAGCCACTGCGCCCGGCCAACAAAATTTCTAAATTCTCTTCTCAGCTACTGTATTGGTTAGTATTGAATTTGGCTATATGTGACAGAGATTTTAAAATAATGATGATTTGAAGAAAGGTTCATTTACGCCTCATGTAAAAGAAGTCTATAGGCTAGCTGCTCAGGCATGCTCAGGGCTGGCATGACATTTCACTTTACTGGGGACATAGGGTTCTTCCTGCCAGCTGATCAGCCATCCTTAGAATGTGGCTTCTACTCCGTGGTCCAAGATGGCCGCTCAAGCTGCAAACATCTTGTCTGCTTTTCAGCCAGTTGGAAGAAGGAAAGGGAAAGGGTTAATATGCCCCCATCCTTTAAGGCACTTCGTAGAAGTTGTAGGAGACTCTTCTACTTATATCCCATTGTCTAAAACTTAGCTGTAGTAGTGGCTGGAAACTATAGCCGTTTTTTGTTTGTTTGTTTGTTTGTTTGCTCAGGTACAAATCATGGGTCTGTGTCCAGGGAACAAGGGGGAACAGAGATTGGGAGAACCAGCACTTTCTGCGACAGCCACTTTTGGATCTTAGACAGTCTGAAAGATTCTTGAAGATAATAGCCTTGGTCCCATTTCTCAATTTTGGATGATTTTTGTCTCAGTGGGGTCCAGGAACAGATGGAAAATGCTAGAAGTCATGGGGAGAGTACACACATTACTCCTCCTCACTTACCTCCTTGTGCTTCAGGTCTCATGCTCACTCAACTGCAAAAGGATTTTTTGAGCTTTTTCTCTTTTGCGTGGAGTAATACTAGATGTTCACATTGCCAAGAATCATAGGACAGCATGTGACTCACTAGGTTAAGAGGATTAAATGACATATCACACACGAAAGCCCCTGATGTAGTTCCTGGCACTTAGTGGGGGCAGCTCAATCAGAGTGTTTTGGGTTTTGTTTTTAAAAACATTCCTATTAACTGCTGAATTAGGGTTTCTTGGGTACATGGCATTGAATAAGGCTATAAGAGTTGGTAGATGATGCTTAAAATCTCAAGACCTACATGTATGACATACAAACTTGACTGCCTCAACGTTTTAGTAAAATAATTTTATTATATTTTATTTTATATATATATTTGAGACAGTGTCTCACCCTGTCGCCCAGGCTGGAGTGCAGTGGCACAACCTTGGCTCATTGCAGCCTCGGCCTCCCAGTGTTGGGGTTACAGGTGTGAGCCACTGTGCCTGGATGGTTTTATGTATTTGGACAAGCCCTTCCCTTCCTTTTGTAAGAATGAACTTGTAAATAAGGCTTCTCTACCTAAATAACTAAATCAAGGACTGCTATTTTCCTCCAATCTATACCACAGAATACAGTGGTTCTTAGAGTGTGGCCCAGGGACCTTGACCTCTGGGAGTTCCTTTTTGGGGGTTCACAGGTCAAAATTATTTTCATCATAATTCTAAGACTTTATTTGCCTTTTTCATTCTCACTTACTTATGAGTGGAGAGTGGAGATTTCCAGAGACTACATGATGTGTGATGTTGAAACAGATTGAATACTAAGATATGAGAATACAGTTTTCTTCAATTAAGACATTAGAGAGATTTGCAAAAATGTAAAATAGTGCCAGTCTTCTCACTAAAATATCTTTTGAAAATATAGTTTTTTAAAATAAAAATATGTCATTTATGTTAACATGCAATGGGTTTATTTGTATTATTATTAATGAATTAGTATTAATAGAATAAATATAATTTTATAATAATACAAATAAAATAAATTTATAGATTAGTATTTATTAAGTATAGTTAAAATGAATACTTAATTATTAAGTATAGTTTGTTCAAAATTGAAGCACTTGTTTTAATTTTGAAGGCAAATATAGCCTTTACCCACATTAACAAATGCTTTTTGGAATCCTTAATAATTTTTTTTTTTTTTTGAGATGGAGTCTCACTCTGTCACTCAGGCTAGAGTGCAGTGGCATGATCTCGACTCACTGCAACCTCTGCCTCCTGGGTTCAAGCAGTTCTCCTGCTTCAGCCTCCTGAGTAGTTGGGATTACAGGCGTGCCCACCAGCATGCCCAGCTAATTTTTGTATTTTTAGCAGAGACAAGATTTCACCATGTTGGCCAGGCTGATCTTAAACTCCTGATCTCAGGTGATCCACCCGCCTTGGCCTCCGAAAGTACTGGGATTACAGGCATAAGCCACCGTACCCAGCCTAATTTTTAAGAGTTTAAAGGGGTCTTGAGACCAAAAAGTTTGAGAACTGTCCACTTTATGTTTACCAAACTTTAAAAGAAGACTTTTATGAAAGGTCATTTCTGTATATTTCACTGTGTGATATGAATGATATGCTTGAACTGTCTTACATTTTAGGTTCTGGGAGAAAGGGCCTCTTTTAGCATAGCATGACGCCCTCCTTCTTGCCACTGCTGGTTAGATATAGGACCCCCCTCGGTTCCAGGTTCCAGTAATTTTTTTTTGTTGTTGTTAGCTTGTTTTGAGAGGGGGTCTAGCTCTGTTGCCCAGGCTGGAGTGCAGTGGCGTGATCTCGGCTCACCGCAACTTCCACCTCCCGGGTTCAAGCAATTCTCCCGCCTCAGCCTCCTGAGTAGCTGATACTACAGGCACATGCCACCATGCCTGGCTAATTTTTTTCATTTTTTTGTAGAGACGGGGTTTCACCATGTTGGCCAGGCTGGTCTTGAACTCCTGATCTCAAATGATCCACCTGTCTTGGCCTCCCAAGTGCTGGGATAATAAGTGTGAGCCACTGCACTGGGCTGAGGTTCCAGTAGTTGGTTGTGGATTCTGACACCAGCTGGTGCATGGCCTCTTGCTTTCTTGTGTGATTTGGTTTTTATTCCCAACTTCATGAACTGCTACTGCTTAAGCTCTCTGTACCTCACCCCTCCTTTGTTAAAGAGGGGAGATTAGTAAATGGGTGTTAAGAAAAGTCGTTTTTGTAATATTGGCATCAAACTGACGCTCTCTCCTAGATATAATAAAGGAATTGAAAATCTATTAAAGAAGAGAGTGGATAGTGAGGAAAAATCAGGCAGTAGTTGTTTTCTTTTCCAGCTAAATGCTGGTGGGTGTCTTTCCAATTTGAGTGTTTTAGAGTTTGTTCTCTGTGAGGAGGACAAATGAGGAGAGTATTCTTGATTATTCGGGAGCATAGTTGATTTTATGAAGTGAACATTGGAAATTAGGCCAGAGGCTATTTTACCTCTCTGTCTAGGAAAGCCACCAAATGCCTGTGGAATGCTTGCACATCGTTCTGCACAGGCTAGGTCCTGAGCAAATGCTAAGAGAATTGAATTGAACTGAGGCCTACACTTAGTCTTGAAAGGCACTTGTCTCCCCTTCTGTCTGAATGCCCTTTTGTTCCTCCGTCCTTCATACTCTAACATTCTCTCATTGATCTAGTCTAGGCAGTATTCTTTAATGAAACCCCTGTACTACTGACGTAACCATAATTACTCATGCTTTCGGAGTCATTGAAATGCTTCTTATTCTCCTTATGGTGGAAGGAAATCGAGATGTTTGAGAGGTCAGTCTTTAAATGAGACTTGACTGCAATCTTGGCCTTCAAATTCTGCTTTCTTTTTTTTTGTTGTTTTTTAATTTTTCTTTTTTAGAGATGGGGTCTTGCTCTGTCACCCAGGCTAGAGTGCAGTGGCATGCTCCTAGTTCACTGCAGCCTTGATCTCCTAGGCTTAAGGGATTCTCCCCGCCGAGTAGCTGGGACTACAGGTGCATACCACTACACTTGGCTAATTTTTTTTTTTTTTTTTTTTGAGACGGTATTTCACTCATTGCCCAGGCTGGAGTGCAATGGCGTGATCTCGGCTCACTGCGACCTCCACCTCCCAGGTTCAAGCGATTCTCCTGACTCAGCCTCCCAAGTAGCTGGGATTACAGGCATGGGCCACCATGCCCAGCTAATTTTGTATTTTTAGTAGAGATGGAGTTTCTTCACGTTGGTCAGGCTGGTCTTGAACTTCTGACCTCAGGTGATCCGCCCGCCTTGGCCTCCCAACCAACTCCAGGCATGATTCCTGGCTAATTTTTAAAAATTAGTGACAGAGTCTTGTGTTGCCCAAGCTGGTCTCAAACTCCAGGCCTCAGGCAATCCTGCCTCATCCTCTGAAAGTGCTGGGCTTATAGGCATGAGCCACCATGCTCAACCTTTTCTTTCTTTAAGTAGAAGTATTTACCAGTTGGCCTCAGCCCTGGTATTTTTCAGCCTCCAGTAATAGTAGGAGTGTCTTGGTCTCCCTGTCATTGGGGACCAGCTTCCTGAACTCCGTAATGTGCCTCAGTTGAACTGACTGTTGGGTTCTGGGACATGCTTCAAGTTGCCTTTTGGTTTCCCTGTCTAGGTTCTGGAGGGTTACAGTGAACTCATCAGTCATTTTCTGAGTTGTGAGCCTGTTGCTACTGCTGCTTTGTTATTCAGAGGCTGGGGTTCCAGGGGAACAGAGACAGAGAAGACTGCTGAGGCCTTTAGCTAACTGCTTTGGATAAGAAAGTAATTCTGAAGATTTGTGATGTGAATATATGCATTTTGCATTTGCCAGTAAACAAGTTAGTTTGTCTTTAAGAACAAATCGATTCTGTTTGGAGGGAGAAGGAGGAGTTCTGTATTTTTCTTGTCCTCTCAAATCCTTGGAAGGCATTTTTAAAGGAGCTGGCTTCAAGATTGACCGGTTATTGTTAGCAACATGGACCTAGCCAATTCCTAATATGAGTACTGAGTTGGTGAAAGCGGATGGGTGCATATTGTCTGCTGTGACCTGCCATTCAGGAAGTGACACCCACAGGAAAATGTCTTATGACCCAGACTAGCTTGAGTAGGCTGTGGGGTGGAGGGGACAAGGAGAGTCTTATGATATGAGGATGAATCACTTGGATAGCATGTTTGCTTTTTTTTTTTTTTTTTTTTTTTGAGACAGAGTCTCGCTCTTATTGCCCAGGCTGGAGTGCAATGGCGTGATCTCGGCTCACTGCAACCTCCGCCTCCTGGGTTCAAGGGATTCTCCTGCCTCAGCCTCCCGACTAGCTAGGACTACAGGCATGTGCCACCATGACCAGCTAATTTTGTATTTTTAGTAGAGACGGGATTTCTCCATGTTGGTTAGGCTGGTCTTGAACTCCCGACCTCAGGTGATCCGCCTGCCTCAGCCTCCCAAAGTGCTAGGATTACAGGTGTGAGCCACCACACCCGGCCGCATATTTGCTTTCTTCCCTTGAATTACCAGTTTGGGGACTGGAGGGAATGAGATGAATGTAAAACAACCTCAGAGGGCTGACTGGCCTTTTGAAGAAAACATTCAGGAGGGAGGGCCGTAGTTTCTAGGCATCCTATATTTCCAAGGACCTTAGAAGATTAAGTTACTGTCTGCTACAGAAAATGGATTTAATCTGTGTGGCATCTCATGTCCTGGTTTCTTGCCTATCAGAATTACTTAAGAGAGCTTCATTCTAACCAAGTACCAGAGTCTTTTTTCCTGCTGTAATTTTTCTCTTTGGATAATAAGGCTGTGAGAGGAAATCTCTTCATCATTGATGAAGGAATTTCCTTAACCTCATTCCATAATAGCTTTGTTTATTTTTTGAGACAGAGTCTCGATCTTATCGCCCAGGCTGGAGTGCAGTGGCATGATCTTGGCTCACTACAACCTCCGCCTCCTGGGTTCAAGTGATTCTCCTGCCTCAGCTTCCCGGGTAGCTGGGATTACAGGTGCATGCCACCACACTCAGCAAATTTTTGTATTTTTAGTAGAGACAGGGTTTCACCATGTTGGCCAGGCTGGTCTTGAACTCCTGACCTCAGGTTATCCACCCACCTTGGCCTCCCAAAGTGCTGGGATTACAAGTGTGAGCCACCATGCCTGGCCCATAATACCTTCTTTGCTTCCTTCCAGTTGGTAAAGTTTTTAAAAAAGTTTTTCTTTTTCTGTAATTGATGCAGAACAACAGTGCATATGTGTAACTTCGGAAATTAGAGTTTATGGTGTTAAATTTCTGGCATACCACATACACAAACATCCTGTAGGATAAATAGGGCAGGGGCGCATGCAAAAAAAGATAACATATGATCTGTGATCAGTTAATTCCTCATTTTTTTGGAGATTACTTTAGAGCCCTTGTGCATTAGGATATGATATCTTTCCGGAGGGCAGGAAGCAGTATCATATTGGCATTAGATGCTGCCAGTGACTCAAGATCTACCACTGAATTGGCTTCTGTACTTTTGTTTTGTTTTGTTTTTTTTGTGAGACAGGGTCTCACTTGGTCACCCAGGGTGAGAAGTGCAGGGGGGGCAATCTTGACTCACTTCAACCTCCCCCCAATGGGTTCAAGTGATTCTCATGCCTCAGCCTCCCAAGTAGCTGGAATTACAGATGTGCATCACTGCGCCCAGCTACTTTTTGTATTTTTAGTAGAGACAGGGTTTCACCATGTTGGCCGGGCTGGTCTCAAACTCCTGGCCTCAAGTGATCTGCCCGCCTTGGCCTCCCAAAGTGCTGGAATTACAGGCATGAGCCCCTGTACCTGGCCTGCTTCTGTATGTTGCTCCTAGAAATGTAGCAATCCATTTACCTTGTTTGTTTGAAGCACCAAGTTAGAGGTAGGTACTTATATGAGGGAAAAGAGATGGGGAAGAGGGATAAAGGAGCAGGGAAGAAAGAGAAGACTTAATATGTTCTTTGGCTGCAACCCTTTCTAGCAGTGGGTCTCTGAGCTGCACACACGAGCTGTTGTCTTCCCTTTACCAACTGGGAGAAACCTGAGTCTGACTGTAAGTAGGAATTGTCCACCTATGCCCTCTCATTTCTTTCTAGATTCCTGCTGACTTGGTCTGTGGGCTATTTCAGTCAACTCGGATTTAACATCCTCTTTTTCTTTCGTCTTTGTAGAGGATCATTGCTGTCTTCAAACCCAAGAATGAAGAGCCCTATGGGCATCTTAATCCTAAGTGGACCAAGTGGCTGCAGAAGCTGTGCTGTCCCTGCTGCTTTGGCCGTGACTGCCTTGTCCTCAACCAGGGCTATCTCTCAGAGGCAGGGGCCAGCCTGGTGGACCAAAAACTGGAACTCAACATTGTTCCCCGTACAAAGGTCAGTGACCAATCTCCAGGAGACCTTACTGCCTGGCCACAGTTTCCTGGGGCCTAAGCCCCACTACATGTTAGTGGGACCTTGGGTCCAGTGGGGCCATTTGTATACCCTAAGTCTGGGTTCTCGATCTTTTTTCGGGAGGTTGGCAGGATTAGGCTCATGATTTGATCATCTGATGAAGGCTATCTTCTGAAGGATGCACACACAATTTTTGCATACAATTTTAGGAAATTCAAAAGCTTCTACTGCATGTTTATGGCTCCCTTGGTCTTTGAATCCCAGCTAACTCCAAGCTAGTTAGAAACCTAGTGACTTGGTGGCTTACTCAGACTTCTGAGCTATCCCAGCATTTTGATACAGTCTAGGACTGGCTAATGATCTAGGACTGGCTAATGACAGCTAAGCACTTCTGGAGGGTCTGACAAAGAAGACTTTAGGACAGGCTGAGGGTTAGAGAAATGGTCTGGCCTGAACCCTACGGGGAACTGACATGGAATTTTTCTCATTTATCTTTATGCTGTGGAATTTGGGGACTTGTCTGAACATATCAAAATAAGGATGCCAGATTCAGGCAGACTTACAGTCAGAATGGATTCGTACACATTTTGTATGCGTTATAGACATAATTGAGGTTCCCCCCCAGCCCCCACCAATATGCTTGAATACAGAATTAATTCCATACAATTTCAGGGAGTTTACTGATACCAGGCTAAGCACTACAAGGTGTTCCATGAAACTCACCAAGGGTTATGAGGGAAAGGAATCTACTGGTCAGCATATGAACATGTCCGTACACATCATTCACTGAGCACGTAGCTACCTGGGGTTTAGTAACAACTTAGGTGGAACTCTCATCTGATACCCTGAGGCTGCTGAGTCATCCAAACCATCCTGGCTCTGTGCTTAGTCTTAACTAGTCTATGCTAGTTTATTTAGTTATTTACTAAATAACTAAAACCAAATTTATTTAGTTATTTATTAAATAACTCTCTGAGAATCTGATGAAACCTATAGACCCCCTTTCCAGAAAAAGTACATATATTTGCAATTACAGTTTTGGGTATAATTTTAGGGCGATGGTTCATAAATGTTGCAGTCTATCCGTTGACCACCCCCCCAGGGAGCATGCCTCTAGATTAAAATCCCCTTGCTTAAAGTTTTCTTTTCTTTCTTGTTTTTAGAGATAGGGTCTTGCTCTGTTGCCCAGGCTGGGGTACAGTGGCACGATCACAGCTCACTGCAGCCTTGACCTCCCAGGCTCAAGCAGTCCTCCCACCTCAGCCTCTCAGGTTAGGATTACGGGCATGTGCCACCAAGCTTGGCCAATTTTTTTTTTTTTTTTTTTTAATTTTTTCTAGAAACAAGGTCTCCCTGTTTTGCTCAGGCTGGTCTTGAACTCCTGGGCTCAAGCGATCCTCCTGCCTTGGCCTCCCAAAGTGCTGGGATTACAAGTGTGAGCCACCACGCCCAGCCTTGAAGATTTCTTCACAGGTTTAGATAGCAGACTCTCTGAGCAAAGAGATTGATCAGCAGATAGAAACTTCCCTTCCATCTGAGAGGAAAATATGACTATCGTGGATATTTAACCATGTCTGCTTTTTTGCTACTAAACTCCGAACAATTAGTCAACTAGTTTGTAAGTTATGGAAGTCAGAGACTACTTCTCAAGTTTTCCTCTCTCATTCTTAGCACCTAGCAAAATACTATATTTCTAGTAAGCATTCATGAAGTACCAGCTGAGTCAGTAAATGAGTATCAAATCATGAGAACCAATACCAAAGTTCTACCAACTTCAGGTCTAGAGAGAAAATGTTTGACCAGGCTTGTAGTTCCTATTTCACATCTAATTCACTGCCTGGCTTTGTGCAGCTCATTCTTTCTCTTTATGCCTTACTTTTCCCTCTCTGTGCAAATAGTTTTACAAGATGCTTTGAACATCTTGTATGATAATTAATGCTCTTAAGTCTCCTAACCTGAAATGCTTCTACTAGGCTCCTCTTAGACTCTAGAAACTTTTAAATTCTCCTTGCTCATCACTCTGTAGTTTTCTTCCTTTACTAGGCAAATAGCAGACCATGCCTGGCCCTATGCCTGCCTGCTCTGTTGGTGCTTCTGGAGCACTTGAGTTTGAATTCTTGCTCTGCAGTTTTTGATTTGTGTAACACTTGGGCAAGTCAGGCACAACGTAAACCCTCCATATGTTAGCCTGTGATATTTTTACGAGCTATTCTAATCCTTAGTGTCACCCCCACAATCCCTTTTTTCCCTATCTCTGGTCTTCCTCTTTCCCTGTTAGAGAACCTTCATGAGGCCTGAGGATCTTTTGCATCAGAAAGTCAGCAACAACAAAAATACTTGTCTTGGCTGGGCTCAGTGGCTCACGCTGTAATCCCAGCACTTTGGGAGGCTGAAGTGGGTAGATCACCTGAGGTCAGGAGTTCAAGACCAGCCTGGCCAACATGGTGAAAACCTGTCTCTAGTAAAAATACAAAAATTAGCTGGGCATGGTGGTGTGTGCCTGTAATCCCAGCTACTTGGGAGGCTGAGGTGGGAGAATCGCTTGACCCTGGGAGGCAGAGGTTGCAGTGAGCTGAGATTGTGCCACCACACTCTATCCTGGGCAACAGAGCAAGACTCCATCTCAAAAAAAAAAAAAAATACTTGTCTTCTGTGAGACTGAGATGAGACAGAACTTTGGAATCTTAACATATAGCTGCTAGAGAATAGTAAGAGGACTCCCCTTCCTGTCTCCCCAACTCTTGTGATAGGACTCTATCCAGTTGATCAGAGCATCTGTCATTATAGAAACAGGGCTCACATTGCATTGGAACTTCAAATGGTAAGGCTGTAATTCTCACTCACTGGCTGTCTCTGCTCTCTGCTTCTATGAGGTTTCAGGTTATAACAGTTTCATAGTCATGGGGAAAAAGTGGTTTATTAGGAAGAATGATAGAAAATAAATATGATGGGGGCAAAAGGGGATTTATGGCTTGAGAGAGCCAGAAGTTTCACTGTGGACACTGGCAAGGTAGCCTTAGAAAAGTTCCTTTTTCTTTATTCCTATGCCTGAGTTTTCTGATTTGTAAGGCAGGAAGTGCCTACTACAGTACCATGCACATCCATTTTAGGTACTCTATTAATACTAGATGGTAGGATGGAGTGATAGATGAGAGGCAGTTATTTTGCCTCTCAGGTTCATGGGAAAAAAATAGTTATTTGTAATAACTTTTACAAGGCTTAGGAAAATAGCTTTCTTATAAGTTTTATTTTAGGTATTTATATGCTAAAACTCACTTGTTGCTGTCTCTGGAAGAAGCTTGTAACTCATTCATTCATTCACTTAATAAATATTTAATGAGCATGTGCCAACTACTGTGTTAGGTACTGTGGATGCTAATATAAATAAGATGTTCCCTGCTTCCTCAAATCTCATTAGTTTTAAGGGAGAAGTTAGATATACAAATGAATAATTACAAGACAATGTGATATGATAAGTGTGACAATAGATGCATATGTGGATTACAGTGATGTCTCTGCAGTTTTACTTAAATCAAGTATAATATTGATGACCTGTTAAAAAATTTTTTTAGAGTAGGCAATGCATGCATCTAGTACAAAAATCAGAAGGCACATAGGGTAAACAGAGAAAGTAATTCAGACTCCCTGCTACCCCTATCTCCTGGCCATTCAGTTTCCTTCCTCAGAGGCAGCCAGGATTACAGTATTTCTTGTGTAATATTCCAGATATAGCCTATACATAAAAATAGCAGTTAATTAAAATGAAAACCAATTTTAATGTTTATCTCTTGAATATGAATAATTTCACAAAGTAAAAAAATTCAGAAGGTCCAGGGCACAGTGGCTCATGCCTGTAATCCCAGCACTTTGGGAGGCCGAGGTGGGAGGATCACCTGAGGTCAGGAGTTCAAGACCAGCCTGGCCAACATGGTGAAACTCTCTCTCTACTGAAAATACAAACATTAGTCAGGAGTGGTGGCACACACCTGTAATCCCAGCTATTTGGGAGGCTGAGGCTTGAGAATCCCTTGAACCTGGGATGTGGAGGTTGCAGTGACCCAAGACTGTGCCACTGCACTCCAGCCTGGGCAACAGAGTGAGACTCTGTCTCAAAAAAAAAAAAAAAAAAAAAAACATTCAAAAGGAAATAAGGGGGTATAGAGTAAATTGCAACTTGTTTGTATCTGGAAATAAAATGGGCATTTGGCCTAATCTAACCCAGGAGATGACAGTGTTAATCCTTGTACTTCATACTAGCTGCTGTAACAACCCCTAAATCTCAGTAGTTTAATACAATTGGATTGTATTTCTTTTTTTTCTTTTTTTTTTTTTTTGGGGGGGTGGGGACAGAGTCTCCCTCTGCAACCCAGGATAGAATGTGCAGTGGCGTGATCTTGGCTCACTGCAACCTCTGCTTCTGATGTTCAAGCCATCCTCCCACCTCAGCCTCCCAGGTAGCTAGGATTACAGACATGCACCACCATGCCTGGCTAATTTTTTTCTTTGTGTTTTTAGTAGAGACTGAGGTTTCATCATGTTGGCCAGGCTGGTCTCGAACTCCTGACCTCAAGTGATCCACCTTCCTCGACCTCCCAGAGTGTTGGGATTACAGGCATGAGCCATCATCCCTGGCCAGGAGTGTATTTCTTGATTACATCTCAGACTCACGCCAGATAGGCAGCTCTCCTAGATACCACATCACTCATATAGTAACAAGGTATCCGAGGTTCTTCCATGGTATGGCTCTGCGATTTCCCAGCCCTTCTTTCCTAGCTTTACAGACTGGGGAATGTGAATTAAGGATTGTGGGAGATTTTAGTTGCCAGCAGTGGAAGTGTTGTACATACATAATTTTGTCATTATTTCATTGGCTCAAAGTAGTTATCTTCCCTCTCCTAGTTGCTGGGAAGGCTGAGAAATGTATTCTTTCTGTGCCCTGGAAGAGGAATAGTATTTGTGAACATCAAGCTATTTATTCTCTGCCATAGTGTTCTGGTTCCTTAAACTTGACTCTAACCTTAGTATCTCTCCTGTTTTCACTGTAGGTAGTATATCTGGCCAGTGAGACCTTCAACTATAGTGCCATTGACCGAGTGAAGTCCAGGGGCAAGCGGCTTGCGCTAGAGAAAGTGCCAAAAGTGGGACAGCGGTTTAACCGCATCGGGCTACCACCGAAGGTATAGACGCACTTCTGTGGCTTATCAAGGGTCATGATTTATAGTGACATAGTCATCCAAGTGGTGAAGCAAGGTGCCTACAACTCAAATATGGGCACGTGAATAACCTGCCCTGAGGATCCTGTCTTCCTCATTTCTGTCAAGTGGCTAAAGTTTAAAAAGTTGAGACCTAACTTTTCAGTTTACTCCTCTGATTCATTTGGATAGGTTCTTTAATTTGGATGGATGATCACTGTTACATCTCTTTTCTCCTATACTTGTAAGAAATGAGGATGTAAAGATCTTGAAAAGTTTCCCTTCTCTGATACAAACTCCATAGGGCCTTAATGGGTATCTGGCATACGCCAAAGGTCTTTGGACTTGGGCAGTAGGGAAAAACCTTTGTTCCTTCCTCTTGGTTCCAGGTTGGTTCATTCCAGCTCTTTGTTGAAGGCTACAAAGATGCAGACTATTGGCTGCGGCGTTTTGAAGCAGAACCTCTTCCTGAGAACACTAACCGGCAACTACTGCTGCAGTTTGAGCGGTTGGTGGTGCTGGATTACATCATCCGCAACACTGGTGAGTAGCTGCAGGTGGTCCCATGCCCTGTGCCAGACTGTGTTGAGGCACAGGCAGGCCTGGAGGCTTGCAGGGCTTGGGAGTCAGAGTGCCTCGTCCAGACACATCATGTGTGGTTTTCAGAGGTGGTGATGCCTGGAGTTAGTATTTACGTTTTATCTTACATTCTTTGCTGGTTCCAGACAGAAGACACTTAGCTCTTCCAAAGCACTGTGAAGAGTACTCTTATCCTTGATCCCTCATCATTCTTGTAGCCTCAAGACCTGTAACAGGACAGTTTTGTCTTCCTCTAACTTCTTGAAGTAGATACTTAGATCATTGATAATTAAAAAAAAATTTTTTTTCAGTGCAATTTAAATTCAACTAACCTGGCAAAATGTACATGTATTGAGGACAAAATTTTTAAATTCAGACTGGACGTGGTGGCTCATGCCTGTACTCCTAGCACTTTGGGAGGCCAAGGCAGATGGATCACTTGAGGCCAGAAGTTCAAGACCAGCCTGGACAACATGGTGAAACCCCTGTCTCTACTAAAAATACAAAAATTAGCCGGGTGTGGTAGTACGCACCTGTAGTCCCAGCTATTCAGGAGGCTGAGGTGGGAGAATCTCTTGAACCCAGGAGGCGGAGGTTGCAGTAAGTCAAAATTGTACCACTGCACTCTAGCCTGGGTGACAGAGCAAGACTGTGTTTCCAAAAAAAAAAAAAAATCTTTAAATTCACCTTACTGGACCTGTATTTTGTCTGATTTTAAAAATCATAGTAAAATGCATATAACATCAAATTTATTATCTTAACCATTTTAAAGTAGTATGAAATACATTCATATTGTGCAGCTGTCACTACCATCCATCTCCAGAGCTCTTTTATTTTGTTGTTGTTGAGATGGAGTCTCGCTCCGTCACCTAGGTTGGAGTGCAATGGCGCGATCTCAGCTCACTGCAACCCCCACCTCCTGGGTTCATGTGATTTTCCTACCTCAGCCTCCCGAGTAGCTGGGATTACAGACACCCACCATCATGCCCAGCTTATTTTTGTATTTTTATAGAGATGGGGTTTTACCATGTTGGCCAGGCCGGTCTTCAACTGACCTCGGGTGATACACCCATCTCAGTGTCTCAAAGTGCTGGGATTACAGGCGTGAGCCACCATGCCCGGCCTCTAGAACTCTTTTTATCTTGTAAAACTGAAGCTCTATACTCATTAAACAGTAACTCTTCATTCCCCCTCCCCACGTCCCTGGCAACCATCATTCTGTTTTCTGTTTCTGTGATTTTGATTGCTCTAAGTACCTCATGTAAGTGGAATAGTACAGTATTTGCCTTTTGGTGATTCGCTTATTCACTTAGCATAACGTCCTCAAGGTACATTTATGATGCAGTATATATCAGAATTTCCTTCCTTTTTAAGGGTAAATACTGATCCATTTTATGTATATACCACATTTTGTCTATCCATTCATCTTTCAGTGAACACTTGGGTTGCTTCTGCATTTTAGCTATTATGAACAATGCTACTGAGTGTATAAATATCTCTTCAAGACCCTGCTTTCAGTTTTTTTGAGTATATATCCGGAAGTGGAATTACTGGATCATATATGGTAATTCTATTTTTAATTTTTTGAGGAACCACCATACTGTTTTCCACTGCAGCTACGCCATTTTTACATTCCCACCAACAGCACACGAGGGTTCCTTCCAATTTCTCCATATTCTCGCCAGCACTTTTCGTTTTCGTATTTCATCTGCATTCTGCTGAATGTTTTCTATTTTGTTTTGATAGTAACCATCCTAATGGGTGTGAGATGTTATCGTATCGTTTTGATTTGCATTTCCTTAATGATTAGTGATGTTAGGCATCTTTTTTTTTTTTTTCTCTTTGAGACAGAGTCTTGCTCAGTCGCTCACACTGGAGTGCACTGGTGCGATCTCAGCTCACTGCAAGCTCTGCCTCCTGGGTTCACACCATTCTCCTGCTTCAGCCTCCCAAGTAGCTGGGACTACAGATGCCCGCCGCTACGCCGGCTAATTTTTTGCATTTTTAGTAGAGACGGGGTTTCACCTTGTTAGCCAGGATGGTCTTGATCTCCTGACCTCGTGATCCACCCACCTTGGCCTCCCAAAGTGCTGGGATTACAGGCGTGAGCCACCGCACCCAGCTGATGTTAAACAACTTTTTATGTGCTGATTGGCCAATCATATATATTCTTTGGAGTTGGCTATTTTAGTCCTTTGCCTATTTTTGAATTTTTTTTTTTTTTTCTTGGTCGTTATTGTTGAGTTCCCTCTACATTTGTTGAAAGTTCTCTGTATATCTGGCTATTAATCCCATATCACATATATAATTTGCAAATATTTTCTCTCAATCTGTTGCCTTTAGTTTTACTTTTTAAAGAGACAGAGTTATGCTCTATTATCCAGGCTGAAGTGCAGTGGTACAATCATAGCTCACTACAGCCTCGGACTCCTGGGTTCAAGTGATCCTCCTACCTCTGCCGCACTAGTAGGAGTAGCTGGACTACAGGTGTGAGGACCACACCTGGCTAGTTTTTAAATTTTTTGTGGAGACGAGGTCTCACTGCGTTGCCCAGGCTGGTCTCAAATTCCTGGGCTCAAGCAATCCTCCTACCTCAGCCTCCCAAAGTGCTGGGATTACAGGTGTCAACGACTGCGCCCAGCTTGCAACTGATTTTTTTGTGGATTGACTTTGTATGCTGCTACTTTGCTGAATTATTAGTTCTAGCAGTTTGTTTTTTTGGAAATTTTAGGGTTATGTACATACACAATCATATCTATGAACAGACATAATTTTCCCTCCTTTTTTTTTTTCCACCCAATTTGGGGGCTTTTTATTTCTTTTTTCTTGCTTCAGTGCTCTAAGACTTCCAGTACTATGTTGAATAGAAGTAAAAGCAGGCATCTTTTCATTGTTCTTGATTGCAGTCTTTCACCATTATGATTTTAGGGTCCTTTTTGCCCACCTTGGCACCCTCAAGCTGTTTGCAAGCTGCTCCTAGAACTTGTGCATATCTGGCTGCCATGTGGCTGAAGGGTGGGGGTTGGGTAGCTGTTTGTGGGACTACAGGTGCATGCCACCACGCTTGGCTGAATTTTTGTATTATTTAGTAGAGACGAGGCTTTCACCATGCATTGTTCGAGGCTGGTCTATAGAACTCCTGAGCTTCGAAATGATCACACCCGACCGATTGTTGCCAGTCCCAAAGTGCTGGGATTACAGGTGAGAGCCATCACGCCCAGCCTCTTCTTTTCTAACATACGCACTTCAGACTTTAATTTCATCTTAAGCATAGTTTAGGTGTATCATACAAATGTGTATTTTTCCACTGTAATCAATCATTATAAAATATATTTAAACATTTTTTATCCTCTCATTTTATAGATGGAGACTATATTTTCTAATTTCCATTGTTCATTTCTTCTGTGTCCCATAGTTTACTTACAATAATTTTTTAGCTGGTTAGTAGGAAAATTTCAAAATACACAAAAGTAAAGAGACTGGTATAATAAACCCCATATACTTGTTACCACCTTCAACGGTACTGTGTAAAGTCTCACTTCCTGCTACCTCCATCCCTGCTGGATTTTTTTTTTTTTTTTCAACTAAGGCTTTTACTGGAACTGCTGGATTATTTTAAAGCAAATCGGAGACATAATTTTATAGTATCCATAGATACCTCCGTATGTTCTTGAAGAGATACATTTTTTTTCAGTATAATCAGTATTTAATATCCCATCAGTGTTCAGATTACCCCAGTTGTCTCATACAAAAGTGGTTTTTATAATTGACTTGTTGAAATCATGATATAAAGGTCCACATATTACATTTGGTTAATATCTTTCTTTTCTGTTTTTTTGGAGATGGGATCTCACTATGTTGCCCAGGCTGGTCTTAAACTCCTGGGCTCAAGCAGTCTTCCCACCTCAGCCTCCCAAAGTGCTGAGATTACAGGCATAAGCCACTGTGTCTGGCCAGGTTAATATGTTTCTTAAATGTCTTCAATTTAGGGAAAGTTTCACATTTTTTTCCCGTTGCCTTTTGTTTGTTGAAGAAACTGGATATTTGCCCTGTAGAATTTCCACATTGTGGATTTGACACCCTCTATTCTCTGTGTTTCCTGTAAATTTACTGCCTGAGTTTAAAGGCTTGATCAAATTCAGGTATGATTTTTTTTTTTTTTTTTTTTTTTGGAGGCAGGGTATCACTCTGTTGCCCAGGCTAGAGTGCAGTGGTATGATCATAGCTCATTGCAGCAGCCTCTAACTCTTGGCTCAAGCTATCTTGCCTCAGCCTCCCAAGTAGCTGGAACTATAGGCACATACCACCACACCTGGCTAATCTTATTTACAATTTATTTAGACATGGGGTCTCGCTATTTTGCCCAGGCTGGTCTTGAACTCCTGACCTCAAGTGATTCTCTGCCTCCTCAGCCTCCCAAAATGCTGGGATTTCAGGTACAGCCTCTGCTGATATTCTTAATATTGACTTTTATCTTTTTAAACGTATTAAGGATTTTATTGTGAACATTTTAATGTCTGTATATTTTTATTGTTTGGAGCCCCTACAGATCTGTTTTAATTTTCAGTTGTTTCTCTTTGTTTTTATTCCTGTCATCTTGTTTCTTTGTGTACCTGATTGTTTTTCATTGTCAAATACTGCCTATCAGAAATCGTAGAGCTGTATGAAGGCCTAAGATATTATTGAAATCCTGTCTGGAGGAAGAAGATTTCTTTTGGCAAGCACCTAGGGCACTAACAATCCAGTATCACTTTAATTTCAGGTGTTGAGGTGAAGCTTGGTGTATTTCCAAGGTGTGGTAGTGAGTGCTTCAGGTCTTAACCCAAAGCATAGATGATATATGAGGGTCCCTTACCCCTGATCAGTCACTGGATTATAGTTTTTGTCTCTCTAGCTCCACAAGGCTCTTATAACAAGGCTCTTGTTCTACCTCTCAAGCTCATAGCCACCTCTTTCCAAATCGGCAAGTGCTCTAGGGGAAAAGAAGCCACAGTGCTGGGCTCCACTTCCTCCCATGGATTTCCTTTCTCTCCCAGAACTTCACTCTTGAATTCTTTGTGGTCTTGTTAAAATCTCCAGTACCTTAAAGAGATCTAAAAATATTTTATCCAGTGTTTGTAGTCATTCTCAGTAGAAGGGTTAGTCCAAGTGTCCAGAATACCTAGTCCACCATTACAAAAATTGAAAGTCATCCCCCTTTTTTCTGCTAACTTTATATTTCTGTTCACAGATCGAGGCAATGACAACTGGCTGATTAAATATGACTGTCCAATGGATAGTTCTAGCTCTCGGGTAAGAGGCTGAGATAAATCTTAAAAAGAATGAAGAGTATTTGCATAATACAGAAACACACAAAATGGTCAGAGATGTAGGTCATATAAGTTCAGAAGAATCGGAGGGTGCATACATTTAAAATTAATAGGTTAATATTTGGTATAGTTTTACTCAATATGTGTTTCAAGGACATCCTACTGACACACGTTAATAGGAATAGCATGAAGAAAGGATCAAGTAGATTTGGAACATATTACGTACTCTGTTCCTTTCTTTGAGCTTCATATTGCACAGTAGCATAGTAAAGGTCTCAGAAGTACTACATTAAACAAACCTATTTAAATTTGATTTCTACCCTTTGTTAACCATGAGCCACTTTTCTCACAATAGACCGCAAGTCCACAGAACATAAGTTTAGAAAACGCTGCTCCTGCAACTTTCTTTCCTTTCTCATTCCTTTCATCCTCCACCACACTTCTCTACCACTGTTCAGTATGCATGTTTTACAAAATTAGCAGAAGGCTACCTGGGAAAGAGTGAGATTGGTTTTATTTCTTTTTTTGTTTTCTTTCTTTTTTTTTTTTTAAGAAACAGGGTTGGCTGGGCATGGTGACTCAATCCCAGCACTTTGGGAGGCCGAGGTGGGAGGATCACCTGAGGTCAGGAGTTCAGCCTGGCCAACGTGGTGAAACCCCATCTCTACTAAAAATAGAAAAATTAGCCAGGCATGATGGCGGGAGTTTGTATTCCTAGTTACTCGGGAGGCTGAAGCACGAGAATGACTTGAACCCAGGAGGTGGAGGTTGCAGTGAGCCAAGATTACGCCATTGCATTCCAGCCTGGACAACAGAGCAAGACTCTGTCTCAAAAAAAAACACAAAAAAACAAAAAAACGAGAGACAGGGTCTTGCTCTGTTGCCCAGGCTGGAGTGCAGTGGTGCTATCCTAGCTCACGGCAGCCTTGGACTCCTGGGCTCAAAGCAGACCTCTCACCTCAGCCTCCTGAGTAGCTGGGACTACAGGCACAAAGTTTGTTTAATATTTTGTAGAAATGAGGTCTTGCTATGTTGCCCAGGGTGGGGTTTTTATTCCTTATAACTTTTTTACTTTCTCTAATAGTGGCTCTCAAATTTTGTGCCTGAATCTTCTGAAGAGTTATTTAAAATAGTACATAGATTCTTCAGGCATTTCCCTTAGAAATTGATTCATCAGGTCTGGTGTAAAACTCAGGATTCTGCACATTTAATAAGGCGTCTCAGGGGATTCAGATTCAGGCATCCTGGAACCACAGTTCTCGTTCCTGTGATGGCACCCATGAGCCTGAAGCATGGAGCCGCATAGTCAGTGATTGTCTCTGACATGGGCTGTCACAGGTGACATGCCCACTCTTTTTACATTCAGCTCTTGTCCTTTTCCTTTTCATGCACCACTGAAGCAGGAAAACAGACTCCCTTGTGCAGGAGCAGCCAGCTGTTATCTTCCGGGGCTCTGTTTTCTCGCTGGAAAATGTAGTTGTCACCAGTGAAGTAACATCTGAGTCAAGGTCCACACAAAAGGACCTTGGCCAACTGATACGGATTTTATTTCTTCTGTTCTGCTTTCGGGATTCTCATTTTCTTTCCCTAGGAGGAATGACTTATAGTTATCTTTATTATTGTTATTATCCTTCTTACCAAAGACTGTAGCAGCTCCTGGGGAGGTGTACCTTTTCTAAGATAAGAACAGGACTCTTGAGCCTTGAACAAGAGCCAGGTCAGAGGCCCCAAAATGTGCTAAGTTCAGATAACAACATGGAAGTCAGTTCAGAGAGTAGCTCAAGATAAGTTCAATAAGGATTGTTCTCTTGAGGGAGTTGGGATGAGTTGCTTTGCTACTCAGGAAGGGCCTGAGGGAGATGGGATTCCTCAGTCATTAGTCTTTCCTTGCTCTTCAGGACACAGACTGGGTGGTGGTGAAGGAGCCTGTTATCAAGGTGGCTGCCATAGACAATGGGCTGGCCTTCCCACTGAAGCATCCTGACTCCTGGAGGGCATGTAAGTCTCGAGACAATGGTGATCTGGCTCTTCCCTTGCTCAGTCTATTTTCTCACTGTGCAGTGGAGATGATAATGTCTCTATCATAGGATTATTCTTTTTTTTTTTTTTTTTTTTTTTTTTTGAGACTGAGTCTGGCTCTGTCCCCCAGGCTGGAGTGCGGTGGCCGGATCTCAGCTCACTGCAAGCTCCGCCTCCCGGGTTTACGCCATTCTCCTGCCTCAGCCTCCCGAGTAGCTCCGCCTCCGGGTTTACGCCATTCTCCTGCCTCAGCCTCCCGAGTAGCTGGGACCACAGGCGCCCGCCACTTCGCCCGGCTAGTTTTTTGTATTTTTTAGTAGAGACGGGGTTTCACCTTGTTAGCCAGGATGGTCTCGATCTCCTGACCTCGTGATCCGCCCGTCTCGGCCTCCCAAAGTGCTGGGATTACAGGCTTGAGCCACCGCGCCCGGCCATATCATAGGATTATTCTAAAAATTAATGAAATAATGCAGTTTAGGCACTTTAACACAATGGCTGGCATGTGGCAACTATTTCATAATATAAGCTGTTTTTCTAATTTTTGTCTTCTATGATTCCCATTGCAAGCATAAAGGTGATTAGAAATCAGAAGCATAAAGATGAATTTTCTCATTGTCTCTTTGCATTCTTCTCGTTCTTTCTGAGGACTGTCTTTTTTTTTTTTTGGAAATGGAGTTTCTCTATTGTTGCCCAGGCTGGAGTGCAATGGTACGATCTGGGCTCACTGCAACCTCCACCTCACGGGTTCAAGCGATTCTCCTGCCTCAATCTCCCGAGTAGCTGGGATTACAGGCATACACCACCACGCCCGGCTAATTTTGTATTTTTAGTAGAGACAGGGGTTTCACCATGTTGGCCAGGCTGGTCTCAAACTCCTGACTTCAGGTGTTCCATCTGCCTCAGCCTCCCAAAATGCTTGGATTACAGGTGTGAGCCACTGCGCCTGGCCGAGGGCTATTTATTTTTTATTTTTTATTTTATTTTTATTTTTATTTATTTATTTTTTTTGAGACGGAGTCTCGCTGTCTCCCAGGCTGGAGTGCAGTGGTGCGATCTCAGCTCACTGCAACCTCCGCCTCCTGGGTTCACGCCATTCTCCTGCCTCAGCCTCCCAAGTAGCTGGGACTATAGGCTCCCACCACCACGCCCAGCTAATTTTTGTATTTTTAGTAGAGACAGGGTTTCAGTGTGTTGGCCAAGATGGTCTCAATCTCCTGACCTTGTGATCTGCCCGCCTCAGCCTCCCAAAGTGCTGGGGTTACAGGCGTGAGCCACCGCGCCCAGCCCTTTTTAAATTTTTTAATTTGTTATTTTATTGTTTTAGTGTATATTTCCTGAAATATCTTTTTTTTTTCTTCTGTTTTCTGAGGACTATCTTTCCATAATTTATTCTATTTGTGTCTCTAAATATAAGCTGCCTATCAGTGTTCTGTCTTCCTTGTTACATCTCCTACCCTGTTGAAACTGAGAAGCTTTCGGAAAGGAGGAGAAATAAACCTAGGGAGTCAGTAGCCCCTTTTGCAGCATTGGTCTTCCTTTTCAGAAAGACCATCTCAGCATCTCAGTGGCAAGTAGTTGCTTCTAGACCCTGCATCTTGGAAAGTCATGTAATGTTTGAGAAAGAGCTCTGAGATTAGGCAGTCCTGGGTTTGAACCCTGGTTCCTCTACTGACTAGCTAGGTAACCTTTACGATTAAGAGCACTTGTAAGTTTTTGTTTCTGTTGTATATCAGGGAAGAGGGGTTCTCCTTTAGAAAGTGCCTTGACCGGTGGAGGACGCAGATGAGCAGGGACTTTTCCAACAGCAGCTTTGCCTTTGGCTTTTCCTCTTTTCAGATCCTTTTTACTGGGCTTGGTTGCCCCAGGCGAAAGTCCCATTTTCTCAGGAGATAAAAGATCTGATCCTTCCAAAGATATCGGACCCTAACTTCGTCAAGGACTTGGAAGAGGACCTTTATGAACTCTTCAAGGTTAGCCCTGGGAACCTCAGCCCTGTTATCATATGGAAGAAGGAATTTTTAATGGTTTTTTAAATTGGTCCTGACACAAGCCAAGAGGAAATGGCTAACACCTTTCTGCCAACGAATAGCAAGATTTCCACATGTGGACAGCAGGACCTGGTTTGGATGGGTTTGAGAGAAATGGGCAGGGGTGATAAATCACAATGATGTGTCTCTCCTGTGCATCATGTGGCTGCAATGTATCTGCAGGGCTTTCATTTTAATATGGAGCACTGCAGCCTAGAGTTTGAGATGCAGAGGAAGATACTGACTTGTTTTCTGTTTCCTCATCTGTAAAGCAGGGAGTTCTTGTGGGAGTGGTTGACTTCACCAAGCTGCAGAAGCCTTATGCAGGTTTTCCTTATTAGAAAGTTTCTAACTGGGGGAAAAAAATGGGTTCCTGTGAGGCATTCACACAGGTTCCATCTCCTTCTGGTCTTCTTTTGCAGAAAGATCCTGGTTTCGACAGGGGCCAGTTCCATAAGCAGATTGCTGTCATGCGGGGCCAGGTAAGCCTGGGACATCCTCCCAGTATCTTTTTGGTGTCTCTCTGGGAGGGTTGTGTGCTCAGGTTGAGCAAATGTTTGAAGCTTGTGTTTTACACCCTTTTTTTTTTTTGAGACCAAGTCTTACGCTGTCACCCAGGCTGAAGTGCAGTAGCATGATCTCCACTCACTGCAACCTCCGCCTCCCAGGTTCAAGCAATTCTTGTGCCTCAGCCTCCCAAGTAGCTAAGAGTACAGGCGCATGTCACAACACCTGGCTAATTTTTGCATTTTTAGTAGAGACGGGGTTTTGCCATTGTTGGCCAAGCTGGTCTCGAACTCCTGACCTCAAGTGATGCACCTGCCTCGGCCTCCCAAAGCACTGGGATTACAGGCATGAGGCACTGTGCCCGGCCGTGTTTTATATCTTTTTTCAGTCTGTTCCATATATTATTTATGGCTCTACCCTAACACCTAGGAGAGGGAAGGTGGCCCTCCCAATTCTCCCACCTCTTCCCTTGTATCCAGTGCTTGATGAAGCACTTAATGTGTGCTTATCTCTGCTAGTTGCTAGGTAATTCATTGGTAGTTAAACTAATGCTCCCTGTCCTCAAGTTGCTCAAGGCAGGCAACTTGTTTTGGTGGTTAAGATCTGGGCCCTGGAGCCAAACTGTTTCACTACTTGGAAGCTCTGTGGCCTGGGGCAAAAGCCTCTGTTTTCTTGTTCATAAAACAGAATAGTAATAATATATTGCACAGTTGGCTGGAGGATTTCACGAGATAATGCTTATCAAGCGTTTAGTAAAGAGTACTGGGCACATGAAGCACTCAGATATTGATTATGGTTATAATTTTGTTGTTATAGGTACAAGTTACATTATTCCTTCTCTTTCCACTTCACCTTAAAGGGAGCTAAGGAAACCAAGGGGATTGTTGATCTTCCAAAGCATAGTAAAGAAATGCTTGAAAAATGGTTTGAAAACTCTGTGGGGTACTGGTATTATGCTTATCACTTTGAAGTCTTCTTAAAGAGAGCTGGGATGGCCTAGTGGTTAAGGGTACAAACTGGTCAGAGTGCCTGGGTTTTTGAAGCCTGGCTCTGCCATTTACTACCTGTGAGATTTTGGGCAAGTTACTTAAATGTCTCCTTCCCTTAGTTTCCTCGTGTCTAATGTGGGATCAATAATAGTAGCTGAGACCAGGCATGGTGGCTCACACCTGTAATCCCAGCACTTTGAGAGGCTGAGGTGGGCAGATCACTTGAGCTAAGGAGTTGGAGACCAGCCTGGACAACATGGTGAAACCCTATCTCTACAAAAAATACAAAAATTAGCCGTGTGTGGTGGCACACGCCTGTAATCCTAGCTACTTAGGAGGCTAAGGTGGGAGGATTGCTTGAACCTGGGAGGTCTAGGATGCAGTGAACTGAGATGGCACCACTGCAGTCCAGTCTGGGGGACAGAGTGAGAACCTGTCTCAAGATAATAATAATAATAATAATGGTACCTGCCTTACAGAATTATTATGAGATAAATGATTTGAAACAGAGTAGTACCTGGCATATTGAAATACTCAATTTGTAGTATTAATAGCTGTTAGGATTATGATTTTTGTATACAGAAAATTCAGCTTCTCCCGTCTTTAAAGGGCAAGAGGATCTTCTCAGCCTTAATTCTGCATTTACTTCTTCCTGCCATTTATCTAAAGACCTGATGACAGCACCTCCTGGGCTTGCTGAGCCCGTTTTTCCCTGGAAGTAGGTTGGACAGAGAGTTTTTTTTTTTTGGAGACAGAGTCTCGCTCTGTCACCTAGGCTGAAGTGCAGTGGTGCAATCTTGGTTCACTGCAACCTTCACCTCCCAGGTTCAAGTGATTCTCCTGCCTCAGCCTCCCAAGTATCTGGGATTACAGGTGCATGGCATCACACTTGGCTAATTTTTGTATTTTTAGTAGAGATGGGGTTTCACCATGTTGGCCAGGCTGGTCTCAAACTCCTGACCTCAGGTGATCTGCCCACCTGGCCACTGAGCCCGACCTGGACAGAGGTTTTAAGAACTACAATTATTGTAGCTGTCTGAATACCAGTAACATGGTATTCCTACATTTCCCAAGTAATGTAAGGGACCAATTAGGCTGGCAGAATTTTTGGAAACATTAAAAGCCACATGATAGACTCTGATATTATGGAACTCAGCATAAAGAAATAAACTGGCTTCTCCAGTTGATGTAGGCTGTGCCTCTTTCCATATTGCAATGTCTTGTCTAATTTCTTCCCAGCTCAGTCCCTTGCCAACCCTTCTCCCATTACTCAGATGGGGCCATTATTCAGCGTGATAGGGGAGGCTGGGGTAGTGCAGTTTTATTTCTGTCCATCTTGTGCTCCTAATGTCTTCAGAGGAGCTTTTGGCATCTTGTAACCTACAGCGCCTACTACCTTAGGGTGACCATCCAGCTCCTTCCAACATGCACATGGCCAGTATATCACTCACGTGCTTACTTGTCTACAATTCACACATCAAAGCAAAATGGTCCTCTGCGCTATAGAAATCTGACAAAGCACAGAGAAAAGAGGTCATAACCCTGTCTACGTAGCTGAGCCATTATCACAGGATGGGCTGTAGTACAAGGGCCCTGAGATGTAGGGAAAGAGTGAAGAGGCCCCACAGGGACACAGTCAGGTGATAGAAGTTGTTACTCAAAGGCTTCTCACCAGGAGTTAAAGAATCTAGGGTCTGACACAGATGTATATTTTGCTAACAGCAATTCCAGGCTCAGTATTGTGACGGCAGAGCCACAGGGACCCCACGCACATTCCGTTGCCTTACCCGATGGCCTGTGATGCGGAGAGAACCGATTAAAACCATTTGATAAACTCCTCCCTTGTCTAGCCCTGTGTTCGCTGTGAACACTGTAGAGGCAGGTTGGCCAGTCTGTACCTGGACTTTGAATAAATCTTCTGTATCCTCAAAAAAAAAATAAAAAAAAAAAAAGAATCTGGGGTCTCAGAGAAATGCCTCTTTAACATTTTCTTTTTCTTTTCTTTTTTTAAAAGACAGGGTCATGCTCTGTTACCCAGGCTGGAGTGCAGTGGCCCAATCGTAGCCAACTGCAACTCTGAACTCCTAGGTTCAAGAAGTCCTCCCCACTCAGCCTCCTGAGTAGCTAGGACCACAGGCATGCACCACCATTTCTGGGTAATATTTTTTTTTTTTTTTTTTGAGACAGAGTCTTGCTCTGTCGCCCAGGCTGGAATGCAGTGGCGCCATCTCGGCTCACTGCAACCTCCGACTCCCGGGTTCATGCTATTCTCCTGCCTCAGCCTCCTGAGTAGCTGGGACTACAGGTGCCCACTGCCACGCCTGGCTAATTTTTTGTATTTTTAGTGGAGATGGGGTTTCACAGTGTTAGCTGGGGTGGTCTCGATCTCCTGACCTTGTGATCCACCTGCCTCTGCCTCCCAAAGTGCTGGGATTACAGGTGTGAGCCACTGCGCCCGGCCTTGGGTAATTTTTTTTTTAAGAGGTGGGGTCTTGTAATGTTGCCCAGGCTGGTCTCAAATTCCTGGCTTCAAGTGATCCTCCTGCCTTGGACTTCCAAGGTGCTGAGATTATAGGCATGAGCTACCACGTCCAGCCCAACATTTTCAAAGATAGTATTTATTCTTTAGTATTATGTGACTGCTATAATTTTTCTTCAACTTTTAAAAATAATTTCTATTTTATTTATTTATTTATTTATTTATTTATTTTTGAGACGGAGTCTTGCTCTGTCGCCTAGGCTGGGGTACAGTGGCGTGATCTCGGCTCACTGCAAGCTCTGCCTCCCGGGTTCACGCCATTCTCCTGCGTCAGCCTCCCGAGTAACTGGGACTACAGGCGCCTGCCACCACGCTCAGCTAATTTTTTGTATTTTTAGTAGAGATGGGGTTTCACCGTGTTAGCCAGATGGTCTCGATCTCCTGACCTCATGATCCACCTGCCTTGGCCTCCCAAAGTGCTGGGATTACAGGCGTGAGCCACTGCGACTGGCCTCTTTTTAAATTCTTTATTCTTCTTTCTTTTTACTCCCGGTTCCAGGCTTATCTTCAGCTTTTTAATTGGGAAAATTTCAAACCTCAGTAAAGTTGAAAGAATGGAACCTTCTGGATTCTTCAGTTGTTGTATTTAGCCAGATTTATCTCATGTGTCTATGTATTATCCACTGGTATATCTGAATAATGTCTGTTTAATTTCTCTCTCTCCCTAGATAGATTTTCTCTTTTGGCCAAATCTTTTGAAAATAAGTAGTAGATAATTTGACGTGTTTACCCCAGATACTCCAGCAATCTCCTTTCAGTTCTTCACCCTGATATTTTGCTTAAGACTATTTGGAACAGTGTAGGATGCTGGCAAGTACCAAAACAATTAAGTAAAAAGAAATTTGTTACTGATAGGGTAACAAATGACCCCTGTTGCAGGTGTATCTCTGTCCCTTTGTAAGCAGCGGTTGTGTAAGAGGATATCTGTGGCTTGAGGGCTGTGTGTCTGTGTGATTTCAGGGTGCAACCTAGCTTACCCTCCCATGAAATCTTCAACATCTACTGTTTTAAAGAAGATAGGGCCAGGCGCGGTGGCTCATGCCTGTAATCCCAGCACTTTGGGAGGCCGAGGCAGGTGGATCACCTGAGGTTGCAAGTTTGAGACCAGCCTGACCAACATGGAAAAACCTCATCTCTACTAAAAATACAAAATTAGCTGGGTGTGGTGGTGCATGCCTGTAATCCCAGCTACTCGGAAGGCTGAGGCAGGGGAATCGCTTGAACCTGGGAGGCAAAGGTTACTGTGAGCTGAGATTGCGCCATTGCACTCCAGCCTGGGCAACAAGAGTGAAACTCCGTCTCAGAAAAAAAAAAAAAAGAGAGAAGATAGGACACCTTCAGCTTTTGTACTCTCCTACCAGAGAAGATAAATGATGGTGATACTAAGTTTGACAGAGAGGAGAAACTGTGTCCTCATGGACACATAACTGAAATACCTGTAAAATACTGACAAAAGATGGTAAGGACTGGACTCAGTGGCTCACGCCTGTTATCCCAACACTTTGGGAGGCTGAGGTGGGAGGATCATTTGCAGCCAGTGAGCTATGAGGGTGCAGTGAGCTATGAATGTGTCACTGTACTGCAGCTTGGGCGACAGAGTGAGACCTTGTCTCAGAAAAGAAAGAAAAAAAATTAGGGGAAACTGGGCAAATGCTATATAGGAACTCTCTGTACTATCTGCAACTTTTCTCTAAAATTATTCCAAGGTAAAACATTTGTTTAAAAAAAAAAAGATGATGAAGAGATAGTGGTGGAAGGAGAATCTAAATGAAATGTTGGCTTTTTACTTTTTTTTTTTTTTTTTTTTTTTGAGATGGAGTCTCGCTCATTCGCTTAGACTGGAGTGCAGTGGCACAATCTCAGCTCACTGCAACCTCCGCCTCCCGGGTTCAAGTGATTCTCCCACCTCAGCCTCCGTAGGAGCTGGGATTACAGGCAGCTGCCATCATGCCCAGCTAATTTTTGTATTTTTGTAGACACGAGGTTTCACCATATTGGCCAAGCTGGTCTCAAACTCCTGACCTCAGGTGACCCACCCACCTCGGCCTCCCAAAGTGCTGGGATTACAGGCGTGAGCCACCACGCCCAGCTGGCTTTTTACATTTTACATTTACATCATCTTTGTAGGAAAATCATAAAATAGGGATGAACAACAATAAATAATTAAAAACACCTATATTTTCTTGATACCCAGAGATGACCACTGCCAACTGCCAGACTTTTTTCTACACTACAGGTAGATAGGAAGACAGAATTTTAGAAAGTAAAAGGGGTTACAATCTTACACGGGTTCCTTTTCTGCTTTCCTTTGCATCTAACACAACATTGTGATCACTTCTATGCCAATACATTTACATGTATATCTGATAGTTCCCTGGTTAAATTTCTAGATATTTTAGGATAATTGTTTCTTATCCCTTAAATTATTAACTAATTTAATTTAATCTTTTCACTGTTATAAACAGTATTACATTATATACTTTTTGAAACTAAATGTTTTATGCATATCCATTAGTGTTTCTTAAAAATGGAATTGCCAAGTCAGAGGGTCTGGTTTTTTTTTTTTTTTTTGAGATGGGGTCTCGCTCTGTTGCCCAGGCTGGAGTACAGTGGCATGATCTCAGCTCACTGCAACCTCTGCCTCCCAGGTTCAAGAGATTCTTATGCCCAGCCTCCCAAGCATCTGGGATTACAGGTGTGCACCACCACCACACCTGGCTAATTTTTTTGTATTTTTAGTAGATACAGAGTTTCTCATGTTGGCCAGGTTAGGGTCTGTTCATTTTTCAGTGTTTTTTTGTGTTTTGTTTTTGTTTTTGTTTTTTGAGATGGAGTCTCACTCTGTTGCCCAGGCTGGAGTACAGTGGCATGATCTCAGCTCACTGCAACCTCCGCCTCCTGGGTTCGAGCGATTCTCCTGCCTCAGCTTCCCCAGTAGTTGGGACTACAGGTGTGTGCCCACATGGCCTGCTAATTTTTTTTTGGTATTTTTAGTAGAGACGGGGTTTCGCCATGTTGGCCAGGCTGGTCTGAAAGTCCTGACCTCTAGTGATCCACCTGCCTGAGTCTCCCAAAGTGCTGGGATTACAGGCGTGAGCCAGTGTGCCTGGCAAGTGTTTATTTTTTTGAACTCTCCCCAACTCTGAGTCATTCTTTTGTATCTTAACTAACTGGAGGGCAAAAAAAATAAAATATTTGTTTTCGTTTGTATTTTTTAAATGATTTGAGAGGTTTCTATTTTCTGTTTTGCTCATTTCTACTTTTGTAAATAGCCTATTTGCATGATTTTCCATTGGTGTTTTAAAAAATTGGTTTGTAGGAGTCCTCTCTACTGATCTCCTTTCAGAGGCAGATCTGGAATGCTGAGGCCTCTCCCTCACCCATCTCCTTTTTCCCACTGCAGATCTTAAATCTGACCCAGGCCTTGAAAGACAACAAGAGTCCCCTGCACCTCGTCCAGATGCCGCCTGTGATTGTTGAGACGGCCCGTTCCCACCAGCGGTCTTCTAGCGAGTCCTACACACAGAGCTTTCAGAGCCGGAAGCCCTTCTTTTCATGGTGGTAGCTCCAGAGGCAGGCAGAGGAAATATTGTCAGAGACTGGTGGGAGGAAGCCTGGGAAGTGGGGTGCAGGAAAAGCCAGAGAAGCCGGTGGAGAGCAGCACCTTTAAGAGCCCTCCCTCTCTGCTTGCCACCCCGCTCAGGGCTTTCCCATCCACAGGGAGAAGCACAATCAGGAACAGTGAGTGCTCCTCACCCTTCTGAGTGTGGGGGAGGCTGGAGCTCCATGCACATAGTCCAGATGCCTGGGAAGGAGCATCTCCCTTCCAGCATCTGCTGGTGGCAGGCTGGGACAGTCCCTTCCTTCCCTGACACCCTGCTCTATTGCAATTCCCTATTATATTCTGCATCAGAAAAACAAACAAAACAAAAACAACTTTAAATGCTTGTAGCAGAACCCTGGGTCATCTCATGTCAGAAATCTTTAATCCAGGCCTAAATTTGCATAGACCTGACATTCAGCTGCCTTGCAGTTGCTTCCTCCCATGAGCCAAGGCGGTGTCAGGGCAGCTGGATGACTCGCAGTACCACAGCACTGGGACAGACAGAAGCCACACCTTTCTTTCGGGTTTTTGCCAAGCCTCCTCCGTCTCCCACCAGTGCTGTGGGCTGGCTGCAAGCCTCCAAACAGTTCTCCTGGACGGGAGGTTTTTGCTTTACCCCCGCCAGCACTTCCGCACACAATCATAGAGAACCTCTCTGCTCTCTGCTGGCCTACAGCTTGTCTCTTTCTCAAGCAGAGGCAGGAAGAGCTAGTCTTAGCATTTATATTTTAGTAGGAAGTTGACTCCCAACATGTAAAAGTGATCCACGTGGCTGGAGTGTATGCTGGGAGCTAAGTGGTCTATGGGTGAACATATCCCACCTTGCTTCCTGAGTCCTTGGTCCCAATCTTCTCATTTGTTCCTGTCATTTTAAGTTTCCCCCCCCTAACTCTTTTGATGTAAAAGTTCAGTTTGTCTTCTGGAGTGGGTCTCTGCAGGGTTCTGGGATGAGTCTTGGCTTCTAAGAGGACAGGCTGTTAGGTTCTTGGACTTTTTTTGTGCCACCACTGCTGCTTGGTGGAAGTCACAGAACGTGGATTCTGCCTCATAAATAGCAGTTTCCCTTTTCTCCCTGACTTGTTCTAGGTCAATTTCTCTATGGCTTCCTGAGAAAGGCGGGACCCAAAGGAGAGAGGCCTTCAGACTGTCCCTGGTCCTGCCCAGCTCAGTGCGCATCTTCTTGCTTCCATGTGTCTTTTCCCCTGCTGCCTCACTCCCCACCCCCACTTGCCAGGTGTTTGAGCCCTTTCTACACCAAAGCAAAGTACGGCCTCAGGAGGGAGTAAAAAGGGTGCCCTCTATGTCTGAGGGGCAGCTGTGTTCATGCCCTGTGCTACTGGACATTTCACAATTCTGGCACCTTGCAATTGGTCAGTCAACCTCAGAAAGAAACTATCTTGAAGGTTTGAAAAACAACCAAAGAAAGGGAGTGAGGACTACGGCTGCATGTCTACTGCTTGCCCGGCTGCAGAGCAGAGATGTGCAGCCCTCTGGTCAGCTGGTTCAGGCTGGTCTCCACCGGTCCCCTTCCAGTCCAGCCACCAGGAGCCTGGTTGTCCCAGGCTTCCACCTGGCTGACAGGAAGAATTTCTGAGAGCCGGATGTGCATGCCCTGTGGACAAAGGTACAGCTCACCTGCCTGCCCCAGCCCCGACAATCACATGCAGCTGACTCGGACACTGGCCTTGGGAACAATGTTTGAGGGAACACCTGCCCCCTGACTATAGGAGCCAGAAGGGGACTCAGGTGTGCATAGCTCTCTGTAGACATTTTTACCCAAACCTGTTGGTAAAGTGCCCATCTGGTGTGCAAGAGAGCCTGGGGGTCTAACAGGGAGCCCGGCTGCCTCACCTGGCCACAGCCTCCATGCCAGATCTGCACATTGTCTTGATCCAGACCAGCTCTGTGATCAGAAGGAAATTGGGTCCAATGTAGGAGCAAGCTGGTCCTGGGCCTGGCAGGCAAGAGTGTGGGCATCCTTTCCTGGCCTTTCTCCACTCTCCCTCAAGCCTGTGCTCAGGTTGCCTTGAATGTGGACTCTGGAAGAGCCAGGGGCCCAGAGTGCCGGGGCAGGCTTCTGGGTGGCACTCGTGGAACACCGTCCCTCTGCCAGCCATAGGCCCTGCCTCCAGTGTCAGGGAATGGAGGCTGGGCTGCGAGAGTGCTGCTGCCCCCTGTGTCGTTCTTCTAATCCACTGTAGAAATTGTACGTAATGTATTTAAGTCAACGCAAATGTATGAATAACAAATCCAGTTCTGACCTTTTTTGTCCAGTTTCTTTTGGGAGAAGGGAAGACAAAGAAGATAGGAACGGAATTTTGACGGCAAAGAAACCTGTGTTTCCACGGAGTTGCTGAGACGTGGCTCCTGGGGCTATTTCCCCCGAATAAAGATCCAGGTCCTCATTTCCAAAGTCCCAATGCTCTGAAAACCAAAAGTATTTTCATAACCCATTTGAAACCAAACCTGACCTGAACCTGCACTGATGGGAAGCTATTGGTAATTATGATGTGTCCCTCTTAGTGTGATTCTTTGTTGCAGAAATGTCAATATATTTTATGACATGGTTCCCTACTAGGGATACAGTATTTGCCCTGACTACTTAAGAGCCAAAAAAGTTAAAAATCTGAATTCCAAAATAATCTAGTACCAAGGGCTTGGGATAAGAAATGTGGACCTACAGGCTGGGTGCAGTGGCTCACGCCTGTAACCCAGCACTTTGGGAGGCTGAGGTAGGCAGATTGCTTGAGGTCAGGAGTTTGAGACCAGCCTGGCCAACATGGCAAAACCTCATCTCTACTAAAAATACAAAAATTAGCTGGGCGTGGTGGCACACACCTGTAATCCCAGCTACTTGGAAGGCTGAGGCAGGAGAATCGCTTGAACCCAGGAGGTGAAGGTTGCACTGAGCCGAATGCACCACTGCATTCCAGCCTGGAGTAAGACTCTGTCTCAAAAATAAATAAATTAATTAAATAAGCAAACAATAAAATAAAAAAGAGGAACTACCTATACTCAGGTAGTAGTGGCTCCTCCTCTCGGCCACCAGAGGGCAGCCCTGCCTTGTGTACATCACTGCCCCACTTCACACCCTGAATAATCTGCTTGATCTGCTATATGCTTTATAGGGCGGATGGAGAGGGAGAAGAAAGTTAATAAGCACAGAGTGTGCTTCTCTTGAGGTGGAGCTAGAACTGCAGGAAAAACCCCTGCTTTCAAGGGTTTCCAGGTCATGGGAAGCCTAGGATATAATGCAGGCAGCTTCAGAACGATTGGTCCACCTTTGGGTGGTCAGCCCATAAGGATGAATAAGCCAAATGAGGAGCTGGCACCACTAGTTTGACTGCAGATTAAGCCAATCCAAGGCCCCAGCCTACTGTGCGGGGCTGACCATGACAGTCTTTCCCTTCTGATCCTGTGGATCAGGACTGCTGCAGAGACTCTCCCCTCTACTCCCAGTCCAACAGGCTCTGGAAAAGGAAGCTGTGGTCCAGGGGCTTGGCATGGGGCTGAAAGAGGAGAGGGAGGTGAAAAGGAGAGGAAGCCAGCCCTGATGTTTCCTTACTGGGGACACTCTTGCCCCTCCCACTCTGTTTCAGTTCCTCCCCTTCTGTGACAGACTCACACACTCTTGATGCAGATGTTTTTATTTGCCACTGAAACCACGGTTTCCCTGTGGACCCTGATGGTGCGGGAGTGTGGAACAGGCTGCTGGAACCATGGTTTACAGTAGTAGCAGGTAGATTAGTAGCATGAGTGGTGAAATGCTGTGTCTGAGTGCCTGTCACTTGGCTCCCAGGGGAATATCATGCAGCCCAGGAATAGTGTTAGATTGGGAAAGACTGGCAGGAACAGTCACTGTCTCTCCTCATTTTGGTGAGGAATGGGTCGCACGTAATGGAGAGCCCAGCAGAAGCATCCAGTCCTGTTCTGATGGAGCAGACCAGTGGCAGCGGCCTCTTGCTTTCATTTACCCCTTTGGGCTGCTTGCCTAAAGTCTCTCTTCCTTCTTCACCTCCCCAGGCCCTTTGGCAAGAGGGAAGACACTGCCATTCCTGGCTCTTTCCCTGGATCAGTGTCTGATCTGGTGGAGGTAGCTTGTGGGGCCTGGCTTCCTCCAGTTCCGGCGGATCCTGGCACTTGTCCTCCTAGAGTGCAGATACTGCTCACCGGAGGCTGTCTCCGTGGCACTCTGTGGGTCGGCCAGTGGAGAGTGGGGCTCCAGGATTCTGCAGAGAACAAGTGTATGATTAGCCAACATCAATAGGGAGAATGGAATGGGGATTTCAAGAGATTTTGTCATGGCAGACCATAAAACATATGATTTGGAGCAAAATGAGACGGGGGCTCTGGTCTGGTCATTCCTGCTCTGAGAACTGTCTGACTAGACAAAGTTTTCAGATTTCTCGGCAGTAGAAAGGGTTGGACCAGATCAGGTTGTACAAAACTCAACATTTCTTCATCCTCATCCTGTATTCATGGCAGATGTCATTAATTAGTCATGCTATTAAACTGGTTTGATAAGCAGTGACTACTAATCAACTGGAGTTAAATACAAGCTATGACACTGACTTGCCATCTCAGGACCTGATGACCTCCAAAGGCCTGTTCAGGTCTGATGTTCTGATTGTGGGCCCCAGAGAAGGCAGCAGAGAGATGAAGTGCAGAGCATCACCCATAGTGATTGGTTGAGGCCAAGTGGTTCAGCTCCATCCCTTTGGGTTCACTCTTCCTGGGCTGGCAGTGGCCTAGGCAAAGAAGTGGCCGACTAGGGAGACTGGGGAGAGATCTCAAGGTAAAAGTTTTTCAACACTTTTTAACCCATAATGCCTCAACAATACATTCCTAGGCTGTATTCTCTGTAATCCCCAGCCAAGATTTTAATTAGGCTTTTTTTTTTTTTAAGAGATAGGGTCTCACTCTGTCACTCAGGCTGGAGTGCAGTGACAGGATTATTGCTTACTGCAGCCTCAAACTCCTGGCCTCAAGCAATCCTCCTACCTCAGCCCCTGGAGTAGCTAGGACTGCAGGTGCATGCCACCATGCCTGGCTAATTTTTCTTTGTTTTTTTTTTTTTTTTTGTGTGTGTGTGTGTTTCTTCAGAGACAGGATCTCACCGTGTTGCCCAGGCTGGTAAGCTGAGAATCACAGCAAAATGGGGTGGTGCTACTAGGACTCAGGGATCTCTTTCCATGGGAGTTCACAGGGTTGTATATGACTCCACAAGTAACATCTGTCTTTTTTTTTTTTTTTTGAGACAGAGTCTCGCTCTGTCACCCAGGTTGGAGTGCGATGGCACCATCTCGGCTCATTGAAACCTCAGCCTCCCAGGTTCAAGCAATTCTCCTGCCTCACCCTCATGAGTAGCTGGGATTACAGGTGCGCACCACCACACCCAGCTAATTTTTGTAATTTTAGTAGAGACAGGGTTTCACCATGTTGGTCAGGCTGGTCTCAAACTCCTGACCTAGTGATCTGCTTGCCTCGGCCTCCCAAAGTGCTGGGATTACAGGCGTGAACCACCGCACCCACCAACAGCAATCTTGTAAGTGCCAACCAAGTGATGACACTGTGTAGACCTTATAACCACCCTAGTGTTAGGCAGGCACTTTACAGTGAAGCCACTAGCTCCAGGCCACACAGTCAACACAATGGTGGAACAGGCGTTGGTGCTCTTCCCTCAGCCGTCCAGTTCTAGGAACTTACCTGAGCCGGCTGCAGTGGTGTAGCGAGTGGCCCAGGGGTTTCTGCCTTGGGGGCCTCTTCCTGCGCAGCCTCTTGAGGGCCTCAGCCACACGGTGGTCCCCTGCACATTCCCAGATGATCTGTGCCCGTTCCTCGGCCAGCTGGTCCCCGCTGCGTTGAAACAGGCCTTGGATCTGCAGCAGCTCGGCATCCTGGAAGATGTTGGCTGAGGCCTGCTTGCGGCCCCGGGCCTCAATCGGGGCCTGCCAAGGGGGTGGCTCACTGACCACCGAGGCTGGGGTACCCATTGTGGATGCTCTGAGGATGCAAAGCATGGAGACATCAGCAACTCAGCTGGTCCTTCCCAGACCTGGGGGTTCTGGCTAATCCTAGGGCTTCTGATGTTTCCATTCTCCAGGAGCTAAACTGGAGGAAGTCTCTTGCCTTAAAATCACTTAAGTGCTTATGTGTCAGACACCTATATTATCTCATTTAGGATTCACAGCAACCCGTGAGGTAAGAACTATTGTTTATCCTCATTTTACAGATGAAGAAGTGCAACTCAGAGGGGTTAAATGACTTGCCAGTGTCACAAAGCCACGTGCACATGCAGAGCCAGCAGTTGAACCCAGGTCTGTCTAGCTGTAAATTCCATGCAGACACCAGGATGCCCAGTAGCAGCTCAACTGTGTTGAGTACTTATACCAGGCACCTGTAAGAGCTTGCCTTTCATAGTATCAATGAGATGTAACAAGCATAACAGCCCTGTAAGGTAGGTATTTTTATCCTCCTCATTTCACAGATGAGGAATCTGAGGAAAGGTTAAGTCATCCATGGTTATGCAACTAGGATGAGAACCCAGGCCTCTCTGATGCTGAGGCCCAGGTGCTGTAGCACACAGGTAAGAGAGGAGTTGTGGAACTGGGCTACCCAGGTTGGAATCCCACTTTATCCCCCTCCACCACTTATTTGGCGGGGCATCCCCCCTGCCTCAGCTGCCTCCCATGTCAAATTATCACCTGGTACTAGTACCTACTTTGTAGGATTAATATGAAGAGTGAAGGAAGACATAAAGTATATAGAATAGTGGTCAGTGTTTTCAATCTATAAAATTGAGACATCCTGTCTCCTATTTTCAAGACCTTGGGGATGAACCAAATCCATATAATTTAGCAAACATAGTATGAAATAAGCCAATCAGATCTAACCACAGTCCAGTGGACCTAATGAGCCAGAGGTGGAGGCAGAAGAGGAAGCTACAAAGGTTAGAATATACTGTCAAGGGTAGAGGCTGAAATTTATAAGAAGGTTCAATAGAAGTTAGGCTCTGTGTCAATGTCTCCCATCATATCCAGGAAGTGAAAATTAAATGATCTCCTTTGATTCTAGATAGTTCACTTTGAATAATAAAGGCCTAAGAAGCTTACCCACCACATCCTTGTCTCCAGCACAGCCTGGAAACAAGACTGGCATTACACAGAACAGGTTTCGAGTCCCAACTCTGACACCTTAAGCAAGTTACCCAACCTCCTCTCTGAGCCTGTTTCCTTAAATGTCAAATGGGGATAAGATTACCCACTTCTTAGGGTTATAGTAAGGATTAAATGAGCCTAGTATATCAGTTACCCAATAAGAGCTATAGTTGGCCCTCAGCATCTGTGGGTTCTACCTCCAGGGATTCAACCAACCTTGGATAAATAAAAAATTTAAAAATACAATGATATGGCTGGGCATGGTGGCTTACACCTGTAATCCCAGCACTTTGGGAGGTAAGGCGGGCAGATCACCTGAGGTCGGGAGTTCAAGACCAGCCTGACCAACATTGAGAAACTCCGTCTCTAAAAATACAAAATTAGCTGGGAGTGGTGGCGGGTGCCTTTAATCCCAGCTACTTGGGAGGCTGAGGCAGGAGAATCACTTGAACCCAGGAAGCGGAGGTTGCGGTGAGCTGAGATCACACCATTTCACTCCAGCCTGGGCAACAAGAGCAAAACTCCGTCTCAAAAAAAAGAATACAATGATACAACAATAAAAAAAAACAAATAAAAAATAGATTCATTGTAACTACAGAGCATTCACATTGTATTAGGTATAAGTACCCTAGAGATGATTTAAAGCACGCAGGAGGATGTGCACAGTCTATACGCAAACATGGTATTTTATGTAAGTGACTCAAGCATCCCACAGAGGAGCCTGGAACCACCCTCCATGGATACTGAGGAATTTGTAAATGCAAATCCTCCTCTGTTGGCCTCTGTGACCTTTGTACCTGAGTCAGGGGTATAGGTGAACCCTGCTTTCCTCCAAGCTGTGTGGCCACAGCCAGCTGATGACAGCCCTGCGCTCTCACCCCTCTCTCCCAGCCCCAGGCCTTTTGGGGAGAGGAGGAGCAGGTCCTGCTGCTTTCCCAGGGCCTGGCTGCCTGAGTCAGACCTCATTCCACAGCCAGCTACAGAGACAGCAATCAACAGCAACTAGCTTCCAAAGGGGGAAAAGGAACATTAAAATATGTTTAAATTAAAATATTTATATGCTCATCATAAGAGGCAAACAGTACAAAAGCTTATATATAAAAGCTTTTCTAATTTCCTATCAACCCACTTGCAGAAGTAACCCTTCCCCTAACCTGCCTTTTGTTCTCTGTAAGGGTTTGAATTATCTCCGCCCCACTCATACTCCCAAAATATGACTCCCTCCCTTGCCCTGGCTTTCTCCGCTTCTCACCTCAATAGTCACCCTCATTATTCCAATCATTTCTATTCTCACTTTGTCCCAGTTTCCAGGCCTTCTATCATAAAAACTCCACCCTGTTTTCAAAAGATTTAATAACTAAAATAAAGCTGCAGAAGACTTCCAGATGAGTTAACATCATGAAAACTGTACTTTTTATCTGGAAAATGGGAATTTAAAAATCTGCCCCTTCTTAGGTGCTATTATGAAAATCCAGTTAAAACCTAATCTATGTGGTAATTAAGCCCCCAGAGCTGGATGACATAAACACACTGTGACAAGAGGACAACAGTTGGGCCGGGCGCGGTGGCTCAAGCCTGTAATCCCAGCACTTTGGGAGGCCGAGGCGGGCGGATCACGAGGTCAGGAGATCAAGACCACCCTGGCTAACACGGTGAAACCCCGTCTCTACTAAAAATACAAAAAATTAGCCGGGCGTGGTGGCGGGCACCTGTAGTCCCAGCTACTCAGGAGGCTGAGGCAGGAGAATGGGGTGAACCCAGGAGGCGGAGCTTGCAGTGAGCTGAGATCGTGCCACTGCACTCCAGCCTGGGCGGCAGAGTGAGACTCCATCTCAAAAAAACAAAAAAGACAACAGGCACCAGGTAACACTTTTAGGCTGATAAAGAGAAATAAAAGCTAACTATGGGATATTTACTCTGGATCAGGCAATATGGATGATATCCTTTAATCCTCAAAACAATTCTAGGAGTTAGGGACTGTTATCCCATTTCACAGGGAAGTAAAGGGAAGCTGAGATGCAAGTATGACTACCAGTGGCTCAGCCGAAGCCAGAGGTGGTTGAAATGACTGCAGCCATGCTTTTATTTTTATTATTACATATATTTTTGAGAGCGAGTTTTGCTATTGTTGCCCAAGCTGGAGTGCAGTGGTGCAGTCTCAGCTCACTGCAACCTCCACCTCCCGAGTTCAAGTGATTCTCCTGCCTCAGCCTCCCGCGTAGCTGGAATTACAGGCATCCCCCACCACTCCTGGCTAATTTTTTGTGTTTTTAGTAAAGACGGGGTTTCACCATGTTGGTCAGGCTGGTCTTGAACTCCTGACCTCAGGTGATCCTCCCGCCTTGGCCACCCAAAGTGTTGTGATTACAGGCTTGAGCCACTGAGCCTAGTCAGCCCACGCTTCTAAACCCCCGAGCTGGCTTCACAGCCAGGCAGCTTAAAGAACACTTCATGTTTCTATGAAGAGTGCTTTCCTATTCCCACCTAATTCATGAAGGGGAAATCCTGCCAATGGAAAGGGAAGGACAATGAATTATCCCACCCGGTGGAGGCAGGGGTTGAGCTGTGGAATTTTGTTAGTCTGTTCACTAGGGTCTGGGCTCTTTCCTGGGTGGCAGTTAGCTCAGCCTTGAGCTGTAGCACTCTAAAGAGGAAGAGCCCGGCTTCCACAGAAGAAATTGAGAACTGCAACCCAGCCCAGTACACAGAGCCCTGGCTTACGAGTCAGAGGAGTGGGTTCAAGCCCTACTTCTGCCACTCACTGGCTGAAAGGCCTCAGGCAATTCACATCCCCTCTGTGGGTCGGTTTCCCTGTTACTGCTGTCAGAACAGCTTGATGTTGATGGTTTCTGAGGGCCTGCACAGTGCTGGGAGTCAACAATTCCATGCGCAGGTACGTCTGTACAGAAGGAGGAATGGAGCTACTTGTCTGCCAAAGCTAGGGGCAACATGTGTGGACAGGTCTGGCTAACTGGGTGCCAGGAAACTCCCCAGCCAGTAGCTCCCTTTCTCCTCCCTACTCTATGCTGTTTTGCTGCAGTGGGCCCTGGGGTTAGGATCTGGTAGAAAACAGAACTCACAGCTCTAAAGCTCCCTAGTGACCTCAGCTGGCTATGACCAAGCCTGGGGCAGAGGCCTAGGCTGGTCTGGGGTGGTAGGAGAAAGGGTGATATCTGGCCTCACCTCCCCAGGGAAAGAAGGGCAATAAGGATCATGTAGCAGCAGCTGCCTCGGGGAGGAAATGGCTTGGAGCCTGACTTCCCAGCAACCTCTCCCAGGACACCAAGGCTTTGACGCCACAGCTTCAGCGAGCTGCGTTACAAACATACCAAGAAACTCTTGCGGAGAATCTGAGCCTCCAGCCTCAACCATACCCTCCATGAACCTTGGGGAGGGCTTAGCACCTTCAGATTTTGAGGCCCGTCACTCTTTTTTGTTTGTTTGTTTATTTTTCATTTATTTATTTATTTTTTTTTGAGGCAGAGTCTCACTTTGTCACCCAGGCTGGAGTGCAGTGGTGCAAATCTCAGCTCACTGCAACCTCTGCCTCCAAGGCTCAAGCAATTTTCTTGCCTCAACCTCCCAAGTAGCTGGGATTACAGGTGCCCGCCACCACGCCTGACTAATTTTTGTATTTTTAGTAGAGACAAGGTTTCACCATGTTGGCCAGGCTGGTCTTGAACTCCTGACCTCAAGTGATCCACCCACCTCATCCTCCCAGAGTGTTGGGAATACAGGCATGAGCCACCATCACTCTTGGCTCTGCCTCTTATTCTGGGATTCAGACAGCAGAGTGAGGCTGGGAATAAAACTAGGCAGATTCCAGGTAGGATTAGATGGTAAGTTTTGGGAACACCGATGAAATGGCGAATCAGAACACTTTTATTATCAAAAGAAACTTTTCCTGCCTCATTCAATGTGTTCAATAGTTATTTTCCCTCCAATTTCCTGGAGAAGACCTTAGTCCGGGAAAAGTCAGTGTATACTTGAACAATAGTACTTTTGAAAACTAGAAAATGAAACCATGGGGCTATTAGATTACAAATGGACCTTTCATTTCAGAGCTGACATAAAAGAAGATAAGTATGGGTCTGTGTACAAACAAAGACCAATTGCAAAATACTTCAATTTGACACAACTAGGTTGAAAATGAACCCCAAAGGAAATACCAAACGTTGAAAATGACAAAGTTCAACTTGTTTTGAAACAGGCAGTAAGTGAAGAACTGTGGAACCCTAACAAAGAAATATATTTAAAAAGTGACTCACCATGCAATGAATTTGCAATATATAAATATGGTGTGCAATTGAGCACCCTTTGTAATATACGAAGTTCAGTTCAGACAGCTATTCTAGGAGAGTATCTCACTGTAGTCCAGGGAGGCCCAGGTAACCACGAGAGGCAGAACACATTTGAGTGAGCTGGCATCTCCTAGGTCCTCACGCAGGAGGAGGCACCCTTCCAATAACCCAGGTGATAGCAATAATCTCTGTAATCAGGGGCCTAGGGGCTCTTAGAAAAATTACTGGAGGCTCTGGCCCAAGACCCTAATCAACACTTGGGGCCCTGGCCTGCTACCCTACACAGACATGCCACTGGACAGCAGCCAAAATCTGTGACTCCTCAAATGGGAAGCCCAGTTCAAATGGCTGTGGGCTTCCCCACCAGCAGGGCCTAGCCTCAGGGAGGTATGCCTAAAGAACTGGATATACATTGGCCTCCAAATCTGTGCCCCTGGAGGTGGAGAAAGGAACTGGGCCCTTTCCCCAGACCAGTTCTCATATATGACCTGAAAATAAACTGCTACTAGATCTAGGGATAACCCTTTCAAGAGTTCTAGAACCCTGAATTCTGGCTGTGCTGCTAACTGGGTGACCTTGGATAAGTCTCAGTTTCCCCTGCCACAAGTTGCTCATCATCAAAATAGTGGGTATAAGGCCGGGCCCGGTGGCTCATGCCTATAATCCCAGCACTTTGGGAGGCTGAGGTGGGAGGATCGCTTGAGCCCAGGAGTTTGAGACCAGCCTGGTCAACATAGCAAGACTGCCTCTACAAAATTTTAAATAAGCTTTTTAAAATAAATGGTGAGAATAAATAACCCTTAGCAGGAAAAGGGAGATTAAGTTTGCAAGGGCATTCCTTCTAGCACCTGGTATACCACAGACATTCCACGTATGCTGGTTGAATGAATAAATGATGAAGGGAAAGGCTACCTGACTACCAGAGGCTATAGAATCATTGTCATTTTCATCATCACAGCAATCAGCAAATCTGTGTACTTTTAAGTCATAGCTTTATGATTAAAATCATAGAGGCAGCTTGTTCAGTGTCAAGCACAGAACAGAGCACGTTCAGATGGGTGCTTTCTTTCCTCCTCACATGAGGTGGCACTATTGTTACACCCATTTTACAGATGAGAACACTACACCCAAAGTCACACAGCTGGCAGGTGATGGAAGCTGGGATACGAACCCAGGCAGTCTGACCCCAGCACCCGGGCTCTCAAGCCACTGTTATTTTTGTTCCTACCAGATGGCTGAGGAGGTCTTCTGGGGAAAGTCAGGCCCAGAAGCCTTTCGGAAGCTATCTGCTTCTGTAGATTGTGGAAGGCACAGGGATCCAAAGTCAGGGCTCCCAAGCCAGCCTGTGCACTTCTGCACTCCACTGCCCGGTGGAGAATTGGAGAAGGTACTCACCACGCTGAAGGGCAGCTCCGACAGACCTCAAATGGGGATGGGGCAAGCTAAGATGCGCCCACTCCAACCTCTTCCACAGCCTTCAGAAAGGGCGGGCGCAGCTCTGGGCTTCCTGCTGCGAAAGTGCTTCCAGGGCCAGTCGGTGATCACAGGCAGCACAAGAGCGTGGCAGAGGGTATTCTGGCCGAGGTCCTAAAGCGACATCTCCAGCACGAGGAAGCCCCGGGGCTCAGACGTGGCCGCTTCGCAGAACGACGGGGCCCTAAGTGGATCTGGCGGTCGCGTCCCCCGGTGGCACCCCGGCTGACTGTCGCCCTCCGGCTCCCACGGAAGCGCCAAGCTGGGCCGCCGACCTAAGTACCTGGTTGCTTGAGGCGGGCCACACGAAGCTTCAAACTGGTCCAGACCACCTGGGTCACAGCCGCGGTTCCCGGGAGAAAGCGCTCCCCAGCCCCGGAACAGCCAATCCTCGGCCCGAGCCGGGTGTGAGCTCTCAGGCGAGCCTTCCAAACCCAAGGCGGAGTTCCGTGCGCCAATCATAGGCGGGAGACAGGGAGGGGGCGTGTCCATCTCCGCCCCCCGCCTCCGCTGGCCTCGAAAGCAGAGTGCGAAGCTTCCTCGAACCTAATCAGCGGCGGAGCGGCGGCGAGGGGGCGTGTCCACCCGGGCCCTGCCCACCGCCCTCGCCGCCCTAGCGCGGCGCCGGAGGCGCCCCCTTCTTTGACGTCAGTCCCCAGGGCCAGCGCGGTTTTGCCGGCGCGGCGCCGGGCGGGGCTGCATTCCTGCCCCAGGGTGCGGCGGCAGCTGTCCCTGTAGGGTACACGTGACGGTGCCCCTTCTCCTGGGCCCAAGGCCAGCGCGCACGGCACCGACTGACTTACGGCGCGTGGCCCTCTGCAGATCCACAGATTCTGCCTTTCAACTTCCCTCCCAGCCCACCCTTTGGCTCCGGCTTTGGAGAGGAAGGGGCAGTCTGCTGCAGTCCGACCTTGGGCGTCAAAGCCAGAATGTCGTGGGTTCAAATATTGGGTCATTGTGCGACTTTGGGCCGGTTACCTAACCAAGACAGTATTTTAAAGTTTGTATTCATTCGGAAATGTTCATTAGTGACCTGTGCTGTCCGAGTTCCTTGATAGGCAGTAAACAAGAGAGACGGAAAGACCTATAGCCCTTGTCCTGGGGAGTCTACAGCCTAGTAAGGAGGCAGGCGTTAAACAACCTAAAACATGGAGTATGTGATTACAATTGTGATCAATGTTATGGCTATAAGAGGATAATTATGGAGGAACCTAAGCTTCCTCTCGGAGGTTCAGGAGGGCCGAAGAAGCAACATTTAAGCTGAGATATAAAGAAGAGTTGAAATTGGTCAAATGAAGAGGAGTGGGTCTGGGGAAACTGCTTTAAGGAAAGAGGGAAAGGCATTTGGTTGGGCCAGGAGGTAGCTTGGCTCCGGAGGAATTAAATGCGACCCGGAGTAAGGCTAACAAGAGAGAGCACGATGGGAAACAGAAGGCAGAGGCAGGCAGAGAAGGTTGTATGTGATCCTCGGAGGAGTTTAAACAGGGAATGGCATTATATGTACTGTGTTTATGTAATGGGCATTTTATAGTACTTACCACGTACCAGTAGTGTCAGTCAGCACTTTGCAAATTTCATCCTCATGACAAGTTTGTGTTTTTAGAAGGTCACTCCGGCTGCAGCTTGGAACTTGGATTGGAGGGGGCAGGAGTGGATGCAGGGTGTCCAGTGGGCCTCTGATAAATGCTTGTTTTGTCCTTGGAAGATGAGATGTTCGTGCACTTGTTCAGCAATGCTCAGGAAAGGCTTTTGGGTCTCCCTGACTTCCTTTTTATATCATAACTGACCTCCTATCCATTTAAGCTTGATTTTTCTTCTTTAAAAATTCTGGGTGGGAAGAGGAAGAGCCAGCACATGGGGATTTGTGAATTCCTTGCTGCAGGGTGAAGGGGATGTTAGGGAGCTATTCGTCCTCACCCCGTGATCTCCAGTTCCTCTCTCTGTCCTTCTGCACAAAAATAGCATCAGTAAGTGTTGTTGTGCTGTGGCTAAAAGGGTTTTTTGTTCTGTTTTGTTTTTTTGAGACAGAGTCTCACTCTGTTGCCCAAACTGGAGTGCAGTGGCACCACCTCAGCTCACTGCATCTTCTGCCCCCTGGGTTCAAGCGATTCTTCTGCCTCAGCCTCCTGAGTAGCTGGGACTACAGGTGTGTGCCACCACGCCTGGCTAATTTTTGTATTTTTAGTAGAGATGGGGTTTCACCATGTTGGCCAGACTGGTCTTGAACTCTTGACCTCAGGTAATCCACCTGCCTCAGCCTCCCAAAGTGCTGGGATTACAGGCGTGAGCCACCATGCTCGGCCGCTAAAAGGTTTTTTGTTTTTTTTTTTGAAACGGAATCTCACTCTGTTGTCAGACTGGAGTGCAGTGGCACGATCTCGGCTCACTGCAATCTCTGCCTCCTGGGTTCGAGTGATTCTCCTGCTTCAGCCTCCTGAGTAGCTGGGATTACAAGCACATGCCACCACGCCCGGCTAATTTTTGTATTTTTAGTAGAGGCGGGGTTTTACCACGTTGGCCAGGATGGTCTCAATCTATTGATCTCATGATCCTCCCACCTCGGCCTCCCAAAGTGTTGGGATTACAGGCATGAGCCACAGCGCCTGGCCCGTTAAAAGGGTTTTTACAGTGGCTTCTCTTCACTTTTCCTCAAGCCCTGGGGAACTGTTGAAAAAAACAAAGAAATCAGCAATGTTCATCTCCAGTGGAAAGTATTGGTGCAGAGACTTTCAGCCAACTACTTGGCTAAGGAGGGGACTGAACCAAAGGCTGAGCTTCTGAGCCAGTGACTCCCACTGGCCCATTCTAATAAATAGGGAAGCCAGACTCTTGGCATATCGGTGCTGGGTGAACCTAGGAATTCTGATGCCATGAGCTTAGATGAGCATCCCGAGGTAGGAATTGGGAACTTGTGGTTTCTGGGTCAGATGTGACTAAGGCTGGGTAGAGCGTATCTGGTATCTCCAAACATTTTTGCAGGCATGTGACCATGTGCTTACAATGAAACCATTTCTATTGTTACAGCTTTGTGATTCAATACTTCTGGCGAGAAGATGGGGCACTCCACAGTTGTGTGGGCCATGTAAGCCTCACCAGAAGTGGAGTCATCTGAGACTCACAGAATGGTGCTGGAGACAGTAATCACCCCAGACAGGGCCCTGTTTAGAGAAAGTCAACTCTGGGGAATGGAAACCTCATGAAATTCAGGCCCAAACTTGATTTTACCCAGGGCCTAGATTAAAGTGAGTTTAGTGAGGAACTCCTTTCAGGCATAAAATTTAAGAGGGCACCAAAAAACTCAGGAAACCCAAGATAAATAATATCTTAACACAACATTTTTTAAAATCAAAATTAATGCAAAAAATCCATGATGAACAGAATATCAACATTTAAAATATAGGCAGGCTATTGTTTATGACCTTGCATTATTTTGCAATGGGAACAGTCACTACCAATGAGGCTTTATGAGAGTTGACAATAACGTGTGAACAGATTGAATAACATGGAACTTTATATGTAGTCATTTTTTTATTGGAATGCTTTTATCCACTTTTTCTATTTGGTTCAAAATATGGAAGGTAAGTGCATATAGGACATATATTTTTTCTTTTGTCTTGGGCTCAAATATGGTTCAACTCAGTACTGGTTTTTACCCTCAAAGGAAGTAAAGTCTAAGAAGGGAGTTCTAACTGTTTTACCTTAAGCAAATTACTTAATTCCTCTGCCTATTTTCTTGTCCTTTTTTTTTTTTTTTAAGACAGGTCTTGCTCTGTCACCAGGCTGGAGTGCAGTGGCCCAATCTCAGCTCACTTCAACCTCCACCTCCCGGATTCAAGCGATTCTCCTGCCTCAGCCTCCTGAGTAGCTAGGACTACAGGTGTGTGCCACCACGCCCACCTAATTTTTGTATTTTTAGTAGAGACGGGTTTCACTATGTTGGCCAGGATGGTCTCTATCTCTTGACCTCGTGATATGCCCGCCTCGGCCTCCCAAAGTGCTGGGATTACAGACATGAGCCACCTAGCCTGGCCTATTTTTCTTGTCTTTAAAATGAGAATAATCACACCACTTTTCAGTGTTGCTGTGAAGACAACTTGAGGTACTATAGGCTGAGTTCCTAATATACACCTTGCTATAGACACTAAACCAGCACTGGACTCCTTCCCTCTTTCTATCCTGCAAGAATGGTTCCTTGATGGGGCTGACACTTATTCCCATGGGTTTCTTATTGCTATTTGTCCTGTTCTGGGCAAAGTAGAGAGAAGTTTTACACTTAACTGACATGCAACGGTGCAACTTTTGAATTAACTCTGATTTTCTTGATTAATAATCATAGACATTCTAAACTTTTTAATAAAGCCCCTTCTGCTTACAACATTACATAAGGCAACTAGACTATAGCCCTCTTCTATCAACTGACAATCTGGACAGGCCAAAAATAGCAAAGTCCTTATAGAAAAATGGTACATGCCAGGCGCGGTGGCTCACGCCTGCCTGTAATCCCAGCATTCTGGGAGACTGAGGTGGGTGGATCACGAGGTCAGCAGTTTGAGACCAGCCTGACCAACATGGTGAAACCCTGTCTCTACTAAAAATACAAAAAAATTAGCTGGGCGTGGTGGCGGGCGCCTGTAATCCCAGCTACTTGGGAGGCTGAGGCAGGAGAATCACTTGAAACTGGAAGGCTGAGGTTGCAGTGAGCCAAGATTGCACCACTGCACTCTAGACTGGGCAACAACAGCAAAACTCCATCTCCAAAAAAAAAAAAAAAAGAAAGAAAGAAAAAGTAAAGAAAAGAAAAAAGAAAAATAGTACATTATAGAAGCACTAAAAAAGTACACTATTCATGTAGATTAGAATTAAAGGTCAATATTGTGTCTGCCTACTGTAACAAAATACCACAGACTGGGTGGCTTAAACAACATTTATTTTCTCACAGCTCTGAAGGCTGGGAAGTCCAGGCTTAAGATGCCAGCCAATTTAACTTCTGGTGAGGGCTCTCTTCTTGGCTTGTAGATGGCCACCTTCTCACTGTGTCCTCACATGCTGAAAGAGAGACAGAGAGAGCATATGCGAGTGGGCTCTGGGGTCTCTTCTCTTCTTACAAGGACATTCATCCTTATCTTTTCTTTTCTTTCTTTTTTTTTTTGAGACAGAGTCCTGCTCTGTTGCCTAGCCTAGAGGGTAGTGGTGAGATCTCGGTCACTGCAACCTCTGCCTCCCTGGTTCAAGTGATTCTCCTGCCTCAACCTCCCAAGTAGCTGTGATTACAGAGGCATGCCACCATGCCCTGCTAATTTTGTATTTTTAGTAGAGACGGGGTTTCACCACGTTGGCCAGGCTGGTTTCGAATTCCTTTCCTCAAGTGATCCACCCACCCCCGCCTCCCAAATTGCTGAGATTACGGGTGTGAGCCACTGCTCCTGAAAAAGGACACTAATCCTATTGAATCAGGGCTTCACCCTTACAACCCTGTTTAATCTTAATTACTTCCTTGTTCCCAATGGAGTTACACTGGAGGTTAGGGCTTCAACATATGAATTTTGAGGGGACACAATTCAATCCATAGCTAGTATGAACTCATGGTTTTAAAGATATAGATAAATAGATACAAAAATAAATATAACTGGGTGCAGTGGCTCGTGTCTGTAATCCCAGCCACTCAGGAGGCTGAGGTGGGAGAATTGCTTGAACCCAGAAGTTTGAGGCTGCAGTGAGCTATGGTTGTGCCACTGCGCTCTACCCTGGGTGACAGAACAAGACCCTGTCTCTAAAAGTAAATAAAGCCATAAATGTGTGTGTGTGTGTGTGTATATATATTCACATACATGTACATATATGCATATATATGTATATGAACAATCACATTCACACACATATATACTCCCCAGCTCTGTTGGTGAAGAAGGCCTAGAAACAGGGATAGTGTAGTGGGAATAACCACACTTAGCACCCAGATATTGACTTCTCAGTAACCATTCTCTACAAAAAGGGACTATGGATCCTTGGAGAAATGGTTGACTCTAGAATGAAGTTGAGAAGATTCAAGATGAATGAACCTGGAACATCTTGTTGTGCCAGAAGGTAAGGAGGTTCTCAAATAATAATGGAGACATATCAAAGGACCAGGAGTCAGGTTAAAAGGGCTCCCACTGGCCAAAGTGGGGCAATTAGGCATCAAAATAAAATATAACAGTAATAAATTGTAATGTAATAAGAATGTTTAAGTCCGCAATAATATCAATCAGTAAATAAAAAGGGAAAAGAAGAAAGCCCTTCCTTACAGTAGAATGCTCACTCATAAATGTAGAAGGAATGACATAGTTAGAAAATCATCAGTGGTTACTAGAATTAATGGGTGAAAGTTTATTGATTAACAGGGTACTTATATAGTCTAAAAAGTATCTCTTCACAAATTACTTATTAATTCTAAAGAAAAAAGTAGTGACTACAGTGGAGAGACCTAGCAGACACCAAGTTAATCAAAGATCAAAGTTAACATCACCAATGCTGGGGCAAATGATCATAATGTGCCTCCTGATACAATGCACTGGGAAAGACACAGCACCACTTCTGTGATATACCTGCTAAAAAATACATAATCAGTCAGGCTGGGTGCGGTGGCTCATGCCTGTAATCCCAGCACTTTGGGAGGCTGAGGCAGGTGGATCACAAGGTCTGGAGTTTGAGACTATCCTGGCCAACATGGAGAAACCCCATCTCTACTGAAATACAAAAAATGATCCCGGCATGGTGGCGGGTGCTGGTAGTCCCAACTACTCGGGAGGCTGAGGTAGGTGAATCGCTTGAACTCGGGAGGCGGAGGTTGCAGTGAGCCCAGATCGCGCCACTGCATTCCAGCCTGGGCAACAGAGCAAGACTCTGTCTAAACAAACAAACCATAATCAGTCTGGATCAAATCAGAAGGAAACATCAGACAAATCCAAAATGAATGATAGTCTATTAAAGAACTGGCCAGGTGGCCAGTCTTGGTGGCTCATGCCTGTAATCTCAGCACTTTGGGAAGCCAAGGAGGGCAGATCACCTAAGGTCAGGAGTTCGAGACCAGCCTGGCTAACATGGTGAAACCCCGTTTCTACTAAACATACAAAAAATTACCCAGGCATGGTGGCGCACGCCTGTAATCCCAGCTACTAAGGAGGCTGAGGCAGGACAATAGCTTGAACCCGGGAGGCCGAGGTTGCAGTGAGCTGGGATTGCACCACTGCACTCCAGCTTGGACAACAAGAGCAAAGCTCCATCTCAAAAAAAAAAAAAAAAAAAAAAAAAAGAACTGGCCGGGCACAATGACTCATGCCTGCAATTCTAGCACATTGGAAGTCTGAGGCAAGAGGATTGCTTGAAGTCAGGGGTTCGAGACCAGCCTGGGCAATATAGCCAGACCCTGTCTCTAATAAATAAATAAATAAATAAATAAACTGGCCTGTATTCCTCAAAACTGTTGAGGTCAAGAAAAACAAAGGAAGACTGAGGAATAGTTCCAGATTGAAGGAAACTAAAAAGACATGAAAAGTAAATGTAATGTATGATCCTAGATTGGGCTGGGCAAAAAGAAATAGCAATAAAAGACATTGTTTGACAATTGTTGAAATTTGTACATGGACTGTGAGAGAGTATTATACCAATTGAAATCTTCTGATTTTGATAATCATGCTGAAGTTCTGCAAGGGAATGCCCTTGTTCTTAGGAAATACACATTGAAGTATTTGGAGTTAAAGGACAGGATGTTTCCAATTCAATCTCAAGTGGTTCAGAATGAAAGATAGCCTGCTCTGAAAGACAGAGAAAGGGAAAGAGAGAGAGTATCAGAACAACAGTCACATGGAAATTTCTTGCATCATTCTTACAACACTTTTGTAAATTTAAAATTATATTGGCCGGGCGTGGTGGCTTACACCTGTAATCCTAGCACTTTGGGAGGCCAGGGCAGGTGGATCACCTAAGGTCAGGAGTCCAAGACCAGCCTGGCCAACATGGTGAAACCCCGTCTCTACTAATAATACAAAAATTAGCCAGGCATGGTGGGCCACACCTGTAATCCCAGCTACTGGGGAGGCTGAGGCAGGAGAATCACTTGAACCCAAGAGGTGGAGGTTGCAGTGAGCCAAGATTGCGCCATTGCACTCTAGCAGGGGCAACAAGAGTGAAACTCTGTCAAAAAAAAAAAAGAAAAAAGAAAGAAAGAAAGAAAGGAAAAGAAAGGAAGAAAGAAATTAGATCAAAATTAAAAGCAACCAAAAATACACCAGTCAGTCAAATAAGTGTTTACTAGGAACTAGCAAATCAGGGTTAAGCAGTATGGCAAGCAGAGTAAACAATTATTAAGCAGCATCTACTTATATATAAATATAATATAAATGCACACTTTAACAATAGTAATTCCTCCAATCCATGAGCTTGGGATATCTTTCTACTTATTTATGTCTCTTCAATTTATTTGTTTATTTATTTTTGAAAAGAAGGGAATTGTGCCATTTGTACCAGCACGTGTAAACTTGGAGGACATTATGCTAAATAAGGTAAGCCAGCCACAGAAAGGCAAATATTACATGATATCACTTATATGTGGAATCCAAAATAGTTGAACTTAAAGAAACATAGAGTAGAGGAATGGTGTTGCCAACACCTAGGGAGTGGTGGAATGTGAAGGTGTTAGTCAAAAGTACAAGCTTTCAGTTATAAGATGAATAAGTTCTAGAGATCTAATGTACAGTATGGCAACTATACTTAATAATAATAGTATATACTTGAAATTTGCTAGGGGAATAGATCCTAAATGTTCACATCACCTATACACACAAAAAGGTAACTATGTCCGGTGACAAGTATGTTAATTAGCTTAATTGTGAGAATCATTATACAAGGTATATTTATAAGGTATTGAAACACCATGTTGTAACCTTAAGTATATACAATATTCTCTTTTTTCTTTTTCTTTTTCTTTTTTTTTTTTGAGACAGAGTCTTGCTCTGTTGCCCAGGCTGGAGTGCAGTGGCGTGATCTCAGCTCACTGCAAGCTCCGCCTCCCAGGTTCATGCCATTCTCCTGCCTCAGCCTCCCAAGTAGCTGGGACTACAGGCGCCCACCACCATGCCTGGCTAATTTTTAAAATAGTTTTAGTAGAGACGGGGTTTCACTGTGTTAGCCAGGATGGTCTCAATCTCCTGACCTCATGATCTGCCTGCCTTGGCTTCCCAAAGAGCTGGGATTCCAGGTGTGAGCCACCGCACCCGGCCACTTTTTTTCTTTTTTTGAGACAGAGTTTTGCTGTTGTTGCCCAGGCTGGAGTACAATGGCATGATCTCAGCTCACTGCAACCTCCACCACCCGGGTTCAAGCATTCTCCTGCCTCAGCCCCCTGAGTAGCTAAGATTACAGTTGCCCACCACCACACCCAGCTAATTGTTTTGTATTTTTAGAGGATATGGGGTTTCATCATGTTGGTTATGTTTGTCAATCACACCTCAGTAAAGCTGGGGGAAATAAATACATAAATCATATGTAAATTGCTTGAGGTCAGTAGTTCTCTGTTAGAAGACGGAGAACACGTACATCATCAGGATGCTTTTGACTTCAAGTAACAGAAAACCCAACATCATCACTCAAGGTTCTGGCAGGAAACATTCTAACTTACTTCTCTCCCTCCTGTCTCTTTTGGGTGTGTTTTATTGGCCATAGCCAGTTGAAAGCCAGAGGAGAAGGGAAGTCCCTGATGTAACTGAAGTGAGTCAGCCCCCAGGGCAAGAGCAGAGTGGAAAAATGGCAGAAAGTAGATCAAGAGGGGGTAAAAAGAAGATACTGCACCAATTAAACTGAATTACACAGGAGAAGCTTATTCTCATACATATCATGAAGTCCAGAGGCAGGGAGATTACTGGAACGGGTCATTCAGCAGAGCAAAGGTGTCATTCATTTTTCTGCTCTGCTTACTCAGCACACGGGCAGTATCTCTCCTCATGTACCCAAGAGGGCTGCAGCAGTTCTGTGAGTAAAATTCAACCAGGACTATATTCATTCTCACGCATTCCTTTCTTTAAGAAAACGACTACTACAAATAAAAATAATACCTAGAAATTAACCGAAGAGGTGAAAGATTTCTACAATGAAAATTGTGACAACATTGATGCAAGAAATTGAAGAGGACACAGAAAACTGGAAAGTGATTCGCTGTTCATGGATTGAAAGAATCGTTATTGTTCAAATGTCCATACTGCTTAAAGCAATCTACAGATTTAATGCAATCCCTATCAATCAAAATACCAATGACATTCTTCACAGCATTAGAAAAAAACCATGGGAGGCTGAGGCAGGAGAATAGCTTGAACCAGGGATGCAGAGTTTGCGGTGAGCCAAGATCACTCCACTGCACTCCAGCCTGGGCAGCAGAGCGAGACTCCATCTCAAAAAAAAGAAAACAAAGAAAAAACCCTAAAATTTAAACAGAACCACAAAAGACCCAGAATAGCTGAACCATAAAGCCTCACATAAAGCCACAAGAATGGCTTGTACTCTACACTGAACTTAGTACAGAGCCTTCTCTTGCTCTGATCCCAATTCAAAACTGGTAGCCATGGAGGGGACTCCATAAATATGGTGAAGTAGTACACTCAGATGTGGTATGTTGCTTCCGAAATCAGAAAAGATCTACCAAGCATTGTGCTTCTTTTGTCAAGATAGGTGGTGTGAAGTGTAGGTGTCTGTCACCATAGAAGCCCTATTTTCAGATGGTTTAAGCCATTAAATGTGCCAGAAACTTCATATAACATGGGCAGCCCCTGATTTTTTTTTTTTTTTTTTTTTTGAGACAGAGTCTCACTCTATTGCCCAGGCTGAAGTGCAGTGGCTCAATCTCAGCTCACTGCAACCTCCACTGCCCGGGTTCAAGAGATTCTCCTGCCTCAGCCTCCCGAGTAGCTGGGATTACAGGCGCCTGCAACTGCACCCAGCTAGTTTTTGTATTTTTAGTAGAGACAGGGTTTCACCTTGTTGGTCAGGTTGGTTTTGAACTCCTGAGCTCAAGCAATCTGCCTACTTGGTCTCCAAGTGCTGGGATTACAGACTTGAGCCACCGTTTCTAGCCTGCTAGGACTGTATATGACAGAGAGCAGAATTGACAGCATGCTCCAGATGTCTGTCGGCCCCTTTCTCTTGCCTCCCAAGTTCTTGTGCAATGGGCCCATAAACAAAGTGGCCATGGTGGCATAGATGGAGGCTGCCCAGGGATTCAATTATGTGAACTTCACCTTTCCAAAGCTGACCTAGATAACATCACTGTTGAGTGCCTAATCTGCCAACAGCCGAGACCCACAGAAAGCCCTCCAATATGGCACCACTCACAGAGGGGACCAACCAGCCACCAGTGGCAAGTTCATTACACTGCACCTCTTTCATCATGGAAGGGCTGAGATTTGTCCTCACTGCGATAGACACATATTCTGAATATAGATTTGCCTTCCTTGCCCATTATGCTTCTGCCAGGAACAGCACCGATGGACTCACAGAATGCCTTATTTACCATCATGGGCTTCCCTCCCCATAACAATACTTCTGGTCAGATAACTCATTTCACAGCAATGGGTCCATCGTCATGCAATTAACTAGTTTTACCACCTACTTCATCACCTGAAAATGGCCAGGCTAGTTAAAAGGTGGAATGGAGGGCCCGGCACAGTGGCTTACGCCTGTAATCCCAGCACTTTGGGAGGCCGAGCCAGGGGGATCACCTGAGGTCAGGAGTTTGAGACCAGCCTGACTAACATGTAGAAACCCCGTCTCTACTAAAAATACAAAATTAGTTGGGCATGGTGGCGCATGCCTGTAATCCCAGCTACTCAGGAGGCTGAGGCAGAAGAATTGCTTGAACCCGGGAGGTGCAGGTTGTGGTGAGATCACACCATTGCACTCTAGCCTGGGTAACAAGAGCAAAACTCCGTCTCAAACAACAACAACAAACAAACAAACAAAAACAAAGGAAAGGTGGAATGACTTACTGAAGAGTCAGTTACAGTGCTGTTCAGGAGACAAGACACAGAAAGGATGAATTCAGTCTTACAACATGCAATATACACTTTGAATCATTTGATGCTATCTCTTCCATAGCTAGAACTCATGAATCAAGGAATTAAGGGTAGAAGTGGTAGTGGATCCACTTACTACTATCCCCAGTAACCCACTAGCAGAATTTTTTTTTTTTTTGGGACGGAGTCTCACTCTGTTGCCCAGGCTGGAGTTCAGTGGCACAATCTCAGCCCACTACAACCTCTGCCTCCCAGGTTTAAGCGATTCTCATGCCCCAGCCTCCCGAGTAGCTGGGATTACAGGTGCGCACCACCATGCCTGGCTAATTTTTGTATTTTTAGTAGAGATGGGGTTTCACCATGTTGGCCATGCTGGTCTTGAACTCCTGACCTCAGGTGATCCACCCACCTCAGCCTCCCAAAGTGCTGGGATTACAAGCATGAGCCACCACTCCCAGCCCAGAATTTTTTATTCCTGTCTTAACAACCTTGACCCTTGCAGATTTGGGAGTCTTAGTCTACAAGGTGGGAGATGTGGGGAAGATGTTTCACCCAAGTGCCATAACAAAGTTCCATTGCATTGGAAGATGAGACTGTCCATTTTGGTGGTCTGTGCTACTGAGTCAACAAGCAGAAAACAGATTATTCTACTGGATGAAGTGATTGATCCAGATGGTCAGGGGAAATTGGGTTGCTACTACGTAGTGAGGTATATTAGTTTTCTTTTTTTCTTTTTCTGAGATAGAGTCTCAGTTTGTCACCCAGGCTGGAGTGCAGTGGCGTGATCTCAGCTCACTGCAAAATCCGCCCCCCAAGTTCAAGTGATTCTCCTACCTCAGCCCGCCACCACGCCCAGCTAATTTTTGTATTTTTAGTAGAGACAAGGTTTCACCATGTTGGCCAGGCTGGTCTCAAACTCCTGACCTTAGATGACCCACCCACCTTGGCCTCCCAAAGTGCTGGGATTTACAGGTGTGAGCTACTGCACCAGGTGAGTTTTCTACTACTGTGTAACAAATTGCCGCAAACACAGTGGCTTAAAACAACACCCATTTATTGACCCACAGTTTCTGTGGGTCAGGAAAGTTGGTAGGGCTCAGCTGGGTGGTTTGCTGAAGACTCACAGGCTGCAATCAAGGTGTTGGCCAAGGCTGCACCTTGGAGCCTGGAGGCCTGGCAGGGGAAGAAGCCTCTTCCAAGCTCAAAGTGTTGGCAGAATTCATTCCATTCGCCCCGCCCCGCCTCGCCTCTCCTCTTTTTGAGATGGAGTTTTGTTCTTGTTGCCCAGGCTGGGTGCAATGGTTGCTCACGGCAACCTCCACCTCCCAAGTTCAAGCGATTCACCTGCCTCAGCCTCCCAAGTAGCTGGGATTACAGGCATGTACCACCACACCTGGCTAATTTTGTATTTTTAGTAGAGATGGGGTTTCTCCATGTTGGTCAGTCTGTTCTTGAGCTCCTAACCTCAGGTGATCCACCAGCCTTGGCATCCCAAAGTGCTGGGATTACAGGCGTGAGTCATCGTGCCTGGCCATGATTTCTTGCTAGCTGGAGGCTGCTCACAGTTCTCCGGGGGGTTCTACAGTTCTTTTTTTTTTTTTTTTTTGAGACGGAGTCTCGCTCTGTCGCCCAGGCTGGAGTGCAGTGGCCGGATCTCAGCTCACTGCAAGCTCCGCCTCCCGGGTTTACGCCATTCTCCTGCCTCAGCCTCCTGAGTAGCTGGGACTACAGGCGCCCGCCACCTCGCCCGGCTAGTTTTTTGTATTTTTAGTAGAGACGGGGTTTCACCATGTTAGCCAGGATGGTCTCGATCTCCTGACCTTGTGATCCGCCCGTCTCGGCCTCCCAAAGTGCTGGGATTACAGGCTTGAGCCACCGCGCCCGGCCAAGTTCTACAGTTCTTTGCCGCATGGGCTTTTGCCAATGGCCACTTACTTCATCAAGCCAGCAAGGAGAGTCTCTAGAGCAAGTCTACAAACAAGACAGACTCGTAGACTAGCATAACACAACCATGGGACGTCACATAACATAATCATGGGAGTGCTATCAACTTTGTCATGGCCTAGGCTCCTTCTGGTTAGCAGTCAATCTCAGGTCCTGTTCCTATTCAAGGTGTAGGGAACACATAAAAGTGTGAATACCAGGCCAGGCGTTGTGACTCATGCCTGTAATCCCAGCACTTTGGGAGGCCACGGCGGGTGGATCACTTGAGGTCAGGAGTTCAAGACCAGCCTGGCAAACATGGTGAAACCCCATCTCTACTAAAACTACAAAAAATTAGCCAGGTGTGGTGGCATGTGCCTGTAATCCCAGCTACTTGAGAGGCTGAGGCAGGAGATTAGCTTGAATCCAGGAGGAGGAGGTTGCAGTGAGCCAAGATCTCACCACTGCACTCCAATCTGGGCGACAAAGCAAAACTCCATCTCAAACAAAAAAACAAACAAAAACCAAAAAATGTAAATACCAGAAAGCAGACATAGTGGGGAACTACCTTACAGTCTCTCTGCCACATGTGAATAGGAGGACTATGTCTGGAAACCAGAGGATCCTCAGGGTGTACCAAGTGGTACCTCCATGCCCAGTAGTAAAGGTCAATGGAAAACTAGTAGCCAAAAGAAGGTAGGAAGATTGACATCTCAGGCCCTTCAGAAATGAAACTTTAGACCGGGTGTGGTGACTCATGCCTGTAATCCCAGCACTTTGGGAGGCTGAGGTGGGTGGATTACTTGAGTTCAGGAGTTCAAGACCAGGCTGGCCAACATGGTGGAATCCCACCTCTACTAAAAATACAAAAATTAGCCAGACATGATGGCACGTGCATGTAGTCCTACTTGGGAGGCTGAGGCAGCAGAATCGCTTGAACCCGAGAGGTGGAGGCTGCAGTGAGCCAAGATCTCACCACTGCGCTCCAGCCTGAGCGACAGAGCAAGACTCCATCTCAAAAAAAAAAAAAAAGAAAAAAGAAAAAAGAAAAGAAAAAGAAACAAAACTGGGTTACTTCAACACGTAAAAAAATTCACTCATCCGCGATTCTGGCTAAAATTAGGGGAAATACGGAATGAGTAATGAAAGAAGGAAGGCATAGATATCAATTACGGCCTTGTGACCGATTATTAGCCTGGTCTTGTGACCGGCCACCTGGACTATAGTAGTAGTTTTGCATATTTTCTTTCTGTTTGTTATGTATATGTGGGACTTTTTTACATGCTGCCTCAGTCTGTTCAGGGACTGCTATAACAAAATCTCATAGACTAGGTAGTTGCTGCTGCTACTGCTGCTGCTGCTGCTTTTTTTTTTTTTATGGGGGTGGGTAGGGTATAGAGACGAGATCTTGTTCTATTGCCCAGGCTGGTCTCAACCTCCTGGCCTCAAGCGATCCTTCCATCTTGGCCTTCCAAAGTATTGGGATTACAGGCCTGAGCCACTATGCCCAGCCAGCAAGCAGCTTCTAGCCTCTAAACAACAGAAATTTATTTCTTACTATTCTAGAGGTTGAAGTCCAAAATCAAGGCACCGTCAGATTCATTGCCTGGTAAGGGCCTTTTTCCTAATTCGTAGATTGCACCTTCTTGCTGTGTCCTCGCATAGTGGAAGGGCAAGACATCTGTCTGGGGCCTGTTTTATAAGGACAGTTATTCCATCAATGAGGGTTCTGCCCTCATGACATAATCACCTCACAAAAGTCTCTACCTCTTAATACCATCACCTTGTGGGGTTACGATGTCAACATAATAATTTGGGTGGACACAAGCATTCCAATCACAGCACTAACTTTTTTGTTTCTCTTTCTCTCCATTTTAATTTCCTATATAAATTGCTGCATGCAAGCTAATGTTACAATTTAGTCTTTAGGTAAAAAATAATAGAGACCGTGACCACATTTGATAAGTATTTAGTAGAGCCAGTGATGCAATGATTGTTGGGACTGTGTGTCTTCTCATTTTGGAGAGAGGATGAGAACTTCTTCATTTATAAGAAAGACAGTTGGTCTTCTTTAGGTGGAAATATGGAGTTGTTTCATTATTGCATGGAAATTCAAATGTATATAGGAGTGGATATGGAAGCTGAGTGTTGATCCACTGTGCCAATTATCAACTTGTTGCCTCCAGCAACAAATGCACCTTCTGTTGTACAACTCCATGATCCTGGAGAGGAGCCTGGTAAATACTTTTTCTTTTCCAGCTAACACAATGCTCAGCTTTGTTAGTAGAGGGAGCTAGCAGACACTGTAGGAGGCAAGGGTTTAGGGGTTTCTCTCCTTGGTTCCTGTGTGTGCCTCTCATTAGGCTCCTGTGGGTTTTTTTGGTTGCTTTGTTTGTTTTTGAGACAGGGTTTCACTCTGTCGCCCAGGCTGGGGTGCAGTGGTGTGATCACGGCTCACTGCAACCTCAAACTCCTGGGCTCAAGGGATCCTCCCACTTCAGCTTCCCAAGTAGCTGGGACTACAGGCGTGCGCCAACATGCTCAGCTAATTGTGTGCTGGGATTACAGGCGTGTACCACCATGTCTGGCCTCTTGAAACGTTTGAGGTTCCTCTATGGCCTGGCCCCTGGAGCACATTTGGTTCTCCAGCCCAGGCTGCTGCAGCATGGGCTCCTATGATGTGAGCAGCTTCTTCAGTGCCTAGGTCCTACAGTGCATGGCGGTCAGCAACACACTATGGTTAGGAGCTTCCCTTGGCACCTCTTTGGGTGGCTTTGCAGCAGGTTTTGAGATGCAGTACCTCCCTGTGAGCAACTTCCCCAGCACGCCTAAATGGCAGATTTCTAGCAAGTTCCACCAGTGCAGCACCACAATGGCTTCTTTGCCCTTCAGTGACCCACAGCCCCATCCTCTCCAATGAGGTCTGGATTTCAGCCCTGGAGGAAGGGTGGGGAAGGAGCTCTTTTTTGGGTGTCTATCTCAGCCCTAGGTCCTAGGAGCTGCCCCTTATATCTTCTATTCCTTATTCTTCAGCATTCTCCTTGTCTTATAAGCCAATCCCTCACTACTCCAACTCCTTGTTATAGTGAATGAGTCTTTATATCAAACTTTCCCTGTCTAAATGACTGTGTGGAGACTGGACTCTGATATAGTGGGTGATGACAAAACTAGTAGGAAGAAGTGTGAAGAACCTCAAGACAGCAAGTTTTGTCTTACAATCCAGGGATACCCTGGGAACCAATGACCTGGCTGGGTGTCAAAGCTCTTTTAGAAAACAATATTGATGGCTGGGTGCGGTGGCTCAGGCCTGTAATCCCAGCACTTTGGGAGGCCAAGGTGGGCAGATCACCTGAGGTCAGGAGTTTGAGACCAGCCTGACCAACAGGGTGAAACCCCGTCTCTACTAAAAATACAAAATTAGGGTCAAGGCTGTGGCTCACGCCTCTGTAATCCCAGCACTTTTGAGGCCGAGGCGGGAAGGATCACAAGGTCAGGAGATCGAGGCCACAGTGAAACCCCCTGGCTCTCTACTAAAAAATAAAAATTAGCTGGGCGCTGTGGTGGGATGCCTGTAGTCCCAGCTACTCAGGAGGCTGAGGCAGGAGAATGGCGAAACCCGGGAGGCTGAGCTTGCAGTGAGCCGGGATCGGGCCCACTGCACTCCAGCCTGGCGACAGCGAGACCCGGCCTCAAAAAAAAAATTTAAAAAAAAAAAAAAATTAAAAATATTAAAGAATTAGCTTGGGCATGGTGGGTACATGCCTGTAATCCAAGCTACTTGGGAAGCTGAGGAAGGAGAATCGCTTGAACCTGGGAGGCGGAGGTTGCAGTGAGCTGAGATCGCAACACTGCCCTCCAGCCTGGGCGACAGAGCGAGACTCCATCTCAAAAAAAAAAAAGTAAAATGACATACAACTATCGGTAGTGAGGTACAGAAACAACTGGATTGGTTACAGGTTTGCATTTGCCTTATTTGAAGACAGTTTGAACACTCAGCAGTGTAGGAGTGGTTGAAGTATGGCTGCCGGATTGGCCAAGACTCAGTGATTGTTACAGCTGTATACTCATAAATTACATTTTCAATCTTGTGTACCTAATAAGTTAGGTTACAGTTCATCCACAAATACGGGCCAGGTGCGGTGACTCACACCAACTATCCCAGCACTTTGGGAGGCCAAGGTGGGCGGATTGCCTGAGGTCAGGAGTTTGAAACCAGCTTGGCCAACATGGTGAAACCCCATCTCTACTAAAAATACAAAAATTAGGCTGGGCACGGTGGCTCATGCCTGTAATCCCAGCACTTTGGGAGGCTGAGGGGATAGGATAGTTTGAGAGCGGGAGTTCAAGACCAGCTTGGGCAATATGGTGGGACCTCATCTCTACAAAAAACAAATATAAAAACTTAGCCAGGCATGGTGGTGCACACTTGTAGTCCCAGCTACTTGGGAGAGTGAGGCAGGAAGATCTCTTGAGTCCAGGAGTTAGAGGATGCAGTGAGCCATGTTTGCACCACAGCACACCAGCATGGGTGACAGAACAAGACCCTGTCTCTCTAAAAAAAAAGAAAAGAAAAAGAGGCCGGGCACGGTGGCTCAAGCCTGTAATCCCAGCACTTTGGGAGGCCAAGACGGGCGGATCACGAGGTCAGGAGATCGAGACCATCCTGGCTAACCCGGTGAAACCCCGTCTCTACTAAAAAATAAAAAAACTAGCCGGGCGAGGTGGCGGGCGCCTGTAGTCCCAGCTACTCGGGAGGCTGAGGCAGGAGAATGGCGTGAACCCGGGAGGCGGAGCTTGCAGTGAGCTGAGATCTGGCCACTGCACTCCAGCCTGGGTGACAGAGCGAGACTCCGTCTCAAAAAAAAAAGAAAAAGAAAAAGAAAAAGAAAGATGAAGAAAAAAAGAAATTAGCTGGCTCTAGAGGAGGCAGTCCCTCCACTGGTATGCCAGGGCCCAAGGTATCAAAAATACATCTTAAATTACAGAAAGTAAAATAAATGCATTATAAAATACAGAAAAACACCAAACAACAACAACAACAACAACAACAAACCCAAACCATGATCACTACATAGGAATTCAGCCAGAGCACAGCAGGAGGGGCTTGCTTTTGCTCCACAATGTCAGGACCTCAGCTGGGAAGCCTTGAATGCTGAGGTTGACTTGATAGCTGGAGGGGCTGGAACAACCATTTCTTACCCCTTTGGTGCCTAGCCTGAGGAACCCTGAAGACTAGAACTGTTGACTGGAGTGCTTCGGTGGCTTCTCAATGTGACCAGAAGCATGGTGGCCTCAGAACAGCCAGACTTCTTCCATAGTGGCTCAAGGCTTCAAGTGAATTTTTTATTTTGGCAAAGAGGGCAGAAGCTACATTCATTGCCCTTTTTTTTTTTTTTTGAGACACTGTCTCACTCTGTCACCCAGGCTGGAGTGCAGTGGTGTGATCTTGGCTCACTGCAACCTCTGCCTCGCAAGCTCAAGCAATCCTCCTACCTCAGCCTCCCAAGTAGCTGGGACTACAGGCTCATGCCACCACACCCAGGTAAATTTTTTGTTTTTTGTTTTTTTGGTATTTTCGGTAGAGATAGGGTTTTGCCATGTTGCCCAGGCTGGTCTCGAACTCCAGCCTGGTCAGGGCGATCTGCCTACCTTGGCCTCCCAAAGTGCTGGGATTATAGATGTGAGCCACCATGCCGAGGTTGCATTGCCTTTTTTTGACATGACCTAGAAGAGATATAGTGTTGTTACTGCCATTAGTTACAACTGAGTCATACGCCTGCCCAGATTCAAGAGAAGTGGACATAGACCCAGCATCTTGACGGGAGGAGAGTCACAGAATTTCTAGCTATTTCTTTAAAACCCGCTCTCATGGAACCAGGATTCAGATTCTGGCATTTTGGCTGCAGACCCTCCTTGCTTAACTACAGAGTCAATGTAAGGCACAGAAATCTGTTTAAGTTTGCCTAAGAAGTGGGGAGAAAGGTACTGTAAGCCTAAAGTGTGTTCACAGATGTGAAGTCCAGCTGAATGACCTGGAGCAAGTCACAGGCAGCTGTTTTCTGTCTCTCCCTAAGTCTCATCTCTGCACATCTGCTTGTGGTAGTTAATTTTATGTGTCAACTTGACTGGGCCATAGGATGCCCAGCTATTTGCTCAAACATGATTCTGGGTGTTTCAGTGAGGGTGTTTGTGGACGAGATTAACATATACTTTGGTAGACTGAAAGCCAATTGCCCTCCCCATGTGGGTGGGGCTCATCTAATCAGTTGAAGACCTGAATAGAATACAAACCAGCCAGTTTATAGGCTGTCGTGTGGGGTAAGGAGGTGATGCAGATAAACACTCAGCACACAGCGTCATCCAACTCCAGCCCAGCCCTCGGGGGCCATCCTCCTACATTAAAGCTCCTGCTGCCGGGCTCAGTGGCTCACGCCTGTAAACCCAGCACTTTGGGAGGTCGAGGTGGGTGGATCACATGAGGTCAGGAGTTCGAGACCAGCCTGGCCCACATGGTGAAACTCCATCTCTACTCAAAATACAAAAATGAGCCGGGCATGGTGGCAGGCGCCTATAATCCCAGCTACTCAGGAGGCTGAGGCAGGAGAATCACTTGAACCTGGGAGGTGGAGGTTGCAGTGAACCAGGATCACACCATTACACTCCAGTCTGGGTGACAGAGCGAGACCCTATCTCAAACAAAACAAAAACCAAACCAAACCAAACCAAACCAAAAAAAGCTTCTGCTGTGGATAGGATAGGGAGTTAGGGGGCAAATCCCCCATTCCAGGGGCTCCCTAGCATAGCAGGGGCAGACATGGAAATAGCAAACAGAGTCAGGCTCCCAAGTGCAGATCTCAGGGACTGCAGCAACCACACCCACTCTCATGGTCTCTTGCCTGGCCCCACTCACTCTTGGGGCCTCTTGCCCAGCGCTCTACCTCCTGACCCTCCCCACAAAATCAGGACCATTCTCTTTCCTGCCATTCAGGGGCAGTCCTCTGATGTTTTGTCTCCTCCTAGACCAAGGCTGAAGCCTCAGATAAATGCAGTGGTTAAAAGCTCCAATTTGGAATTTCTGTCTCTACTAGCTGTGTGACACTGGATGAGCCACATAACCTCCCTATGTCTTGGGCTCAGGTTCCTCATTTTAAGGTGAGGATTTTTTTGTTTGTTTTGTTTTTGTTTGTTTGTTTTGAGATGGAGTCACGCTCTGTCGCCCAGGCTGGAGTGCAGTGGCGTGATCTCAGCTCCCTGCAATCTCCGCCTCCCGGGTTCAAGCAGTTCTCCTGTTTCAGCCTCCCGAGTAGCTGGTACTACAGGCGCATGCCATGACACCCGGCTACTTTTTGTATTTCTAGTAGAGATGGGGTTTCACCATGTTGGCCAGGCTGGTCTCAAACTCCTGACCTCCGGCGATCCACCCGCCTCGACCTCCCAAAGTGCTGGGATTACAGGGTGTGAGCCACCGCCCCGGCCTAAAATGAGGATGGTTTTAACAGCTCCTACTTTACAGGGCTATTGTGGGAAGTAAATGAGACAAATGCAGAGAGCACCTGGTGTAGTGCCTGGAACACAGTAGGTGCTCTGCAAATGTTAGTTATTACTGTTGAGCCAGCCCCACTTCTACCCAAAGTGGGACTGTCAGAGCAGTGCTGATTACCCAGTCCGTCCTGGCTCAGGGCGTCCAACCACTCAGATGTGGCCCCACTTTCCCCCAGAGTGTGGTCTTCGGGGGTGTGCACATCCCCGTCATGGGTCCCAGCAAGGGCACCTTCAGCACCTCATGGGCAGCCTCTTGATGGCATGGCCTCAGGAGCACCTACCAGAGTTGCCCACAATTACTTAGCCTAAGGGTTCCAGCCTTGCCAGCCAGTGTCCTGGGTGGCTTCACACAAAAATCAGTCTGGGTGGTTTGGGGTCTCGTCCTGGCCGGTGTTCCCTGAGGGGTGAGGGCTGAGTTCTGCCAGAGTCAAATGCCTTCACCAGGTCTGGATCATGAAGGTCAGATCAGGTCCGGACCGTGGCCCCTGACCCCTGCTGCTGCAAACAACTGTCCAGAGTCCAGGCTGCCTCACGGCTCAGGCAAACGCCCAGGTACTCCCTGGGGGCTGGATCAACAAGCTCAAGAGCCACCCAGAGTCCCAGCCAGCACCTCCCAGAAGTGACCCCCAGAGGGGACCTCACTGACTACCCCAGTAGCCTCTGTTCCAACAGCCTGGTGAGAGCCATCCTGGGAACAGGCCAGGAGGAGTGAGCCTCTTGGCCCAGAGATGGGAGTACGTGTCCTGCGCCTGGCTCCACGGTGTTCCTGAACAGAGCCCCCTGCCCTACAGCTCCAGGGAGTTTCCTGTTTGGGTGCCATCCTGATGGTGTCACAGAGTATTGTAGTAACACACCATATTGTGTGTCAGGAGACCTAAACCTGACACTCCCATCATTAACCAGCAGTGTGACCTGGGGCAAGTCGCTTCCCCTCTCTGGGCCTCAGTTCCTCCCTCTGTAAAATGAGAAGCCTGAAGCAAATGATCCTTAAGGCCTCTTCCAGCTCAGGCATCTAATGATAGCATACTGCCAGGTACAAAGTAGCTGCTCAGGGAATGTTTATCTAGTAATTTAATCATAAGACTCAAGGCAGGATTCTGCATGTCCTGCCACCCATCTGCTTTCTTGCTTTGCATTTTGCCTCTGCCATTAGCTGATTTGTGTCTGGTGTCAGCCCAGGGCCTGGTACATAATAGATGTTTAAAAAATGTGAGCTGAGTCTATATATGCAGTACTTTTACAGTAGCCTGGACACAGAACAGGATCTGACTGTGAACCGTAAGTGCTGATCACGGGGTCACAGCATGGGCCACACATTTCTTCTTGTTACAAGTTTCTGGCCTTCCTTTCTGGCCAATTGAAAGTCATTGCACTGAAGCTTAGATAATCAACCAAGCAGCACTACCCTGTTCCCTTAACAGTGTAGGCACTGCTTTTCTCACACTGTTCCTTCTGCCTAGAACGCCTGTCAGGGGCTGGGATTTTACTCCACCAATAAGCTAGCCTGGTGGTGTTTCTTAGATGCTGGTAGAAGACACAGGATTCCTCAGACACAGATAAAGCAGCCTGAGCATCCTAGTTATGTCTGTTCCCCTTGTCCCCAACTCTCACAGGAACAACAACAGAGGGGTGCAGGTGGACATTACACCGGCAGTGTTTGTGACACAGCTGAGAAGCACTGAACTTGGGGAACTCACCACTGTTGCCACTGTTGCCACCACCACCTTTTTTTTTTTTTTTTTTTTTTGAGGCAGAGTCTCGCTCTGTTGCCCCAGTTGGAGTGCGGTGGCGTGATCTTGACTCACTGCAACCTCTGTCTCCTGGGTTCAAGCGATTCTTAAGCCTCAGCCTCCTGAGTGGCTGGGACTACAGGCGTGTGCTACCACGCTAGGCTAATTTTTGAAATTTTAGTAGAGACGGGGTTTCACCATGTTGGCCAGGCTGGTCTCAAACCCCTGACTTCAGATGATCTGCCTGCCCTAGCCTCCCAAAGTGCTGGGATTACAGGAATGAGCCACCACGCCTGGCCACCATCACCATTTTTATTGTAAGCAAGCCTGCTCTTTGGGAGATGTTCCCTTATCTCTTAAGGTTGCTGGCTGCAGACACGACTCTGAAGAATGGCAGGGGAAAGAGCAACCATGGCCTTGCATCTGTGGCATGCCCAGCGATAACATCCAGCTATGCTCTGGACCCATGGCGGGGTGCCACTCCCAGCAACTCTGGTCTCCTACCTCTGCTGGTTCCATCCGGCCTCCAATGACACCTTGTGCTGAAAGATTCCCCAGCCCTCCCCTCACATACTCTCTCCTTCCCTTTTGTATTTCCTTAGAACCCTCATCTACACCTCTCTTTTGTGTCCACAATGGTCCCTCCCCTACCAGCAGAGTGCAACCGCTTTGAGGGCAGAAGTTGGTCCTTTTCATTCCTGCTTTCCACATCCAGATTGTCTGCAGCTAGCAGGTGCCTAGACCATATTCGTTGAGTTGGGCAGAATCAGAATTTTCCTGCATGTTATGCTTTTTCCAGAGAGTCCGCTGGACCGCCCCGTGGAATGTGAAAACATTCCAGGATTCCAGAGGCTAAAAATATCGCCCCAAAGCCGCTGCAGGCGCTTCCTTGTAAGGGGTGATGTGACTCTAGAGGCTGGAAGTTTATGCTCACCAGGTGGCGCCCTGACCCTCAAATCTCCCAATGCCTTTTTTAGAAACGAAAGATTATGTTCTCTCTCTCTTAAAGTTTGTTCATTTAGGTCCCCCACCCACGTTAATCCCCTGTCACCAGCCCAGCACCCAGATTCAGCTCCCAGCTGCCCATCGGAGTCTCCGCCCTACTCAAGACTGGCATATGGAGGGCCCTGAAGATGTCCCCCCAGGGCACAGAGGAATGCTAAGGGATGCTGAGGGGAAAGCCCTGAAACTGGGATCTGAAGACCTAGGTTTGAGTCACGACAATGACACTTACAAGTTGGGTTTCTTTGGGCAAGTCACTTAGCCTTTCCGGGTCCCTGTGAGTGTAGTCAAGAATAAAATGTGGAAATTATATAAATGCACTTTAAATGTGGTATGGAGTCAGCTCCCCTGGGCTGGTGTTTGAGCTGTCACCACCTTCCTGTGAACATAGTCAGCTTCTTCTTCTTCTTTTTTTTTTTTTTTTTTTTTGAGATGGAGTCTTGCTCTGTCGCCAGGCTGGAGTGCAATGGTGCTATCTTGACTCACTGCAACCTCTGACTCCCTAGTTCAAGCGATTCTCCTGCCTTAGCCTCCCGAGTAGCTGGGACTATAGGCGCATGCCACCAGGCTGGGCTAATTTTTGAATCTTTAGCAGAGATGGGGTTTCACCATGTTGGCCAGGCTGGTCTCAAACTCCTGACCTCATGATCCACCCACCTTGGCCTCCCAAAGTGCTGGGATTACAGGGGTTAGCCACCACGCCCAGCCATGGTCAGCTTCTTGAACCCTGTAAGCCCCAATTTCCCCATCAGCAAATCAGAGCGAATAACAATCATTTTATAGCGTTGGTGTAAGGATCAAGTTAAACAACGAATATAAAGTGCTCATCATAGTGCCTAGAATACAGTAAGCATTCAATTAATAAAAATCACATGTATATTGGTCGGGCACGGCGGCTCACGCCTGTAATCCCAGCACTTTGGGAGGCTGAGGTGGGCGGATCATGAGGTCAGGAGATCGAGATCATCCTGGCTAACACGGTGAAACCCCGTCTCTACTGAAAATACAAAAAATTAGCCGGGTGTGGTGGCGGGTGCCTCGGGATGCTGAGGCAGGAAAATGGCCTGAACCGAGGAGGAAGAGCTTACATTGAGCCGAGATCGCGCCACTGCACTCCAGCCTTGATGACAGAGTGAGGCTCCGTCTCAAAAAAAAAAAAAAAAAAAAAAAAAAATCACATTTATATTATGAATCACTGGCCCCTAAAACAGTGCCCAGCATTTAATAGGTGCTCAATATCTATTTGCTGGTAACAGGATTTTAGAGATGAGGAAACTGAGGCACAAAGAGCTCAAGCTTACCCTCCCCGTGGGTTCCAGCACTAAGGAGTAGTGAAGCAGTGATGCATAGCCTGGCAGTCTGACTCCAGGGCCTGCACCTAGAGTCTCTACACCCTGCTGTCACACACGGACAGAGGTGTTATACATCACCATTTGTTCATTTAAAATATGCATTCAAGCCTGTAATCCCAGCACTTTGGGAGGCTGAGGCAGGCAGATCACTTGAGGTCAGGAGTTTGAGACCAGTCTGGCCAACATAGCAAAACCCCATCTGTACTAAAAACACAAAAATTAGCCAGGTATGATGGCACATGCCTGTAGTCCCAGCTAGGCAGGAAGCTGAGGCAGAAGAATCACTTGAACCTGGGAGGCTGAGGCAGGAGAATCACTTGAACCTGGGAGGCTGAGGCAGGAGAATCACTTGAACCTGGGAGGCGGAGGCTGCAGTGAGCTGAGATCCTGCCACTGCACTCCAGCCTGGGTGACAGACTGAGACTCCATCTCAAATGCATGTGTGTGTGTGTGTGTGTATATATATATATATATATGCATTTAGGCCAGGTGCAGTAGCTCATGCCTATAATCCCAACACTTTAGGAGGCTGAGGAGGGAGGATCATTTGAGCCCAGGAGTTTGAAATCAGCCTGGGCAACATGGCAAGATCTCTCTCTCTCTTTTTTTTTTAATGCATTCAGAGCCTTCTTTAAGTGGGCTGAGTTGACAGTGAGAGGCATTACCCGCTGAGAAGCCAGATAGCTTTTCTCTCCCAAGGGGAGCCAGTCTGCTGGAAGAGGACCTGCTCAGCCAGGCCAAAGGCCAGAGGACTCATCTTATGACCGGGAGATGAAGACTAGCTCTGCGGCGTGGGGTCAACTGTAGGTCTGAGGCACGCACAGTCCCCAGGGTAAGAGGGGCCCCCTCAGTTCCACTGCTGCCCCTGCAGCCACTCAGTCATCTGTTCCACATATTTTACTGAGGGTCTCCTACGTGCCAGGCACAGGCAAAGATGGATAAGACATGATATCCAATAGTTATGATGTAGCCAACTCAACACTGCTGCAGAGGGATAGTCCAACGGGGGGCCTAGAAGAGCAGCCTCAGAGGCTGGACCAAAAGGAAGTAGCATTTAAACTGGGCCTTGAAGGATTAATAGGAGTTTTGCTGTCAAGTGGGGTCTGGGAATGCAGGGTATTCTGAGCTTACTTGGGAAACTGGAAAGGATTGGTGGGGTTGGTATGCCAGGTAACAGCATGGGAAAGGGAAGGAAGTGGCAAGCCAGGAAGCTGGAAATTGGTTGGGGACAAATTGTGAAACAGGCCACACAGAAGAGACAGCTTCTGTGCTGTCTCAGTAGGGAAGCAATGTAATGAATAACCAGGTCTGTCTTTTAGAAAGATGTCATGACCTGGCTTGGTGGTTCATGCCTGCAATCCCAGCACTTTGGGAGCCAAGGGGGACAGATCACTTGAGGTCAGGAGCTCGAGACCAGCCTGACCAACATGGCAAAGCCCTGTCTCTACCAAAAAACATACAAAAATTAGCCGGGTGTGGTGGTACTTGCGACTGTAGTCCCAGCTACTTGGGAGACTGAGGCAGGAGAATCACTTGAGCCTGGGAGGCGGAGGTTGCAGTGAGCAGAGATCGCTCCACTGCCCTGCAACCTGGGTGACAGAATAGGACTCTATCCCACTCGCCCCGACCAAAAAAAAAAAAAAAAAGAAAAAGAAACATGCCATGGGCACAAAGGTGCATGAAGGAGAGAACTACTGGCGGTAGTTATCAGCTTCCTGGTCTTCATTCCTCCTCAGTAAAATGAGCGGAGTTGCGTGTATCTGTGGTTGTTTCGAGGGTTAAAAGAGAACGCAGGTAAAGCGGTCGCACGGAATAACAATAATGTAAAGCATCGTTAGCCTCCATCACAAGCAGTTAGGCCTACTAGTTAAGCCCGTGGGCTTTGCTTCCTCTTGGCCCTGGGTTTGTGTCCTGGCCATGTTAGGTAGCGTATTTTGAATCTGGGCAAGACGGGAGGATGGTAAGGAAGGGTTGGATAAAAGAGGGTGTGGACGATAAACTTGTGTCGAGTGGGACGGGTGGCGGTGCCTCTGGTGGGTGATGGATTCTTACTCCCACACGGGGAACTTGGACAGCTTTGGACAGGACAAGGCGGGCCCTGGCAGGAGACTGCCGACGTCCAGGTGACAGTGAATGTCAGTTCAAAACTAGCACTGCTCTCCTCCCGCGCCCAGGAAGAGCCCAGAGGCCCGGGGTGGGCGCTACGGCTGGAGAAAGGGGAAAGGAGGAGGCAGCGCGGGTAGGGGCGGCCCCAGATGTGCAAACTTGGCGCAGCAGCGCACGGGCGGGGAGGGTGGAAGGCCCGCGTCGGGCTGGGAGGTGCGCCCTGCCCTGGCCCGAGGACGAAGGAATCCGAGCTGGGGGCCTGGCGCGGAGGGGAAAGGGGGGCGCCAGGGTGGTGAGCGAGACTGCAAGAGAGATGGCAGGAAGCCGGGAGGAGCGCGCGGGGGAGGAGACCGCGGAGGGGAAGGGGAAGGGAAAGGGGCGGGTGGGAAGGGTGGAGAGCAGGAGAGAGAAGGCAAGGAGAGTCGAGGGGAGGAGAGAGAAGAGGAAGGGTGGGGAAAGGAGGAGAGGAAGAGAGGACTAAGAGGGGAGCAAGGCGAGGAGGCCGCGGCGGGCGCAGCGGGCACCTGGGCCGGGCTGCCCCAGCGAGCAAGGCGCCGCCATTCCGCTGCTCGGGGCGCCGCCGCCGCCGCCACCGCGTCCGGGGGCCATGCTCCCGCCGCCACCGCGCCAGCCGCCGCCCCAGGCGCGTGCGGCCCGCGGCGCGGTGCGCCTGCAGCGGCCCTTCCTGCGCAGCCCGCTGGGCGTGTTGCGGCTGCTGCAGCTGCTGGCCGGCGCCGCCTTCTGGATCACTATCGCCACCAGCAAGTACCAGGGCCCCGTGCACTTCGCGCTCTTCGTGTCGGTGCTCTTCTGGCTGCTTACTCTGGGCCTCTACTTCCTCACGCTGCTGGGCAAGCACGAGCTGGTCCCCGTGCTGGGCTCGCGCTGGCTCGTGGTCAACGTGGCGCACGATGTGCTGGCGGCCGCGCTCTACGGCGCCGCGACCGGCATTATGAGTGACCAGATGCAGCGCCACAGCTACTGCAACCTCAAGGATTACCCGCTGCCCTGCGCCTACCACGCCTTCCTGGCGGCCGCCGTCTGCGGCGGCGTCTGCCACGGCCTCTACCTGCTGTCGGCGCTCTACGGCTGCGGGCGTCGCTGCCAGGGCAAGCAGGAGGTGGCTTGAGGCCGCCCGCGCCCGCCGCGGCCCTGATCGGGGCGGGGGACCCCCGGAGACCAGCGCCCCCAGTCCCTCCCCTCGCCGCCGCCCCGCGCGGGTGCGCCCTGGCACCCTCTCCCTGTTTCCACTGTCGCCCGCGCCCAGGGACCCTGACGCGCAGCTCCTGCCCGACGGTAGCGCCGCCGCCGCCCAGAATCCCAGCCACTGCCCAGAATCCCGACAGCCGCGCCGGACGCGCAGTCTCCCGGGACCAGCGCAGGCTGCGATCCGACGGGCGGATGCACACTCGCAGACCAGCCGCTCCGAGGCGAAACCTCGCGGTTCCTCTTCCCTTCCCTGCTGAGACTAAGACGTGGACGGGCGCCGCGTAGATCCGGAGGAGGCTCCCAAATTGGAACCAGGCTTCCGCCTGCCCCCTTCCCTCCCTCCCTGCGGTCGAAAGAGCACCCCCTTCCCCGGCCGCTCTCCCAGCCTCCGGTGCTGTGAAACGCAGGCGCTGGGCCGCGGGCGGAGCTGAGGACAGGCCTTGGCTGGTCGCAGGATGAGCGAAGAGTTTGGTTTTAGCTGGGGGTTGTGCGGGCATCCTGCGAGGCCCTTCTCAGTCTGTCTCTCGGTGCTTGGTTGTCCTGGGGTGGGGCCCGTCCGCCGAGGTGGGGACGGATAGGAGGAGCCGGTGGGCTGTACACATACACTTGTGGAGTCTCCTCGTGCCTCTGCCTACTCCGCCTTTGTCCTTCAGGTTTTTGCAGGCCAGTCCCGAACACACGCTAACTGTCCTGGCCTCTCTGTGACACAAGTTTCTTCCCAGCCTTCCTCACAGGCTTCTGCCGCCCCCCTCATCCTCATCCCCCCCTATCTGTTTGCATTAGGAGTCCCACGACCATGGCGGAATGTTAAGGTGAACCCCACCCCTTCTTACAGATGGGGACCGAGAGCCTGCTCTTGGGAACAGCCAGAGTAAGATTAGAACCCAGACTTGCAGTCCAGCGCTGTTTTCATTAAAAGGGTGGGTGAGTCAGGACCCCTGGCTCAGGAGCCGCCTCTCCGAAAAGAGGGTTTCAAGGCCAAATAGGTTTGTCAGCGGTGCTGTCTCCCTTTCCTGGAGATGCTCATTAGCTTATCAAAGACTCTGAGAAGTCCCGCTGTTACAGAAATAATTTAGTTTACTGTATTAACTGCTCCTGGGCCTGGAGCAGTATTCCTACCTTGAGGTTCCATGCATCCCTGTGCTGTCCGGGCTCTCATTCATGCCTAAGGGCCCAACCCATTGGCTGTGTTCTGTTTGAAGATTTGGGGAGCGCCTTCTCTTTCTTCCCCAGGGAATTTCTCTAGCAGAGGGAGGGGACCCACCCCATGGAGGAAGGAGATTGCTGCCCCTAGCCAGAGACCCGAACTGGGAAATATGAACATTCCTTTACGTTGTTGGAGAAATGAAGCCAAAGTTGTTCAGATGGTTTTCCCAGTCTAAAGGAAAGTCACCTGCAAGAGATCCCGGCGCTGACCTGAAGCAGCTGGCAGGGTGGATCTCCCTTACCAAAGAGAAGAACCACTCTCTGACGCTGGGGTGACCTGCTGGCTGGGCCTGTAAAGTAAGACGCGTCTTGGTTTTCTGGAAGGGGTCATGGGCATTTGAATAAAAAGCACAGAGCCTACTCCTTTTCCAAAAGTTAAAGGGTTTTTATTCAGAGCAAGTTGGAGAGGTGACAGTAATAACCACAGTATCTACGGAGTTGTGAAGATTCAATCTTTTCGCTAAAATCCTTCAATGGTCTGCTCTTTTATTTTTTCTTTCTTTTTTGTTTTGTTTTTGAGGCAGTCTTATTGTGTCACCTACACTGGAGTGCAGTGGTGTGATTGTGGCGCACTGCAGACCTCCCAGACTCAAGCGATCCTCTCACCTCAGCCTCCCAGGTAGCTGGGACTACAGGCACGTGACACCAAGCCTGGCTAATTTGTAAATTTTTGTAGAGACAGGGCCCCATTATATTTTGTATACTGGTCTTGAACTCCTGGGCTCAAGAGATCCTCCTGTCTCAGCCTCCCAGAGTGTTGGGATTACAGGTGTGAGCCACTGTGCCTGGCCCTGCTGTTTGAAAAGGCTCAACCTTCTCTGGATTAGAAACTAGAAGAGGGGAGGCCATGTGTTTTCGTGAGCTTGTTTTTAAAGTTTAGGTGCACAGGTGTTAGATTTCTCTGTGGAGGTTGCAAAGGTGTAGTTTTAGGGTGTGTGCATGAATGTAATTCTAGATATGTTGCCGTCAGAGCACCTGTGTAGCTCTACTATGTGGCTGGCACATCTCGAAGCATTTTACAGGTATCCACTGATTCTCTCAATAACCCTATTGAGGTGGGTTCTAATGTCATTCCCATATTCCGAATGAGGAAAATGAGTCCCAGAGAGGTTAAATACCTTGCCCAAGGTCTCCCAGCTAATGAGTGGTAGAGGTAGGATTTGAACCCTGGCAGCCTGGCCTCTTCATGACCAGGCTATACTCTATATAGTAGGGTATCAATACATGTTAGATACATGTTAATGTATCTGGTTTTTAATTAACATGTAATGTACATGTTAATATAGCTGTTTTTTAAATTGTGGCAAAATATACTTAAAGTTTACCATCTTAACAGTTTTTAAGTGTATAGTTCAGTGGCATTAAGAACATTCACAGCTAGGCACAGTGGCTCATGTCTGTAATCCCAGCACTTTGGGGACGCTGAGGCTTGAGACTAGCCTTGGCAACATAGCAAGATCGTGTTTCTACAACAAGTTTTTAAAAATTAGCTGAGTGTGGTGGTGTGTGCCTGTGATTCCAGCTGCTTAGGAGGCTGAGGGTGGGGATCGTTTGAGCCCAAGAGGTCGAGGCTGCGGTGAGCCGTGTTGGTGCCACTGTACTCCATCCTGGGTGACAGCGAGACCCTGTCTCAAAAAGAACATTCATATTGTTATGCAGCCATCACCACCACCACCACCATCTATCTTCAGAACTTTTCTCATCTTGTAAAACTGAAACTCTGTACCCAGTAAAATCGTGGGGTTTTTTTGTTTGTTTTTTGTTTTTGTGTGTGTGTGTGTGTGAGACGGAGTCTCGCTGTCACCCAGGCTGGAGTCCAATGGCGTGATCTCAGTTCACTGCAACCTTCGCCTCCCGGGTGCAAGCCATTCTCCTGCCTCAGCCTCCCAAGTAGCTGGGACTACAGGCGCGGGCCAACACACCCAGCTAATTTTTGTATTTTTAGTAGAAACAGAGTTTCACCATGTTGGCTAGGCTGGTCTTGAACTCCTGACCTCAAGTGATCCACCCACCTCAGCCTTCCAAAGTGCTCAGATTACAGGCGTGAGCCACTGCACCCGGCCAAATTGTGGTTGTTTTTGTTGTTTTTTTCTCTTCTCTGGGAAATTCTAGAACACTGATCCCAAAGTCCCCCAACTCCTTCAATGTCTCAGTTAGGCCAGGTCCCACTGCCAAGCTCCAGGAAGGGTAACGTTCCCTCAGCCCCAAGTGCTGATGCGGTGAGAACCTGGGGTGAGACACTTGGGGTGCCTTGGAAGCCCATTGACTTTGGCTCTCCTGTTGCAGGTTTCCATGTTGCTGAGGCCATGGAGATTCCCAGAGCTGGTCACACCAACCACTTTCAGGGCCCGCTGCCCTGAGCTGGCAACACCATTCTGGCCTGGGCCTGCAGAAACTTTCAGAGTCTTCACTGGCAGTAGGGGCAGATGGGGAGAGGAATGACCTCTGCCCAGCAGCTTCCTTTCCACACCATTCAATGGAAGAGCCCAGATGGGTGAAGACTGATTTTGCCTTAACTCAAGAGAATTCCTGTTCTCCTTGTGCTATGATTTGGACACAAGATTCTGGATACCTGGAACTTAGCTGTGTACTCTTGTACCCTAAACAATGGGTTTGAGTTCCAGCCTTTATTCTTTTTTTCATTTTTCAGATCACCATCTAGGTTACATCTTTAGCTCAGGTCCATCCTTCTCAAGATCTCCTTCTTAGCCCCCAGCCCCTGGTGCTGTCTGTGGTCAGATGACCTTACTCAGGAGCAGATATCTCCTTGGCCGCCATGGAGCCTCATCCATCCACACGTGCCTGTAGCATTCCAGAGCTCAGTGCTCTTCTAGATGTGCCTTCCCGCTTGGCTTCCAGCAGCTTGTGCTCCCTCTGTTTGCCAGGTATGAGAAGGACGCGTAAGACCGCCCACGTTCACCCTCCCTCAAGGCCCTGTGCCATAGGGGTGGCACCTGACCTGCCCCCAGAACTTTTGGATACTGGAGGCAGTTGCATAGGCCTCTCTCTCTGGGTACCAGGACTCAGTCCAGCCCAAGACCACTCTGGGCAGCTCCCATCCCAGTCTAGGGCCATTTGCAGACCCAGGAAAGGATTTCTACAGTGTTCTATAAAAGCCAAAAGGGAGAGTGGATTTGGGAAGAGTGAGGGTGGTTGGGGAGGGGGGACCGATGTGCCTCATTGTTGAGTGGTGATTACAAATATGCTTTTCTGGATAAAGTTTGGTTGTTTGCTCTTGGCGTGTGTGTCTTCCGTCCTGGTCTTCTGCAGTATCCCTCCGTGTGAGGTCCTCCCATTCTGTCTCATTGTGCCTCACGCCCTGCTGCTGGCCTCTTTTCTGCCTCTCTGGCTTCCTCTTTCCTTCTAGGAAGGAAAGAGAGTGAGTTCACAGATGTCCGGTGCAATTAGGAGCCTGGACCAGGGGTTGCCTGAGGACAGAAACCAGAGGGAAGAAAACTGCCTGTGTCCCTGATGGAGGCTGGAGGAAATTCCAGAGGCTTTTGTCCCTGTTCTCAATGGGCCCTCTGTTACAGAGCTCCACTGCCTCTCATTCTGGGCGCAGAAAGACCGTAGTTGTGGAGCTAGAGTGTCCTGTTCTAGTCCAACCCCATTGCTTTACAGAAGGGGAAACGAAGTCCAGGGCATGGTGGCAACCTGCCTGATGCTACACAGCTGATGAGGGGCAGAACTGGGGTCTCCTGTAGCCCAGGCCCTGTTTTTTTCCCTGCATACCACTGTGGCCTGCTCTGGTGTTGCCACCTGGGCCACACCCCACCTGCCTTTCCCCCGATTCCCCTCAGATTCTTTGCCCAGCCAGCTGCTGGCTACTGACGGATGCCCTGGAAAGGATGTGAGGGCAGAGTTAAAAGGCTTCCTCCCAGGCTTCTCCTCCCTGTGCCCCGGGCGTGAAATCTGCAGCCAGGAAACAGTATTTTTCAAAACTCACCTGGAACACTCCTCCTCCCTGTGCCCTGGGCGTGACATCTGCAGCCAGGAAACAGGAAGATTTCAAAACTCACCTGGAACAGCTCCAGGTTGGGATCTGATGCCACATGTGTGCACCACACCCACTCTTTTCCAAAGAACCATTCCAGTCCCTGTGCACACAAACATACACACAGGCACACACGCTGTCTTCATAATTTGGTTTGTGACTGGACAGTGGGTGGAGGAAAACACCATCAGCTGCCAAGGCCCCTCCCTTACTCCCCTCTTCCCTCTCCAGTCTGTTTGTGAATTTCAGGCAAAGTAAAAAGTGGCTCTGCTTTCCACAAAGGTACTCTATTTTAGTGGTGGAGCGTTTTGCGTTTTAAAATGTGCTTCTCCCTGCATTACCCTATTTGATCTTCCTTGTAGTCTTTTGTTTTTTTGAGATGGAGTCTCGCTCTGTCACTCAAGCTGTAATGCAATGGCATGTTCTCAGTTCACTGCAACCTGTATCTCCCAGGTTCAAGCAATTCTGCCTCTGCCTTCCAAGTAGCTGGGACTACAGGCGTGCACCACCACGTCCCACCAATTTTTGTATTTTTAGTACAGACAGGGTTTCACTATGTTAGCCAGGCTGGTCTCAAATTCCTGACCTCACATGATCCACCCGGCGCAGTCTCCCAAAGTGCTATAATTACAGGTGTGAGCTACGGCACCCAGTCCCTTCCCAGTAGTCTTATAGGTTGGCATTGTTGCCCCCCACATCTCCTACCCCATTCAATAGAGGAAATGGAGCCCAGAGAATGGAAAGGCCTTATCCATGGTCACACAGCTGGCTAGCGACAGGGCAGGGACTAGAAGGCAGAGGTTTCTTTAAGCGCTGTGGTCCTTTGGCAGGCTCTAAAGCTTATGGGGAGTTTAGTTTTTCTTCCAGGAGACCAGGTGTTTAGGAATGGCCTAATCTGGCATTTCCTGCTTAGTGCACTTTGAAGTAAGACACTGCTTCTCAGACATAATGAGCTCCTTTGAGTGGGAAACCTCAGGGTTTCTGTCTATTACTTTTCCTGCTTTTCTAGGGATGGAGGTGGGGTGGTCAGCAGTAAAAAGCGAGAATAAATGAATATTTTCAGTGATCAAAGGAAAAAGGAGGAATATGAGACAGAAAAGTTTGGTTAGCATGATTTATTTACGTGTTTCTTGTTTGGTCACAATAGTTATTTGTAAAATAAAATAGCAATATATAGCCATAAAAATATAATACCAATATACACCATCAAAAAATGTAAGCAGTATAGATGTGTAAAAAGTAAAAAGAGAAGCTGGGCCAGGTGCAGTGGCTCATGCCTGTAATCCCCAACAGTTTGGGAGACTGAGGTGGGCAGATCACTTAAGCTCAGGAGTTCGAGACCAGCCTGGGCAACGTGGCAAACCCTGTCTCTACAAAAAATATGAAAAAAATCAGCTGGGCATGCTGGCGTGTGCCTGCAGTCGCAGCTATTCAGGAGGCTGATGTGGGAGGATCTCTTGAGGCTGGGAGGTTGAGGCTGTAGTGAGCCATGATTGTGCCACTGCACTCCCACCTGTGCAACAGAGTGAGACCCTCAAAACAATAACAAAAAAGACAAAAAGTAAAAAGAGGCTGGGCGTGGTGGCTCACGCTCTGGGAGGCCGAGGTGGGTGGATCACTTGAGTTCAGGAGTTCGAGACCAGCCTGAGCAACATGGTGAAACCCTGCCTCCACCAAAAAATACAAAAATTAGTTGGGCATGGGGGCATGTGCCTGTAGTCCCCAGCTACTCGGGAGGCTGTGGCAGGAGAATTGTTTGAACCCGGGAGGCAGAGGTTGCAATGAGCTGAGATCATGCCACTGTACTCCAGCCTGGGTAACAGAGTAAAACTCAGTGTCAAAAAAAAAAAAAAGAAAAAAGTAAAAAGAAGTCATTTCACCATCCTAATCTCCTTTTTTTTTTTTGACATGGAGTCTCGCCCTGTCGCCCAGGTTGGAGTGCAGTGGCGCAATCTTGGCCCACTGCAAGCTCCACCTCCTGGGTTCATGCCATTCTCCTGCCTCAGCCTCCTGAGTAGCTGGGACTACAGGCGCCTGCCACCACGCCCGGATAATTTTTTGTATTTTTAGTAGAGACTGGGTTTCACTGCATTAACCAGGCTGGTCTCAAACTCCTGACCTTGTGATCCGCCTGCCTTGGCCTCCCAAAGTGCTGGGATTACAGGCATGAGCTACCATGCCCGGCCTTGACCATCCTAATCTCATACACTAGAGAAAAATCATTGTGTTTTGTTGTTTTGTTTTGTTTTGTTTCGAGACAGAGTCTTACTCTGTCGCCTAGGCTGGAGTACAGTGGCATGATCTTGGTTCACTGCAACCTCCGTCTCCCAGGTTCAGGTGATTCTAGTGCCTCAGCCTCCTGAGTAGCTGAGATTACAGGTGTGTGCCATCACAACCAGCTAATTTTTGTATTTTTAGTAGAGACAGGGTTTCAACATGTTGGCCAGGCTGGTCTCGAACTCCTGATCTCAGATGGTCCATCCACCAAAATTATTGTTAACTATTAACTCTCCTTCCTCTTTTTTCTTTTTGAGACAAGGTTTTCCTCAGTTGTGCAGGTTGGAATGCAGTGGTGTGATCACGACTCACTGTAGCCTTGACCTCCTGGACTCAGGTGATCCTCCCACCTCAGCCTTCCAAGTGGCTGGGACTACAGACACACGCCACCACACCCAGCAAATTTTAATTTTATTTATTTATTTTAGTAGAGACAGGGTTGTACCCTGTTGCCTAGGCTGGTCTTGAAGTCCTAGACTCAAACAATCCGCCGACATCGGCCTCCCAAAGTGTTGGGATTACAGGCATGAGCAACCTCGCCGGACCGCTCTAGTTTTTATAACTAATCAAACATTTATGGATGTGCACGCGTGCGTACACACACACAGACTCTTGTACAACTTGCTTTTTAAAATGTAACAATAATATAGTTCTAACTCTGTATGTCCATAGAAACAGTAGTCAGGGACTGCAAGAATTCTATGGGCTTTCTGGAGCCTTTATAACTTTCTTACACTGGTTAACTTTGTTAGTCCCTTGGCTGTTCCCTATAGAGATCTTAATAAAACCCGTAAAAGGAGGTGGGTCTTTTTCTAGCGACGAGGAAACCGATAGTAGGGGAAAGTGGTTCCCCAGGCCTGTGCCGTTTTTAACTCCTATCCTGCCAAGAGTAGCAAGGATGGGAGAAGCCCTGGAGTGGCTGCATCCCACTCCACAGCCAGTGTTGGGGACAGCAGCCCCAGGGACTAGGGTTAGTGGGGGCAGCTGGAAAGAAATGAGGAGGGCCTGAGACTTTCTGGGCCCCGTGGGGCAAAGTATGCTGGGGAGGTGGTCAGAACCCAAGAAGAGCACTTGGACATGCCCGGCAGGAGGTCTATGGGACCCACCCAGGCCAGCCTCAACAGCCTGTGGAAATTCCTGACTGGTTTCTAATCTTAAGGCCCTTCTGGGCCGGGCGCGGTGGCTCAAGCCTGTAATCCCAGTACTTTGGGAGGCTGAGACGGGCGGATCACGAGGTCAGGAGATCGAGACCATCCTGGCTAACACGGTGAAACCCCGTCTCTACTAAAAAATACAAAAAACTAGCCGGGCAAGGTGGCAGGCGCCTGTAGTCCCAGCTACTCGGGAGGCTGAGGCAGGAGAATGGCGTGAACCCGGGAGGCGGAGCTTGCAGTGAGCTGAGATCCGGCCACTGCACTCCAGCCCGGGCGACAGAGCAAGACTCTGTCTCAAAAAAAAAAAAAAAAAAAAAAGGCCCTTCTGCCCTCCCTAATCCATAGACTCATGGCCTCATTCCTTTTTTTTTTTTTTTTTTTGAGACCAAGTCTCACTCTGTCACCCAGGCTGGAGTGCAGTGGCACAATCTTGGCTCATTGCAACATCTGCCTCCTGGGTTCAAGCGATTCTCCTGCCTCAACCTCCTGAGTAGCTGGGATTATAGGCGCGTGCCACCACGCCCAGCTAATTTTTGAATTTTTAGTAGAGATGGGGTTTTACCCTGTTGGCCAGGCTGGTCTCGAACTCCTGGCCTCAGGTGGTCACCCAGCTCGGCCTCCCAAAGTGCTGGGATTACAGGAATGAGCCGCCGCACCTGGCACCTTGGGATCTGGTAGGCACCAAGGCTGTGCCATTCCTTCCCCAGCACGCATGGGGACAGGAAGCTGCTGGAGGCCGGAGGCTGACCCTCCAGGCTTCATACTTGCCTGTCCCTCCAGCTGGAGGCAAGTTCTCCTTGCTGCCATCTCCAGGATGCCTGAAGGGAGCGCCCTGACACGTAGTTGTGAAGCACTTCTGAGTCAAGGCTGGGAAGAGGGAGAAAGGGAACTAGCTTTAGGAAGGACCTACCACGAGCCAAGAACATAATGGGTGCCTTATATAACATCTCTTATCCTCTCATTCCCACGAAGTAGCAAATACCCCCATTGAAGAGTCGTGGAAACAGGCTCACAGGAGTAGGATGATGTGCCCTGGCACTTGACTGTGTAGTGACTGAAACAAGATTCAAACTCAGGTCTGTGCCACCGTGCCAGCATGCCACCATGCTGCTTCAAGGATTTCCCAGCAGACAGGCTTTTTCCCAGCCATCCAAATACTTCATCCAAACTTCATCCGAGTTTTGAAATATTTACATCTTGAGCTAATGCAGGAAAGAAAGACAAAAGAACAGGCCAGGAGGCCGGGCGTGGTGCCTCACGCCTGTAATCCCAGCAATTTGGGAGGCTGAGGCAGGTGGATCACTTGAGGTCAGGAATTCGACACCAGCCTGGCCAACATGGTGAAACCCCGTCTCTACTACACATACACACACACACACACACACACAATTGGCTGGGTATGGTGGCAGGCATCTGTAATCCTAGCTACTCAGGAGGCTGAGGCAGGAGAATTGCTTGAACCCGGGAGCCAGAGGTTGCAGTGAGATGAGATCATGCCACTGCACTCCAGTCTGGGCGACAGAGCGAGACTCTGTCTCAAAACAAAACAAACAAACAAACAAAAAAAACAAAAAAAAAAACTAGGTGGGGCATGGTGGCTCACACCTGTAATCCCAACACTTGAGGAGGCCAAGGCAGGGGGATTGCTTGAGCTCAGGATTTCGAGACCAGCCTGAGCAACATAGCAAGACTCCATCTCTATAAAAAATAAAAAAAATTAGCTGGGCATGGTGGCACGCAGCAGTAGTCCCAGCTACATGGGTGGCTGAAGTGAGAGGATTGAGCCCAGGAGGTCGAGGCTGTAGTTAGCTATGAGTGCACCAGTGCACAGCCTGGGCGACAGAGCAAGACCCTGTATATATTTTTAAAAAGTTATTACAAATCTGAATTATGTCACTTCTCTCTTCCCACGTTATAATGAAGTTACCTAGTTACCTTTAGATATAAACAGCTTGCTGTGCTGAGGTCACTCTCCCATTCCCTGGAGACCGTCCCTCTGTCTGCAGGATGTGAGAAGGGTATATCAGAGTGCCTCCCAGCCCCTCCTCCCTGTTGTGGCCCTGTGCCAGAGGTGTGAACACCTGACCTGACTCTGAACTCTGGATACTAAAGCCTCTGCCTCTTGCAATCTTGTCCTGTACTCTGTTCTATCTCCTTTTGTGTCTCCCAGGCAGTTAGCATGACTCATTCTAATTTTTGGGTGAGCTCAGGCTATGACATCAGAGGTGAGCTCTCTCTCTTATTAGTTGTTCAGTCTTAGGCAATTTATGAAACCTCTTTGCCTCTCAGCTTCCTCACTTAGTAAACGGGGATAATACTGGTACCTACCTCACTGGGCTGTTGAAAGACCTTCATGAGATGAGGCGTGCCTGACAATTTCGTCAGTGCAATTCAGCCCTCAGCAGTATGTTTGTTGGGAGGATTTCATAAGATATACGTAAAATGCTGGGCTCAACGCCTGACCCAGTCATAGTTAGTGCTCATAAATGTGAATTCCCTCCTGCCCCATTCCACTCTGGGTCTCCCTGCACCTAAGGAATGATAATCTCACCAGCCTAGGCTGATCCTTCTTTCTCATTGGTGTTTACTGTTCTTTCTTGAGTTCTTTCTTGTGGTTTTTTTTTTTTTTTTGAGATGGAGTTTCACTCTTGTCACCCAGGCTGGAGTGCAATGGAGTGATCTCAGCTCACTGCCATTATGGAGGCTAAGGCAGGAGGATCACTTGAGCCCAGGAGTTTGAGGTTGCAGTGAGCTATGACTATGCCACTGTGCTCCAGCAAGACCCTGTCTCAAAAAAAAAAAAAAGAAAAAAAAAGAGAAAGAAAACATATTCATAATGTCCAAAAGCTTCCCTGTGCTCTTCGTACTCCCTCTTCTTTCCTTCCCATCTCCCCTACCCCAGGTAACCACTGATCTACTATGATTATAGAATTCTAGAATTTTATATAATGTATGTATAGTATGTATTCCTTTTGGGAGAGGGCGGTATCTGGCTTCTTTCACTCAGCTTAATTATTTTGAGATTCATTCATGATGTTGCAGTAACAGTAGTTCATTTTCATTGCTGAGTGAATATATAGATATAATTTGTTTAGCCTGTTGTATTGTTTCAAATTTTTGGTTATTGCAAATATAGCTGCTTTGAATGTTCATGTGCACGTCTTTGTGTGGACACATATGCTTTAATTTCCCTTGGGTACATAGCTATCAGTAGAATGGCTCCTCTGTGTGGTAGGCTTATTGTTTTTATTATTTAAAAATTGTCTATATTCCAGATGAAATGTGTGTGTGTGTGTGTGTGTGTGTGTGTTCTTGCTTGGCATTTGTACCAGAGAGGGTGATTCTGGACTCACAGACTAAATTAGGAAGTTTTTCATACTGTTCTATGCTCTGGAATACTTTAACTGTATCTTTTTTAAAAATGGGTTCTGGCTGGCACAGTGGCTCACGCCAGGAATCTCAACACTTTGGGAGGCCAAGGGAGGCAAATCACCGGAGGTCAGGAGTTTGAGACCAGCCTGGTCAACAAGTGTTCAATAAATACATCTTTATGTATTTATTTACTAGACCAACAAGTTTAGTAGAGACCAACCCCGCCTCTCCAAAACACAGAAAAATTCGCTGGGCATGGTGGCGGGCACCTGTAATCCAGCTACTCGGGAGGCTGAGACAGGAGAACTGCTTGAACCCAGGAGGCAGAGGTTGCATTGAGCCGAGATTGTACCACTGCACTCCAGCCTGGGTGACAGAGACAGACTCTGCCTCAAAAAAAAAAAAAAAAAAGGTTTGATAAAATTTGTCTATGAAATAATCTGGGCCTGATGCCTTTTGGGTTTCACATTTTTATTTTTATTTTTAATTCTTTCAATTTTGTAAACAGTTGGTGTATTCAGGTTTTTGGTGGGTCACGTACTGCTCTCCCATGGGTGATATATGTATTCAGGTTGTCTGTCCCACTAGGCTGTAAGCTTTTCAGGAAATAATTCCAAGCTCTTGATCTCTATAATCCCATGAAAGGCATATGATACATAGTCATTGGTGGAATGAATAAATGCTGATGGCTAGCTGCTATAACAAATACACCTCAGCAGTTCAGCAGCTTCATATAATGAAAATCTATTTGTTATTCACATACAAATCAATTTCTTCCTCACATAATTGTCCACTGTGGCTACTCTGAGGCAGAGGGAGACACTCCACCATAGGGTGAGTCAAGGACCCAGGCTCCTTCCACCCTGTGGCTCGGCCATCCGCTCTGCATTGAGCTCGCAGGCGAGGGAGGAGAGGCAGGAAAAGGTTTCTACCTCGATCTAGAAGTAACACTCAGAGCTCCCACTCACCTCCTTGGGAGTAACAGGACCTGCTCTATAAGCAGAGGAGGCTAGGAAATGTAGTCCCTGGCCAGGCAGCTGCTGCTTAGCAACAACTCTATATCATGGTAGGGGGCACAGGACTTTTTGGTGGACAGTTAATTGTCTCTTTCAAGGGTGGCACAAGGTTTTATTGCTGAGGTTTTCATTGCCTTGCTCTGTGAGACTCTGTTAGTGCCAGTGTTTGATGAATGGTTGTTTTCATAGCTGCCAAGAGCTGTTGAGTAAGAATGTAACTGCAGACAGTCATTTCCTTGCTGTGTTTGTCCAACAACCACTGTCTCACAGCTGGAAAACTCATTACTCATGAGTACTTCTTTCCCAGGTACAAGAACATAAAGATGTATTTATTGAACTTTTTAGGGCAATGACACTTCACTGTTAATCCAAAAATCTACACTGGTCAAATGATGAGTTTAAATACCAGGGAAATCCAAATATTAAGGAGAATTTAAAGATATATACCAGTCAAATATTTATTTCATTTGTCTATTCATTTTTTTCTTTTTTTGTTTTGTTGCATCTATTCATTTTAAAAATGGAAACCTAATTCATATACCATAAAATTTCACATAACATAAAAGTTCCCAGTTTTATTTTTTATTTTTATTAATTTTATATTAATAATATAAATATATTAATTTTTATATTTATCAATAATATATTTATTAATAATATATTTATCAATAACTTATTAATTAATTAATTAATTAATTTAGAGACAGAGTCTTGCTCTGTTGCCCAGGCTGGAGTGCAGTGGTGCGATTTCGGCTCACTGTAACCTCTGCCTCTCAGGTTCAAGAGATTCTCCTGCCTCAGCCTCCTGAGTAGCTGGGATTACAGGCACCCAACACCATGCCAGGCTAATGTTTGTATTTTTCATAGAGATGGGGTTTCACCATGTTGACCAGGCTGGTCTTGAACTTCCGACCTCAGGTGATCTGCCTGCCTCAGCCTTCCAAAGTGCTGGGATTACAGGCGAGAGCTGTTGCACCCAGCCAAAAATTCCCAGTTTTAAAGTGCACAATTCAGTAGTTTTCAGTATATTCAGAAGGTTGTACAACCATCACCACCATCTAATTCAAGGACATTTTCATCACCCCAAAGAGAAACCCTGTACCTGTTAGCAGTCACTTCCAGTTCCTCCCTCCCCCAAGTCTCTGGCAACCACTAATTTACTCTGTCTCTATAGACTTGCTTATTTTGGCTGGGCGCGGTGGCTCATGACTGAATCCCAGCACTTTGGGAGGCTGAGGTGGGCAGATCACCTGAGGTCAGGAGTTCAAGACCAGCCTGGCCAACATGGTGAAACCCCATCTCTAGTAAAAATCCAAAAAAAAAAAAAAAAAAAAAGGCCAGGCATGGTGGCTCACACCTGTAATCCCAGCACTTTGGGAGGCCGAGGCGGGCGGATCACGAGGTCAGGAGATTGAGACCATCCTGGCTAACACGGTGAAACCCCATCTCTACTAAAAATACAACAAAATTAGCTGGGCGTGGTGGCGGGTGCCTGTAGTCTCAGCTACTCGGGAGGCTGAGGCAGAAGAATGGCGTGAACCCAGGAGGCGGAGCTTGCAGTGAGCCAAGATCGCGCCACTGCGCTCCAGCCTGGCTGACAGAGCAAGACTCCATCTCAAAAAAAAAAAAAAAAAATTAGCCAGGTGTGGTGGCAGGCACCTGGCAATCTCAGCTACTCAGGAGGCTGAGGCAGGAGAATCGCTTGAACCTGGCAGGCAGAGGTTGCAGTGATCCAAGATCATGCCACTGCATTCCAGCATGAGTGACAGAGCGAGATGCTGTCTCAAAAAAAAAAAAAAAAAATTTGTTTATTCTGGACATTTTACATAAATGGAATAATATGTGGCTTTTATGTCTGGTTTCTTTCACTTAGCACAATGTTTCCAAGGTTCATTCATGTTGTAGCATGTATTAATAACTCATTTCTTTTTTTTTTTGTCTTCCAACATGATCTCAAGACTCATTTTTTATGGTCAATAATATTCCAGTGAATGGATAGAATATGTTTTGTGTATATCATTCACTAATTTTCAATTTTTCTTTTTTTTTTTTTTTTTGAGACAGAGTTTCCCTCTATCACCTAGGCTGGAGTGCAATGGCGTGATCTCAGCTCACTGCAACCTCCACTTTCCAGGCTCAAGTGATTCTTGTGCCTCAGCCTCCTGAGTAGCTGAGATTACAGGCGTGCGCCACCACGCCTGGCTAATTTTTGTATTTTTAGTAGAAATGAGGTTTCGCCATGTTGCCCAGGCTGGTCTTGAACTCCTGGCCTCAAGTGATCTGCAGGCCTTGGCCTCCCAGAGTGCTGGGATTACAGGCATGAGCCATACTGCCCAGCCTCTTAAAATTTTTTTAATTGTAGTAACATACACATAACATAAAATTGACCATTTTCTTTTTTTTTTTTCTAATTATACTTTATGTTCTAGGGTACATGTGCACAACATGCAGGTTTGTTACATATGTATACATGTGCCATGTTGGTGTGCTGCACCCATCAACTCATCATTTACATCAGGTATATCTCTTAATGCTATCCCTCCCCACTCCCCTGATGCCATAACAGGCCCCGGTGTGTGATGTTCCCCTTCCTGTGTCCAAGTGTTCTCATTGTAAATTGACCATTGTCAAGTGTACAGTTCGATGGTATTAAGTCCATTCATATTGTTAAACAACATGGTCTACACTGACTGTTGTGCAACCGTCACCACCATCCATCTCCATGGCTCTTCTCATCTTGCAAAACTAAAACCCTGAACCATGAAACAGTAACTCCCCATTTCCTCCTCCCTACAGCCCCTGGCAATCACCATTCTACTTTCAGTCTCTGAATTTGACTATGGTAGGTACTTCATAGAAGTGGAATCATACTGTACTTACCTTTTCGTCACTAGCTTATTTCATTTAGCATAATGTATTCAAGGGTCATCCATGCTGTAGCATGTGTCAGAATGTCCTTCCTTTTTAAGGCTGAATAATGTTCCGTCTTCTGTATATTCCGCATTTTGTTTATCCATTCATCCATTGATGGACCCCCGGGTTGCTTCTACCTTTTGGCTATTGTGAATAATCTGCGAATGAACATGCATGTACAAATATATCTCTTTGATACCTTGCTTTAAATTCTTTTTTTTTTTTTTTTTTTTTTTTTTTTTGAGACGGAGTCTCGCTCTCTCGCCCAGGCTGGAGTGCAGCAGCGTGATCTCAGCTCACTGCAAGCTCCGCCTCCCGGGCTCATGCCATTCTCCTGCCTCAGCCTCCCGAGTAGCTGGGACTACAGGTGCCCGCCACCACGCCTGGCTAATTTTTTTGTATTTTTAGTAGAGACGAGGTTTCACTATGTTAGCCAGGATGGTCTCAATCTCCTGACCTCGTGATTTGCTCATCTCGGCCTCCCAAAGTGCTGGGATTACAGGCGTGATCCACCGCGCCCGGCCAAGACCTCGCTTTAAATTCTTCTGGGTATATATTCAGAAGTGGAATTACTGGATCAAATGGTAATTCTATGTTTCAATTTTTAAGGAACTGCCACAATGCTTTCCATACCATTTTACATTCTCATTGACAGTGCACAAGGGTTCCAATTTCTCCACATCCCCACCAACTTTTTTTTTTCCCTCAAAGAGGGAGTCTCACTCTGTCGCCCAGGCTGGAGTGCAGTGGTGCAATCTTGGCTCACTGCAACCTTTCGCCTCCCAGGTTCAAGCAGTTCTCCTGCCTCAGCCTCCTGAGTAGCTGGGATTATAGGCATGCGCCACCATGACCGGCTAATTTTTGTATTTTTAGTAGAGACGGGCTTTCACCATGTTGGTCAGGCTGGTCTCAAACTCCTGACCTCATGATGTGCCTGCCTCAGCCTCCCAAAGTGCTGGGATTACAGGCATGAGCCACCGTGCCCAGCCCCCACCAACTTCTTATTTTCCATGTTATTTATTCATTTTTAAACAAGCATTCATTGAGTACCTACTATGCCACAGCTCTATACTTCGTAGAAACTGAGGCTGCCAGAATGTTAAATCTGTTTCCCTGATGTTAGGAACTTAGGAAACAATGGAGAAACAGTCATGTTCAAGAGATAGAGTGAAATGCAAGGTGATAGGTGCCTAATAGAGATGGAATCAATAGTAGATTGGATAAAGAAAACGTGGTACCAGCCAGGTGCTGTGGCTCATGCCTATAATCCTAACACTTTGGGAGACCCAGGCAGGTGGATAGCCTGAGCCCCGGTGTTCGAGACCAGCCTGAGAAACATGGTGAAATCCTGGCTCTACAAAAAAATACAAATATTAACTGGGCTTGTTGATGCATGCCTGTAGTTCCAGCTACCTGGGAGACTGAGGTGGGAGGATCCCCTGAGCCCAAGGAGGTGAAGGCTGCAGTGAACCATGATTGTGCCACTGTACTCCAGCTTGGGTGACAGAATGAGACCTTGTCTCAAAAAAAAAAAAAAAAAAAAAAAAGAAGAAGAAGAAGAAAATATGGTACATATATACCAAGGCCTTAAAAAGAATGAGATCATAGCCTTTGCGGCAACATGGATGGAGCTGGAGGCCATTATCCTAAGTGAGCTAACACAGGAGCAGAAAACCAAGCACTGCATGTTCTTACTTATAAATGGGAGCTAAATACTGAATACACATGGACACAAAGAAGGGAACAGACACCATGGAGACACCAGGGCCTTCTTGAGGATGGAAAGTTGAAGGAGGCTAAGGATTGAAAAATTACCTATAAATACACAGATACTATGCCCGTTAACTGGATGACAAAATAATATGGACACTGAATCCCCATGATTTGGAATTTATCTATAGAACCAACCTGCACATGTACCCCTAAAACAAAAATAAAAGCTAAAAAGAAAAAGAGAGAGATGGAGGCCGGGCGTGGTGGCTCACGCCTGTAATCCCAGCACTTTGGGAGGCTGAGGCGGGTGGCTCACCTGAGGTCAGGAGTTTGAGACCAGCCTAGCCAACATGGGGAAAACCCATCTCCACTGAAAATACAAAAATTAGCTGGACATGGTGGCGGGTGCCTGTAATCCCAGTTACCTGGGAGGCTGAGGCTGGAGAATCGCTTAAACCTAGGAGGCAGAGGTTGCAGTGAGTCGAGATCATGCCACTGTACTCCAGCCTAGGCGACAGAGTTAGACTCCATCTCAACCACCACCCCCCCCCAAAAAAAAGAAAAAAGAAAACGATGGTGTGTGATTTCTGAGGATGCATCAGAAGAGACCTTTGGCTTCCTTCCTGGCTCCATGGTGGATCTCTTATTCTGGGTTAAGGCATTCGCCATGTCAGGAGGACATTCAAGAAGCCCTCAGGAGAGCCCCAAGCAAGAGGACCTGGCACCTCTGCCATCTTGTCACTGTGAGAGAGTGCCAGCATCACCTTGTCAGCCCTGTGAGGAAGCCACCCTGGGAGCTGATCCTCCAGCCCCACTAAGCCTTCAGATGATTGCAGCCTTGGCCAACATGTGACTGCAACCTTATGAAAGTGCCCGAGCCAAAACCATCACCAAGCTGCTCTTGATTTTGACTAAAAACACCCAGAACCCAAAAAACTGTGAGATAATACATGCTTATTGTTGTTTTATTAAGTCATTAAGTTTTGAAATACTTCACTACACAGCAAGAGATAACTAATGCAGCTAGAAGCATGAAAATATCTAGCATAGTGTGGAAATGGTGAGAAGTGCATTGAGGCTGGCACAAGAGCTTAAAGCCAGAAACTTGAAGTTGAAAGAGATGCTTCTGAAACGCCATATTTCTCCATAAGAGTGGGCAAGGGAGCCATCTGGTGGAAGAGGCATGCTTAGACAGTCCCTTCTCTCTTGCCTCATTTCTCCAGCCTGTTCTCAGCATTTCCACCTAGTATTTCTCCAAGGGCCACAGTGAGGTTTGTAAGTCAAGCATGTGGGCCATAAACACTACTTGCTTGTTGATGTAAATACTAACCTCTGCAAAATGTCAAGGTAAGTTATTATCCTCAGTGATTATTTAATTTTCTCCCTTAGTCTCTTCCACCTGTCTGCTATCCAGGGGAAAACATCAGTAGCACCAGGAGTTGAGGCAGAATGCTGGAGGAGGGAAAGAAGGAACTAGAATTTGATTATGGAAAAATCAGAATTAGACTCGAGAGAGCACAGTCAAGCTGGTCTGTCTCTTAATTATAAGGGGAGGCCTTTGTTCATTGATACTGGCCATGACCATTGTCCCTTTCTGGTTTTTAGAGCCTTCTTGTATCCTCCAATATTCCCTCCAAATAATGTCTAGAAGTTCTTGAATAATATCCCTCAATTCTATAGCTGCTGGAAGAGAAAACAAATACTACTACTCTCCACTGTCAGCCTGAGGCCAAGGAGGAGGAATTGCAAATAAACTAAAATTTAGTTTTAATTTTAGTTTATTTGGAGTAAATTACCAGTGGGAGAATTTCAGGTACTTAGGATATATATATTATTATTTTTTTTTTGAGACGGAGTCTTGCTCTGTCGCCCAGCCTGGAGTGCAGTGGCACGATCTCGGCTCACTGCAACCCCTGCCTCCTGGGTTCAAGCAATTCTCCTGTCTCAGCCTCCTAAGTAGCTGGGATTACAGGCATGTGTCACCATGCTCAGCTAATTTTTATTTTTATTTATTTATTTATTTTGAGACCAAGTCTAGCTCTGTTGCCCAGGCTGGAGTGCAGTGGCGCGATCTCGGCTCACTGCAAGCTCCGCCTCCGGGGTTCATGCCATTCTCCGGCCTCAGCCTCCCAAGTAGCTGGGACTACAGACGCCCGCCACCACACCCGGCTAGTTTTTTTGTATTTTTAGTAGAGACCAGGTTTCACTGTGTTAGCCAGAATGGTCGAGGTCTCTTGACCTTGTGATTCGCCTCCCTTGGCCTCCCAAATTGCTGGGATTACAGGCATGAGCCACTGTGCCTGGCCTAGTTTTATATTTTTAGTAGAGATGGGGTTTCACCTTGTTGGCCAGGCTGGTCTCGAACTCTTGACCTCAGGTGATCTGCCCACCTCAGCCTCCCAAAGTGCTGGGATTACACGTGTGAGCCACTGTGCCTGATCGGTACTCAGGACGTTAAAGAAAAAAAAATGTATTCTTCTTAAGAAGGGTGGGGACTCCTTAGCTTAAATACTACATTGTTGAACAGAAAACTTTCCCCATCCTCTTATTCAGATTAAGTCTGCCTCTTCTCTCTGCTCCTACTGTTAGAATAGGATCCCCTGCTTTGTATCATGGCTTAGTCAAGTCAGCGTCCCCTGTTGAACTAAGAGTTCATAGAGGGCAGAATTTCTGTCCAGTTCATTCTTGGTGGTTTCACAGTCATTGTTTTAAGAAATGATTCATGACCAGCCTGGGCAACATAGCGACACCTCATTCTACCAAAAACAAAACAAAACAAAACAAAAAAAATTGGCCCGGCATGGTGGCTCACGCCTGTAATCCCTGCCCTTTGGGAGGCTGAGGCAGGCGGATCATGAGGTCAAGAGATCAAGACCATCCTGGCCAACATGGTGAAACCCCATCTCTACTATACAAAAATTAGCCAGGCGTGGTGGCGTGTGCCTGCAGTACCAGCTACTTGGGAGACTGAGGCAGGAGAATCGCTTGAACCTGGGAGGCGGAGGTTGCATTGAGCCGAGATTGTGCCACCGCACTCCAGCCTGGTGACAGAGTGAGACTCCATCTCCAAAAAAAAAAAAAAAAAAAAAATTAAATAGCTGTGTGTGGTGGTGTGTGCCTGTAGTCCCAGCTCCTCTGGAGGCTGAGGCAGGAGGATTGTTTGAGCCAAGGAGTTAGAGTGAGCGGTGATTGCACCATTGCACTGCAGCCTGTGCAGCAGAACAAGACCCTATCTCAAAAATAAAATAAAATTACAATAAAAAAAATAAAGAGAAGAAAAATAAAAAAGAAATGGGCATTGTTCTGGGGCTTTTGTTGAAAGAGATGTGAATTCTGTGCTGCAAGAGGAAATTGACACGCATGCACTCATTCAAGGAACATTTGTTGGTACCTCGTTTGTGCTAGATGCTGGACACACAGAAATTACAGTCAGTTCCCTCAGGACTCTCACTGTCTAGAGAGAGGAGGAGCCACCAAGTGCTGGGGTGGGGCAGTCCCACAGAGCCAAATCAGAAAGGCACCTAATCCACACAGTGGCTGCTGATGGGGAAGGTGTCAGAGAAGTCTTTCTTCAGGGGTGAGATCTGAGCTAAATTTTTGGAGGAAGAATAAGAGTTGGCCAACTAAAGAATGTGGGGCCGGGCGCAGTGGCTCACATCTGTAATCCCAGCACTTTGGGGGGTGGAGGTGGGTGGATCACCTGAGGTAAGGAGTTTGAGACCAGCTTAACCAACATGGTGAAACTCCATCTCTACTCAATACAAAAAATTAGCCAGGGGTGGTGGTTCATGCTTGTAATCCCAGCTACTTGGGAGACTGAGGTGGAAGAATCGCTTGAACCTGGGAGGCAAAAGTTGCAGTGAGCCAAGATTTCTCCATTGCACTCCAGCCTGGGCAACAAGAGCAAAACTCCATCTAAAAAAAAAGAAGGTGGGAGTAGAAAGGTGCAGTAATGGGAGAAGGTGTGACACATCTGGGAACTGCCAGAGTTGAATACACCAGGCTTTGGTTTTATCCTGGAGGTCACAGGGTGCCACTGAAACTATCCAGCAAGGGAGTGGTCTGAGAAAGATACAGAGGGGTGGGCAGGGTGGGGGATAGAAGTGGGTGGGGAGTGGTGATGGCCTACCCTGGAATTCAGACCTGAGGCCAGGTTAGGAAACGAAGAAGAGGGGCCTTCAGAAGCTATCTGCATGAGAGACCCAGGAGCCTTCAGGGAAAAGACCCATCCTAAGGGAGGAGAGGCAGAGTCCAGCAGATGCGCCTGGCCCAGCCACAAAGCTAAGTCAATTTCTCTAAGGGGTGGTGAGTGGATTTCTGTATGTAGCTTAGTGATATGTGTGGGAATTGGATCTTTCTACATTTTGACCTTTCGTGGATTCTTGTCTGATTTTTGGGCTAGGGGTGGTGGTGGTAGGGCTTTGAGTAAAAATAAAAATCACAATGATTGCTAACAATTTTTGAACACTTATAACATGCCAGGAATTTACATACTTTAGCTCATTTAATTTTCATCACAGCCCCACACTGAGATTACCACTATGGTTATCCCCATTTTACAGCTGGAAAAACCAACCAAGCAACTCATCCGAGAAGAAGCCCTCCTACCTTACTCATGTTGGGACTGGCGCATGCAGGTAATTGACAAAGTCAACTAAAGCAGGGAGTTGTAAGAAAAATACCTACATAGGGTAAGCATTTAATTTTGGGACAGTTGTCAATTTATACATAGTTATAAGAACTAACACAGGGAGATCCCACAGACTACCCCCCAATGGTAACATCTTGCAACCCTTCTTAACAGAATGCCTACCATGTGCCAGGTACTGCTTCAGGTGCTGGAGACATAGACACGGGAAACATTAGTCGACAGAAGCCACAAGAGTGAATGAGATCCTCAGGGAGTGTCTGGAGTCAGAAGAAGGGTGGCAAAAGGAGCCCCTACCTTGAGGGGTAGGAAGAAAAGCCCTAAGGAGACCTTGAAGGTAGGAAAGAGAGAAGGAGAGGATGGTGTCATGAAAGCTAAGGTGGACAATGGTGCCAAGAAGGAAAGACAGTCCAGTGCTTCCGAGGTCACCTGCAAGGAGGCCTGGGAAGTGTCCATTGGATTTAGCAGCTAGGATGTCACAGGTGAGCCAAGTAATATGGAGGGGAGCAGGACTACAGTGCAGTGAAGAGTGAACTGGGCGAGGAAGCAGCAGTAGAGAGCACTTTACAGTGAGTCTTCCAAATCAGGTAGGAAAGAGGGGGTAAAGTTAGGCTAAAGGAGAAAATTGCCATGAATTTTGTCTCTAAAAATGATGATTAAGAGTTAATGAGAGTCAAGATTTCAGGCCTGTTAGAGCAAAGCCCCAAGGAAATAAGAGTTGGACCCTGGAGCACAGCTGAGTCCTGGCTGGAGGGGTGGGCCTGTCTTTCTGAAAGGAGATCATGGAGAAAGGTGCAGATAAAGCTGTGTGGCTGCTTGAAGAGGGAAGTGATTACTTCCAGCTGGGGAACTCAAGGAAGGGATACAGACATTTGAGTGCCAGGGGCATTTGAGGGTAACAATGGAGGGGTTCAGTTGGCCAAAGTTAAAGGCAGCTGAAAGATGGCAGAGGACGAGACCAGGAAATGCAGACCAAGGTGGGTGTGGTATGGTTGGGGTGCTGGGGTCAGATGACACATAAGCTTCAAATTCCCGCTCCCAGTTGCTTCTTAGCTGCGTGTTCCTAAGAAGTTCCTTAACACGTCTGAGATTCCCCATCTGTAAAATGGCAACAACCCTAATAGGGTTGTTGGAGGAGGACTAGATAATGTCTAAAAAGAGCTCAGTCCGGTCCAGTGCTTGGCTCCTCCGTACCTGAGCGCCAAGTCACTACTGTAAAGCCATCGGACGTGTCCTTTAAGGGAAATTAACTGGGCCACACGGTGTGAAGTGAACTGAGCTGGGAGAAGCCTGCACAGGACCTTGTACACACTAGCTACTCAGGAAACAACTGCATGCTCTGCTGGGCATCTCATATAGGATACGGTTTCCGTCTTTCCTGGGCTCACACATAGTCCCCAGTTCAGTTCCAAAGTTGGAAGGAAAAAGGATGAAGATGTAAATTCTTCAGTTAAGCCTCTCGCCAACTGCTCCTACGGCGAGGCAGGGCAACGAGGTGCAAGGTCGCCAAGCACGTGCTCCTAAGGGTCCTCACTTTGTGAAACCCGGCCAGCCAAGGACAAGGTAACTCCAGCCTGCAGCGCGCGGGGAAAGGCGCGCAGGCGCAGTGCTCGCAAGAGGGGGGGAGCTCACCTGTGCTGGAGTGGGCGGAGCTAAAGCCGGAGCGGCATGACGTCATGAGGACGCAGCCGCAGAGCGATTCACGTCCCGGAAGCGGCCGTGGCGGCGGCGGCGTAGGCGGAGGAGATTTTTGGACCTGCGACTTCCGAACGGCCCTGGCAGGAGGAGCGGTGTTCGGCCGGGGCGGGCCTGAGGAAACGTTCTGGGGCCCAGTGGCTCTCCCCCTGCTCCTGCCCGAACCTGCCGTCTCTCTTACGGAGCCAGTGGCCGGGTACGTGAGGTGTCGGCCCCCCCCACCCCGCGTCCCCGTGTCTCCGCAGGCTGTGTGTAGTTGGGCGCTTGGGCGCAGCGGGGGCCGCCACCTGCTGGCCCCGCGAACTTGGGCGTGGTCTTCGCTGTCCTGCCGCACGGGCTCCATCAGGCCCTCCTGGCTGCAGAGGTCTTGGCCAAGGCCAGTGCGGGCGTCGACCTACCTCACCCCTTCCTGGGCTTCTACGTGACGCCGCTCTGTGCCTTTTCGCCCTGGCTCGGCCTGCGGTGATTTCGGCTCCCGTTGGCCCCTTTGTCCCATCCCCTCACCATCCCGTCAGGTCGCGGCTAATTGCCTGGGACTGGTTTATGTTGCTCTTCGCCGAGGTTCCGCTCCCTCGTTTGCTGCTTAGCGTTCAGGGTAGGACTTTGAACTGGGAAAGACCGTAAAGGCTCCTGGGTTTCCTCATCAGAGAGGGCAGACGGGAATGCGGCGTTGTGATGCCGACTGCCCTGGGCGGAGATGGCCCAGGAAGTTGTTGGGAACTGAAGGGAGTGGGAAGGGTTAGAGGATGGGGCGGGAGTCCTGGAGCACGGTATTTCATTCACTCATTCAGCAGGCATTTGTTAAGCACCCACTGTGTACAGAAACAGTCGTGAATGGCGGCCAAGTAAGAGCAGGGAGTTTTACTTTGACGTGGTAAGTGCTCTGCACTTGATCTTAGCCACAAGGCCAAGAAGCGATGTGATGTGATAAGTGCTCTGTTAGGGTGAGTACGTGATCCTTTGGGAGCATTGGGGAGGGTCTCCCAGTCCAGAGTTGGAGGTGTTGGCAGAGACTTGCCAGAGTAAGGGAGTGATGTTTAAGCTGATACCTGAAGGATGAGTAGGAATTAACCAGGTAAA